>NC_143396.1:41600502-41911925 GCF_052110815.1 Crocodylus siamensis
AGATGGCAGACCAGGATGAGTGGCTGTATCAAGCAAAATGAAGCCCTAGTTTCAAGGCCACAACCTGACACTGGAGAGGGATCACCAATGATGCTTCCAGAAAATTCTCCACATAAATGGAAAGATTAATGCACAAATGCCAGCATCCTTCCTGAAATAAATGTTATCAGCTTTGATCTGGTGATCCTTAAGCACTAACTTTGCTGGATTGGACACTGAGTGTGGATACCCATCTCTTGGCTCCCAAAACAAGTACTCTTCTCCTGGCTTAGTGGTAGCCTGAAATTTCATGGCAGCCAGAGGAAATGCTACAGGAGCACACTGAAGGCATATATCTAAAAATGGAAGCTGGCATCGAGAGCTGGCTATTAACTGACTTGAATGTTACCACAATCTCAACCAAGCAGCAGTCCACTTCAAGGGAAAGTATCTTTCCCTTGAAGCAGAGAAGAGAGAGCAGAGGAAGGGAAACAAGAGAAAGCTCTGCTACAGCATACTTTCCCCTGCAGAAAAGCCTGCAGCTTTTGCGGACAGATCTGTGGTTCAAGGATAGGAGTTTTAAGTCACTTCAAGACTTATCAAAGAGCCATGGTAGAGATCTTCCTCAAATCAAAGGATTGCCAACAATGATACAATATAGTGCTAATAAAGAACAACTAAAGAAAATGTATTTTATCTATATAAATATATGATATCTATATATTTATATTTCCATTGGGGGTGGTGGTCCTAGTTTCAAGCTGTAATGTTGGAGCAAAGAGACTCTTCTCTATATTATATCTGCATGTGTATAAAGTGGGAAATGACCCCAAGGAATACTGAACAACCCTTAGATATTCGAGGTCCTGTCATTCTGGATCTAAAACTCTACAAATGTCAAATGGTGGGTTATCCACTGTTGTTTGCACCTCCTTAGGGAATTCTGACTTTTGCAGCCATGATGATTAGTGCTTGAGTATTGCTGGTGCTAGGTACTTGGCAAAAATTTCAACTACATCTAAAGAAGCCTATAAGGCTCTTTGGGTGACCAATTGCCATGAACGACACATGCCAACAGAGGCTGAGGGGGCATAGCAACAACCCACAGGTGGTGGCTGTGGTGGCAGTGGTGGGGGAGTGTCGGTGGTAAGCAGGGACCTTCCGCGGACAGCAGTGCCAGTGTCATCAATGGGGATAGGCCAAAAAGGGACTGCCCATAGGTGGCTGTTGTGATACCAGTGGATTGACTGAAAGTACTGGGTTCTGTTGGCTATTCCATGCAGCACCACTCAGGCTGAGCATCTGTTGTATGTAGGTGCTGATGGGGTCAATGATCTGGTGCATGAGAAGAACTTTCACCAATATTCAAAAAAGGAGGACTCAGCTGAGGATAATATCTGCATGTGAAACAGCTGATGGATTCTGTTTCTCACTGCTTAATGCCATCATTGGAGATGAAAGCAAAAGTGCCATATGTGTCTTCACCAGTTGTTAATTAGTGAATCAATAGCACAAAAGGCTTCACTCTGGGATCCTCTCTTCATTCTTTGCACTCTGAGATACTGTAACAGGGTCAAGCCCTGTTACTATGGGTGTGAGAGAACCTGAAAAGCCCCACACTCTGGGAGCATCTCCTTATGCCCACCCAGCCCTGGAAGGACTCATCAAAGGCTGAAGAGCCTGGTCATGGGAGGAAGGGAACTGGCACAGGTGTGGTGAATGAGGAAGAGCCAGCCACATGGACCAGTGAGGGGGGAGGGGGATAGAATAAAAGATGCTGAAAGCAGCCTCAAAGTGGGGAGGGGGGTTGTACTGTCAGGGAGCAAGCTGCCTGAGGCCTGGGATTACCAGGGGTTAAACAACCCCTAGGAGGGGCTGAGAGCAGGTCTTCTCATGTGTTTGGTTTTTTGTTTGTTTGCTTAGATTGCACAAGCCTACAGGCTGCAAAACCTCTAAAAGGTAAGAGGTGACCCAAAGGTGAAGCCTTGGAAGAACTGCAGGAAGATAGCCAAGAGCTAAGTAATAGTTTATTTTTTAACTGTTTGCTCTTTTTGCATTTCTAACAAAGCCCAGGTAGACTCAGGCTGTTTTCTTCTAGCTCTGCTACAGGAGAGATGTGGGCCCTGAACAGTAGGTCCTTAGCCAAAGCCAGCAGCATAAGTAAAAGTGGTCAGCTCTACTAGCATGATCAAACACTCCTGGCTGTGATCTGCTCAGAATCCACCCATAGCAGCTTGCAGCTTCCCCAGCACTGAATGCTGCCAATATATCTTCATCTGAGCCTCTGCAAAATTTCATGGAAACCCTGAGGAACTGAGATGTCATAGAGCAGAATATAGTGCCTGGGCCAGAATTCTTATTGTGTCATAATCCTCATTATAATTGTAATAGTGTAGCCATATTGATGCAGAGACTATGCAAGAAGAAAGGTTTGTTTAGTAACACCTTTTATTGGACAGACTACTGTATTTACTTGCATACCATACACACCTTCCCCGGAAAGTCAAACCAAAAATTTGGGTGCATATCTTAAGCACGGAGACTTATTTTCTACCCAGAATAATACCCTGATTTGACTCCTGCTTCACCCAGCAGCGGTGGTGGCATTTCTATTCAGGCAGCCAAGGGATTCAACTGAATTAATAACTCATTGTACTTTACCTTACAAGTGTTAAGACTGTCTCTCCTTTTTAATGGTCTTGGTCTTACACTAACCAAGATAGCCTTTTTTATGGCAATTTTGCTGTCTGCTAGCTATTTCTGCCCCCCTCTTGTCCTATTTCACAGTATTTCAGACTCTTTTAAAATCTTTTCAAAATTGTAGATCCACCTATGGATACTACCTAGTCTTCAGCAACAGATAGGGTTTCAGCTTTTGGTTAAGCAGGAAAGGGAGGGGAGTAAGTTGTCACCGGTCAGCTGGGCACTGTGAGTGTATCAATTTGGTTGCAGGCTGATTGAGTGCTGGGCTATTTGGTTCAGGATCAAGGAGGCGGAGTTGGGAGTGAAGCAAAGATAAGTTTCACTTATAACAGTAAAGATTAATTTCACTTATAGCAACAAAATAGCAACAAAAATATGTTTTAGGAGCAAAATATGGTTTACCTGTATAAGTTAATAAAAAGGTTAAGCTAATAAACAGACAATATAGTAATAAAAGTTAAAAATTGGCAGTGATACTAAAAACAGACAGACAAATTGACAAAGAGTTCCCACTTGGTTGGCAACTTATCTATAGTCCCTCAGTGCCAGGTGCATGCCAAGTTGATCCAGTGAAGTCAGGTGTCCCCGATTGACGCTGTTGACCAGGGAAGGTCCTTTAGTCAGGATCTGGTCCTTGCTCACACTGGGAGTCTGGAGTCCAGGCTTGGAACAGCAATGACCGTTCTGTTCTGTCCTTCCTATTGGTCACCTGTTGTGTGTGTTCCTTTATATCTTGTCCTATGCTTGGCTTTAAAGCCACCCACAATTTTACCCTACAGCTATTACCAATGGGGTTAAAAGGTGTTAGAAATTATTATAAAAGATTACTGCTAAACTCAGAGTTACCCAATAAGCAAATCACACCACATTACTTTGGGGTCTGGGATTAGGATTTTCTCCATCTAAATCCAACCCACTTGGTTACTTCCTTTTGGAATTTTTGCAAATGTGTTAATTATACCTTGTAGTTAGGTTTGTCATTTTTACTGACCTTTAAGCAAAAACTGTTAGGTCAGCTAAAGTTTGCAGTTTTGTTTTCTAGTTCTGCTTCTTGGGGCCCATGTTAGTCTTATGATTGATACAGACAGTTAATTTTAACATTACGGTTATACTTCTAACAGACAGGATATGTCTGTGGGAAACAATTTTGCAAAATTACCTTAGCTAATATTATGCCATTACTAGATGCTCTCAAGAAGCAAATCTTTTTTGCTGTAATTTGCTCATTAACCCCTTTGGTTCTGGCCATCACAGTAAGTGAAGAAAAAACATATGCTTTCTTCATTCTGCTTTCTCAAAAACAAGGTGTTACGTCTTTTTGGAGAGCATATGGCATGTAGGAAAATATGGTATATAGTTTGTAGATAAGTTAATTAAGCTTTTGAGCACAATCTGCCCATCATCAAGTAAGGATTAACACCAAAGAAGGCCTTGCCTATCATGTCTGTTAACTCTATAGTTAGTCCAATAAAATATATTATCAAAGAAACTGCTTCTTTCGTAAGCCTCATCAATCACCTGCATGAGTCAAGAGGTTTCAAGGGAGGTTTCTCCCTTAGGTACATCCTTCCTTGGGTCAAGAGAAGACCTAATTTTGCCATCCCTATTGCAAGGAGGTTGTACTTCTGATAGGCGATCTGCCTCTAGACCTAGACCAAGACTGATATGCCAGATTTATCAGTTTTGTAGATCATTCCCAGAGCTGAAGAATGTATAGTGATTCTCCAAGGATTTTAACTCTGGGTTTGATATGGAACCAATGAATTTATCCCATAGAAATAGCCAAAACTTATTTTCTATGTCTTTTCTCATCCTTGGTTTGAACAAACAAGACATAGACTTTAAGGTTGTGAGTTTCCCAAAGGAAAAACATGCATCACATGCATACCCAACAGTGTAAATAGGTCTTCACAACAGAGAGGTGGTCTGAACTGTGGCTCTGAATGAGGCCATATTCCAAATGGTACCACTCTTTCCTACATGATAAAGGTAGAGATGAAGTGATACAGGTAAGGAAGATAACACAAATCCAGTATCTGGAGTGGAACCAAGATGACATCACGATGTAGAATCAATACAATTTGGAAAGGTAGGGTCAGCATGGGCCATCACTGAAGTGAAGCCCAACTGCTGTGGGTTACCCCTAAACAGAGAAACATTAAAAAAAATATTCACCACCATCTTCCTTGTCCTGGTGTTATCTGACGGAAATTGAAAGCAATTCTGAGGTGGGAAGAACTCTGATGGAGTGCTCCATCTCTAGCCAAGAGGTTAAGCAGAACTGAGGAACAGGAAGTAAACAGTGCCCTTCCTCCCCTCAGTGTAGGGGCACAAGCAAATGTGCAGATAGAGTGCATGCTGCAGGTAGTGATAAGGCTAAAAAAAATCCCTGGTGAAAACACCAGATGTGAGACACACTGACAAGTTTGAATATATATATGGACAACAAAATAAAAAAAGAATTTCAGTTTAAGGAAAAAGATCAATTTTTGTCTTCATTTGTAATCTGAACAAAACCATGGCCTGAAATCTCAAAATATTCTGTTGAAATGAAATATTTATTTCATAACCATTCACTATTTTATACAAAAAACTCATGTTGTGGCTTATTATCCTTGAATTTAGACTTCAGTTGCCTCCAGTGGGGAATGATCAAACCTCAAAATGGACAGTGCTAGTGAAACAGACAGCTCTCTAACATATAACTTTTTCTTCACTGTCAAGCATGTGAGCCATGACATTTTAACCAGAAAGTTAATATATATATATAAAAGAATTATATCTATAATTATAATTTTACAGACATCCTTGACGTGAATCACTTACACACCACAATGAAGGCCAACTAAATTAGAGAGGGAGAGAGAACTGAAAGGGAGGAGAAGATGGAGGAAACTGAGATATAGGTTTTCTGCTATGTATTTAGACTTTCTGAATTTGTATTGTGATCACTACATGTGTTGTTTTACACTAACTCTTCAGTATATTCTGTGAGTTCTCTGTAGTTCATTCTCCTCCACTTTCCATTCAGCGATAAATGAAGATACAGTGTACAGCTCCAACATGGCATATATATATTCTACCACAAATCCATATGAGGGTAATTTAGATGGCCTTCATTTTGGTGCATAAGCAATTCACACCAATGATATATGTAAAGACTACATTGATTTATTATTGACAATGTCTCCATGATTTATGTCATGATACTCATCCTAAAGTTTATATTGCCATATTTCAATTGTCTCACTTAGATTGCACACTAAGATAGTGTATTATGGTATAAAATAGAGAAATGTGCAGGTTGAGATTATTCGTATTGAGCAGTATCCTAAACATTTCTTTAAAAGTTAAGGTACTAGTTAACTTAAAAAATGGTGACAAATTTCTGACCTTAAATAATTAATAATTGTAATGAAATGATGATAAGAACCCCAAAAAGGATTCGCAGTGAACTGACAGAGTGATTACTCATGTCATATCAATATTTCTCACCTATTTGGTCTAACTGGTAGACACCAACCGAACCCAGAGGAGTGACCCTAATTTATAACATAGGAAAGATTTTCAATTAAATTAATCTATTTTATGCTGGTGAAAGTAGATCAAATCACTGTTGAAATTACTTGCTGAAGAATTTCCAGCAATAATTCTTGTTCTACAGCTTGCTAACAAATTTGAAGTTTATTGCACGCATTAGCTTTTCAAAGATCAAAGTCTGTTGAATAGTTTTGATTCAAAAGAAAGGTGGTTTAGAGCATAAAACTTAAAATTAGGGCATTTTCATTTATTAACAAAATTTTAATTGCATGTTGATTTTTTTCAATATTCACTTAAAATGTACTGTTTCCATTCATGTTCCTACAAGTCAGTTTGATCAGTAGAATATTCATGTGAAGAAAACACAATCAGGAGTAAGGAACTGAATTCTTTTAAAAATCTGAACGAATACTTTGGGGGAAAATACAGATTTTTGTATGAAATATTGTTTTTAAGGACAATTTTGTAGACAGATTAAATTGCAGGGACAAGCACATTCCCATTTGCATAGATAAGCAACCTCTTTTAGTGGTTGCCTAAACTTACATGATCATTGTATAAAATCCATCCCCAGTGACCACTTCTTCAAAGCCCAACTAACTTTAGTGCTACACAATTAGCATCAATCATTATCAAAACTTATTATTGAATTCTTTTGATACTGTAGACTTTTTCCTGATTATTTACAAGCTCAAATATAAACATCACTGCTTCCAGCACTGTATAAACCTACACTAGATGTACTGAAAACGTACTATAAAGGGAAAATTGACTAAGTCAGAGCCATCCCTTCAATTCAATCACTGGAAAAATAATGCATTGGAAACATAATGCAGCAAGCAGTTTTGCTTGACTAAAGGATATACTCCATTTTTTGCATCATGCATCCCTATTAAAAACGTGCCATGTTACCTACTAAAATTTTGTCCTGTCATTCCTTCCAGCAGATGGGAGATGGAACATTTATTCATTTAAATTATATCTCTGAACATAACCAGAAAAATAATAACAAATTGATACCTGAAGAGTGTAATGACACTATCGCAGGGGGACTGCACAATATGGCCCCGAAGGGGAAAAGGGGTGCCCCAAGACCTGAAGTAAGGCAGGGGAAAGAGAGAAGGGAAGAAAGAAAACAATGAGTTCCTTACCTGCAGCTGAGGACGTGGGAATGGCAGAAGCGGCAATGGGACCCACGCAGCTGATTAGCCACGTCTTTTTAAAACTGGCCAGCTGCGATTGATAATGATCGAAGCTGGTGCGGGGTGATAAAGGATGCCCTGAGGGAAGAAGAGGCAGAAGAGACCTGGTGACCAGCCAGGAGGGGAGCCAAGCCTGGGTCTTTGTCCGGAGGCGAGGGAGAGGCCAGTAGCCAGCTGCGAGGCTGGAACACATCCCCCAGCTGCGGAATGGAGAGCGCTGAGGGAAAAGTGGCGGATACCCAGGTTTTCGATGGTGGAGCTGGGCACAAGGGTCCGGGGACAGAGTCCGGGGCTATGAGGCACCCCAAAGACAGGGGATGGAGGAAGACCCGGCAGTTCAGGTGGGAGTGACATGGGCCAGGAGATCACCCCAGAGTCCATCCCAGCAGGGAACCATTATACAAGCAGCAGGGAGGACTGCAGAGTCTGGGGGATTCAGCCAGGTGGGACCGCTCGGCAAGGGACCGAGCGAAGAGGGAACCAGATTGCTGGGAAGCAGTCCTGAGTGATTAGTAAGGAAACACAGCACCCAGCCAGAGGGGTGCGGTAGAGGGAATTAAGCTAGGACAGGTTTCTCTCCGGACAGGGAGTCCAGACTTTGATTTGTAAGCCCAAGAGACTTACGGGCATTGTTTTTCTTTTGGGAGTTTTGTGCAGAGTAGCCTACGGTTGGAGGTCCAGGGGGGAACCTCAGAAAGATGCCTGACCCACAGGGTCTAGAGTCAAGGCAAGCCGATGGAGTCACCACCAAATATCTCTCGGCACCACAAGGTGAGGGACAGGTCCTGGGAATTGGTAGCAACTCGGCGTGGCTGGGTTTTAGGGTGAGGTATAGGGGAGGGCGGAGCCTTGCAGAAGACCAGCACCCCTGAGAGTCCCAACCCTGGATAAGTTGAAGTAGTCGGCCTCTCCATTGAAGGTTCCAGCAAAGTCGTGGCAGGCAAGAAAGGGGCGGAGACTACTGTTAAGATCACATCTGGAATAGACAATTCCAGGGATGAAGCGGCCAGCAGGCCCATATGCCAGAGGCTGAGCAGTGCGAAACCTCATGTTCGAGGCCTGCGGGTTGCAGACACTTTCCCCAGTAAGTTGATTTGTTTATTATTATTTTATAGAAATAAATGACCTGTGACTTGGAACATTTTGGTTTATTTCTGCTATTCGTGAATAGATTACATAACCTTCAAGTAGAAACAACAGAATTATTGTTTATACACTGGTTAGATGTTGATAGAGCATTGCAAATGGTGCATCCTTGTAGCTACAGGCACTCCTTTACTTAAAAGTTTTTGATTTATGACAAATGACACTTACAATCTTTATAAATTGACACCATGTTTCGAGGTTCCGATGCAGGTTTCAACTTTATGATTCTTGATACAGCTGTGTCTAGATGGTAAGTCTGTTGTGGTGGAAATGGACGGTGGAGGGAAGGGGCATGTGGGGGGACAGATCAATGACCCCACATCAAAGGAGGGATTGGGGCTGGGGCTGGGGCTGGGGCTGGGGCAAGCACTGTGCAGGTGGAGAGGTGTGGGACAAAGGAACAGCTCTGGGGGGCATGGGGAGGGGTTGGGCGACTCCTGCCACTGCATGCAACTGGTTCAGAGCTGCTCGTCTGGCAGCTCATCTGGCAGCTCTCAGACCAGGGAGGGGCTGGAACATCCACAGTGCAGGGGAGGCAGACACAGAAAAGAGAGAGTTTCTGTGTGCTGCCTCTGCATTGTGTACAGTGTTCCTGGCCAGGGAAGTGGCTGGCCAGGGACCAGAGAGTGGAGCCGCCTTTTCAAGAGGGCTACCAGCTGCTGGAAGCTGCATCTGGAGCCTGGAACTCCCCCTGGTGGAGGCAGGGGCCCATTGCAGAGCTGTACAAGTGGCACCAGTGTAATGCTAAGAGCAACAAACCTGCTGCCAAGTCTCTACACATGCAGACACTCCCAATGTGTTATTAAAACGTGGAACTCATTGCCACATGATATCATGGAAGCTTAACCAGATTTTAAAGGAACTGGATAAATTTTTGAGCATCAGTACCTACTGGGTTGTTGGTTGTAACCATATTGGTCTAAGAACATAGAATCATAGAAGTAGGGTCAGAAGGGACCTTGTAGATCTTCAAGTGTGACCCCCCGCCTGGGCGGGAGAAAAACTGGGCTCAAATGACAGCAGCCAGGTAGGCATCAAGCCTCTTCTTAAAGATCCCCAGGGTAGGAGCCAGCACCACTTCCCTTGGAAGTTGGTTCCAGCTCCTAGCTGCCCTAACTGTGAAGTAGTTCTTGCGGATGTCTAATCTAAACCTACTCTCCAACAACTTGTGGCCGTTATTCCTTGTTATGCCAGGGGGTGCTAGGAGAAACAGTGTCTCCCCCAAACCCTTCTGGTCTTCCCTAGTGAGTTTATAGACAGTCACCAGGTCCCCCCTCAGCCTTCTCTTGTGAAGGCTGAACAGGTTTAGGTCCCACAGTCTTTCATTGTAGCAAACAAGGTTCATTGGGTAGATGTAATATCTTTTATTAGACCAACTGAACATGAAAATTAGAGATAGATCCTCTAAATCAGACTTTCCTAGACCTTAAATATTGGAGGCTGCAAGTGGGAGAAAAACAGTGTAAAAGCTAGTGCCATACCCTGTTCACTCTTCTGATCAGCATCCGTCCTCTTCCATTGTCACCACATACAGACATTTACAAACCACAGAGAGGAATTGACCTAAGTTATGCAGCTTTCTCTAAACAACTTATTTTAGACTGGTAGCGAACAGTATACACATTCACCCTTGCAGGGTTGGTGAGAGCAGGCAGCCTGTTCTGGCCAACGCCTGCACGTGGGGGACGCTACTTCATGCCTCACAGCCTACTCTATAGGCTCCCTGGTCTGCCAGAGCGAATCAAGCACAGCTGAGTGCCCAATCCCTTCACCTGGATTGGGTTTTGGGTGTGGGAAATTATGTCACCAACCCCCTGCAGGTTCACCTCAGACCCTTTCACTTATGAATCACACCTAACTCCACCTTCTGGGCTGTCTGCATCCTGCCATGGTGCCCTGTTACCTGCACCAAGCACACAGACCTAGGAACTGCAGTATGTCCTGCTTGTCACTCTGTATGACTCTTGCTAGAGGCTGCAGGATATCATGCACAGCCATTTGAACATGATATGGCAACATGATATGGAATTTCATTTCCTGCCCCCAAGACAGCAGGTACCATCCTGTGAGGCCAGCTACCACTTCCTGTACCCACCAAGCATCCTGGACTGGTCCAACAGTGTTCAAGTGGCTAATGAAGATGAGGTTACCCAGGACATCATGGATGCCAGGGTGGTCTAGCACCATCTCCATACCACTGAGCACCAGTTCTGGGCCTGCACCACCAGTAGAGACTGCTGAGAGCAGACACCTGGGGCAATGAACAATGTATCTAGACCATTTGGATGTGCTGGGCCATCTTCATGGACATAGTCTCCCAGATGCCCCCTGCATTGTGCACCAAGACATCAGCATGCAGCCACCCCTGACTCCGGAGAAGTGGTGGCCATTGTTATCATGAAGTTGGCCATTACCCTCCACAGCATCACCAACCCATTTGGCATGGGCAAGTCCACAGCTGGAGAGACCATCTAGACTGGTCATCCAGAACATCCTGGTTAACAGCTTCATCTGCCTTGTCAACCTACAGGAGGTAGTCATCAGCTTCCATTGCATGGGCTTCCCTAACTTCATGGGGATCGTAGATGGCACACACATCCCCATCATATGTCCCAAAGCTTCCACATATTCATCAACTGCAAGGGCTACTTCTCCATCATCCTACATGGTGTCGTTGACAGCAGGGCCATTTGAACCACATCTTCACTAGCTGCTGGGTGGTGCCCATGATGCAGGGACCCTGACCCTATGACATCTTCTTCTGCTCCTTCTTCCCTCAGGTGATGGGGAATGGGTGCTAAACCCTGGGAGTCCTGGTTTATCATTAGTGCTGTTCTCATCTCTCCTTCCATCATTAGGAACCTGGCTCACCATCTCCTGTTCTGGCTCATGAAGGCAAAGGCAGAACTTCAGCTACTGCCTGAGGAGGTTCTACATAGCTTTGGAGTCTTCCATTGGCTGCCTCAATGTGTGCTGGTGGGCTCTAAGCAGTAAGCACATGCCTCAAGGTGGAGGAGGAAAACCTGCCATGCTTTATCATCACTTCATGCATCCTACACAACATCTGTAAGACTAGGGGGAAGGTCCTCCATTAAGCTCGGGCAGAGGAGGCACACCATGTGGAGCAGGAGCCAGAGATTTCCCTACATGAGTAGGGATGGAGGGCTTTGAGTCCCCAAGTGCCTGTGCCCAGCAATGGTCAATGGATCTCATGCCCTACACAACTTTGGCCCTGCATCCTAGGCAACACTTCCATACCTCTGACTTCCTGAACACTGTTCCTTCCCTCCTCCACTATCCCAAGAGGCGCATACTGGGATGCATGGGAATATGGTGCGAGGAAGAGACTCAGTTTATAATGTTGCAGTAGGCAAACTTTTATTGTTTTTGATAAAGAAAGCCTATTGAACATTGCCTGTCAGAACTTGGTCCCTCTTCTCATTAACCCAAATCATCAAGCCCCTCACCAGGGGGTGTGGAAAGAAATGTGGGCAGGGGAGGTTTGTGAAAAGGACAAAATAATTTGGAGGGGTCATTAGAATAGGGAATGGAGAGTGGGTTGGGGTCAGAGGTATTGCCACAGGGGCAGAACTCAGCACAAAAACTTGGAGAGGAGGCATGGAAAAGTGGGGTTTAGATTTGGCACACTAATTCCCAAATTCAGAGAAAACCAGGGACTTCTCGGTATAGGAAATGGACAGGTGGATGATCCCAGACCCACTATCTGCCTAAGAGGGAGAGGATGTGGACTCCTGATGGTCTTACACAGTACCCAGACCCCTTCACTCCCCAATCCGCAGGGCCCAAACTCCCTCTGCCAACCAACAACCCCATGATCTTAGACCATACCTGGGGCCCATCTGACATAGCAAGGCACAGCCTTGGGGCTCCCCATTCCTGCCATGGCTGGGGTGTTCCTCCACAGTGGGACCCAGCATAGGAGAGGGGTTTTGGGGAACAGAAAACTCCCCCAGACCTCCCATCCAGGCCTGGCAGGTGGATGAGCTGGGGCAGGTAGGTTCCAGTTCCAACCACTGTGGTCTGTGTAATCAACCATGACCAACAAGATGTCAAGGGAGCTCAGGTCCAGCTGCAGTCCTCAAGTCCACTCCTAAATCCTGTCATGATCCAGAGATTAGCATCTTAATCACGCCTGCTTAGTTAGTTCCCATTCATAACAGTTTCAGTTTTACTAACCACTGCTGCAGTCAGCCCATTCAGTCATTATTATAAGAAACACTGGTCTTTTAGAGACTTGCTGGGCCCAACACTTTCCATCAGATTTTACTTTTACTTATCAATAGAAATCCAGTTGAAATGTAAAATAAATTCTATTCTTATATTTTGACGAATATATTTATAATAATCATGAACTGTGTGCACAATGCATTTTCCTATTCCCTTGTATTATGCCAAACATTCTATTTGACCAATAACCAAAGTGTACTTTAACTGATGAACTATAAGCTGCTCAATATATTACTGGTAAATTCTTGGTCAGCACTAAGAGTCTATTACAACGAACATGACATAATATTGAGTGCCGTATCTCCTAGTGTAAAGCCCTAGGTAGTATAAATTAATAAATGGGGCTGTGCCAATTAGACAGAGACCATAAATAGGACCAGGTTTTGCAGAATTTTGTGAAAGGAAATTTTTAGATGCAATACAAGATGTGAGGAGCATTATGACATTCTCATTCCATTCATTTAACCAGTTGCACCTCAGTGATCAAAATAACTATAGTAGGTTCCTGTATAGAATGTGATCTATGAATAAGATATAAAATAATTAATTTTTTTTTCAGTAAAATGTCATTAAATCTAAGTTCTCAACTCTTGTAAAAAATGAGGGCATTGACTCTGCTATTTTCTATTAAGGATGCATTTGTAAATTTTTCATATAATTCAAGATATTTAATCATGCATCCTTTTTCACGCAACCTTTCCCCCTATTTTCAGCATGAAAACATTAAACTTCTTTTTTACAGTTTTACTTAAAGAAATAATGATCACAGCGGGCTCCTTTTGTAAAATACCATGGTGTGTTTTATTTTTTCACTTTCCCATTCACTATTCCATTAATTTGGTATATCCGTAAATATTTTCTCACTCTGTGAATTAAATTATTTCTGCATTCCTTGCTGTAACCTCAACATCTCATTATCTTAGTGCTTAGCATCAGAGGAGACTCATGTTCCAAGCCAAAAGATTGTGAAAGTCATGCCCGGAGTCGGAAAGGCTGAAAAGGTATCTTAAAAGAAACCCTTAAATTTTTTAGATAACAAATGTAACTCAAATGCCACACAATTCTGTGCATCTATTATCTTTATTAATTGAATGGCACAGTTACTATACTAGAGCTGTTAGTAGTGTTATAATCAAGTTTCAGATTGCATTCACCTAAAAGCTCCATATTCGAAGATGTATTTCTTTCCTTTTGAAAGTTCTGAAATTCAGTTTATAGGTTGTCAGTCACACAATAAATTCATTTTAAAAAAGATAAATGCATCCATTAAATTGTTTTTCAAAAACTATGGAGCAGAAGTTGGGGGTAGGGGGAGGGTTACCATGTTCCCAAATATTTCTCTATCAAGTTTTAGCAAAAAAGAAGAAAAAAGAAGTCTTTATAACAAACATTTTTAGCCAGTTAACCTTTACTGGCTTTCAATATAAAGTTCTGGAGACAAAAATGGTATTCATTTGAGAAAATACGTGCTCTGCTCTTTGCTTAGATAATATTTACCAGAGTTCAATTCTCCCTTCTGAGCGTGTGCAACAGTTTAACTTATGTTGACAATATCTTCTAATCTTCTCAATGTGACATTTCATTGTTTCTTGTTTTTCTGACTCTTTGGGTTATTTATAGAAAATTACAGTTTGAAGGGACCTCAGGATGTCACATCTAGTCCATCCCCATCCCCTTGCTCAAAGCAGGACCATCCCCAACTAGATCAACCCAGCCAAGTCTTTGTCTAGCCAGCTCTTAAAAACCTCCAAGGATGGATATTCAACAACTTCTCTGGGTAGCCTGTTCCAGTCCTTTACTACCCTCCTTGTGAGAAAGTTTTTCCTAACATCTAACATAAACTTCCCTTGCTATAACTTGAATTTAGGGTTATGATCACCTGCTTAAGTAACTCTAGAGTATTAGAGAAAAATCAAGTAGTTAAAAACAGAGAGCAAAGGCAAAGAATGAAAATTATCATTCTGCAGATGGCCTGCGCAATCCCAGGTGCAACACTTGAGCTCTTCTTAAATCACATATATGTATTATTCCATTTCTTTCTAAACCTCTTTTCCAAATATTAGCCAGACTTAGAATGCTGCACTACACCAATCTTAACTCAACCTGCCTTCAGGCAGCCAGGCAGATAATTTTTTCTGCTCCCGACAAAACTTTGTTTACAAGAAGTGATGAGTACCTGTAATGCCCTTTAACTTCATTGGGAATAGAGAATACTCTGCAGTACTTAGGCTATGTCTAAAACTGAGAGGAAGTAAAAATAAATGCAAATGATAACATACAACTTGTGTTCCCTAGAAATGTGGTAACTTTTATAATCCGGTTTAACAACATTATTGTTAATTGATTTTTTTATGGTTTGAATTCTATGAGAAATTTGCTTGAATGAGAAAAGGAAGGGTTTTGGTTTTTTTTTCATTCCCACAGATGTAACCACACAGCCAGGTCCCCAGGGCAATTGCTATATATAGGGGCAGTGGCAACTTCCAGTACCTGCTATGCCACTGATGCAATTGCACAGCTGCAGTGGCAGTCATTTTTTACTGGCATCCACCCCACTCAGATCAGCATTCAGGGTGGCTTCTTTGGTAACCCCACCCTAAATATACCACTGATTTGTCCCGCAACAGAGAAGAGTGTATTTCACATTACAAATTCTGCAGCCTGATCTACCTGGCAGACAGTTTCTAGTTCTGCTACTTATTAGGTCATCTTTACTTAGTGGGAAGGGGGGCCAGATGTTCCTTTGAGGCTTGACAATCCAATGTTGCACTAAGATTTATGGGCTAGATCCGTAGCCCATTACAACTAATGGACTATCACCTTAATTTATTATAACAGGCTTTGAAACAGGCCCTGTGTGGATCTATCTTGTTATTGCAAAAATAACATTTTTGTGGACTTATCTATAGCTAAGAAACCCTCTGCTTACATAGATAACATTTGCATGGAGCTTTGAATATTAAATGTTATCGCTATTTAAATATTTTTATTAGTTGATACAATGAGTTGCCTCATATCTGTGCAAACTTCCTCTACACACTTAAAAATCAATATACAACTGTACAGCAGCATTTCAGTGTTGCACAGACCTTTTAATATTTAACTTCATGGACTGAATTCTACCCACTGAGAATACTGTCATGTTACCCATTCGATGGAAAAAGCCTTACAAATCCTATACTGAATGAACAGCATTTTGCAGTAACCACACAACAATAAAGCCAACTTTAAAATGTTCTTCTATATATAATATTTTAATGTACTTAATGCTTGTGTTCTTTACTTATGTCAAAATTTTAATGCTATAGTAAAAGATTTTCAGGTTTAATTAAATTATATTCACATTTACACATGTGGGTGTTCAATTGCAGCCTGTCAGAAAACAGGCAAATGTGACAAATACAAATATGAAGCAAATATTTTGAAAGAAAGTTGCATGATACATATTCTGATTATGCCATTTTAGGAAGTAGTAGTAGCAGAGAAAAATACAGAACTTAGTTTTTAATGAGCATTTGCTTCAGATCATAGTGTTCAGTGAACACATCCTTTAAGATTTTCTTGAGTTGGAAAACATCACCATGATACATGACACCCAATTATATTAACACAGCATGCTGCATAATGTGGATTTGATGAACCAGCAGAATTTAAGAGACATTTATCTCTTAAATCATCTTTGTTACTGGGCAGAGAGGATTCATTAAAAATATAATTTTTAAATATACACTTTATAATATCTTTATAGGATTCCTTTGTATGATCTTTTCACAAATTTTGGTTTGTGACAATCATGTCTAAAAACTCAATGGTGAGGAGTATATATCTGTGTGTCTGGAGACTGGGAAGTATTCCTCGTTTATGAAACAATTGTTTAATAAATCTTGTTTATAACAGCAGGAAGTGATCTCCGAAGTATGGGAATGAATCTTGTACCTATGAAAACATGCATCATAATAGAAATGTGTAACATTAATTATAAAGTAATTATAACCCTATGGCTGCCTATGCTGTGTTTAATAATTTCTTGAAAGGTGAGACTTTTAGGGAAACATAGGAGACAGGTGAAGGATGGTCAGAGTACACTGAAGAATCGGGCTTCCCTTTTTAAATGGTAAGAAGCTTACTAGTACGTGCCACACATATGGTTTCCTCTCTGCATAGAAGATAGTTCTCAGAGTTTCTTACAAAACATTAATGTTAGAGTGACAATATTTGGATCTGAGAGAGCACTGGATTTGCAGTTGAACACAACGCATGACCTGTGGCCTAGCTGAGCTGCTAACCACAAGGCAGAATGATATATTAAAAATATATTGCAATATGCTTAGGGAACCAGATTTTGCTTATGAATGCTTACGCTAAGGCAGCCATTTGTTTATGCTAAGTAACTATCTTAAGCCATTTTTCTGGAAAGAGCAGCAAATAAGTTTGTGTGCTGTGAACCAGCTACGGTGAGGAATGAGATAAGATACAGGAGTCCAAAAGTGGTGGAAGATGGTACAACCTAAGACAGAAAAACAGACCGGAAGGTGAAAAACAACATATAATTGGTAACAAAATCCAAGATGAACATACGCAAAAATTGGTGATTGGTGAAGAAGCCTCCAGAAGCTTCCAGGTTTTGGTCAAAGTCTGCCCATTGACCGAAGAAAAGTCAAGGTCTTAGAGATGCGCTTGTAGCAAAAAGGCATGTAAATGAATGAAATGCATAGGCAATGTCATGCTAATGAAGCAAACAGTAAACATAGGCGGAGCTTGAGATAGGAGGAGAAATGGGTGGAACAGAAGGCAGGACGGAGGTGGAGTGAAGGTTAATGAGTATAAACCAATGTGTATAAATGTAGGAAGAACCTATTGTTTGGGGCTGCTCCTCATCCCTTATGGTGAGAGAGCTTGCCTGAAGCTGTCTCCATTTTGAATAAAGCTGTTGTGAGCAATGTGTTCTGGTGTTTGCTCCCTGCTCTGCTGTGGCTAATGAGTAACAGGATCCACGGGTAATTGGATCATTGTCTCCCTAGTCATTGGGCGCCACATGGAGTCAGGGTCTAACAATTAAATGATAAAAAATAAACTTTTATAGCATTTTCACCTTTCTTCAATAAAGTTAAACTGGAATTTATATTATCACATCACAATGTTTGCTAAGAAATTTTCCTAAGTTTGATGTTTTGTTTTTCTTAGTGATCCATTGGAGGCATGTAGGGAAAAAAAAAGAGAGAAAGAAAAAGGAGCATTCTCCAATACCTAAATTTAATATCTTGTTTTCCCCCTTATTAAAGTCATAAAGCCATGTTTTGTGATGAAAAAACACAACCACAACAATTCTGTCCCTGAGCTAGGCAGTGATTGCACTTTCTTGGGACATGAGAAGACTAAGAATGCCTATTTCATGTGAAAAAGAAGCATGAGATAAAGACTTAAAATAGTCAGGAAATCAGGGTTTAGCCCAGGCAATGAGACTATTGCTTTAATCCACTCAGGCTTAAGGCTTTGGTGCCCCTCATGAATACTGTATATCAACATGCATAGCAAAACAATGCAAAATGAATTGTGCAAGAACATAAAAATGCATGCCCTCATCTTAGGGCATCTCTTAGTTTATTTAGGATTAGTTTTATGCTTTTCAGATGTGTGTAAGTGCCATGTAGGGCATATCAGACTCTACTTTTTTCAGGTTTTTGGCCTGAAAACTGTGTATCTTACAGGCATATGCTGTAATGTTTCATTGATGACAATAAGATGCTAACTAACATGAATAAAGACAGCAGAAGCCATTCACAAGTACAGATACAAATAAAAAATCCAAGTTGATGAGAAAACAGTGGTGAAAAAACCAAGTCCATGCTTAGATGAAGATCCTGAATCCTAAAGATCAATGGACACTTTGTTATTGATTTCAATGAATGTACTACGATCAAATCTTTAGACACTCATACATGCATCTTGATAAATTTTTAGTTACCTAGTCTACTCTTTGATAAAAGTCGTGTTTATATCGTATTACATTTTTTACTGTTTAGGCAAAAATGCAAAGCAGAAAGCAATGGGTTTTTTCTTCTGAGAATTCCATTTTTTCACATAACATGGAACAAATGTTCATATTATATAACATATAACACCTTTTCCTTCTGAAATACCCTGTATCTCAGCAGCAGCACATGTACCATGGGTTGCTACAGTTGCTTTCTCTCTTCTCTCTTTTGCTTTTTATTCAAAATTCATAAGAATGCAGGACTTCTTACAGTGAACCATTCGAAGTGCTTGTAGTTCATGCCATTTTATTTTTAACCCTAAAAGATCTCTGGGTACTTAACAGAAATATTTTCATTTACAACTAGAATCACAAATAAATATTAATATAAATCCTAATAAGTCACCAGAACTGGATGGCACTATCACAAGAGTTCTGAAGTAACTCAAAGGTAAAATTGCAGAACTGTTGGCAATAGTATCTAGTATATAATCTATCATTATAAACAGCCTCGGTGCCAGAGGATGGATGGGTTACCAATATAATGTCCATCTTCAAAAAGGGCTTTAGAGGTAGTCCTAGGAACTATAGACCAATGAATTTCAGTTCCATCCTTGGCATGTTGGCAGAATTTATAATAAAGAATAAAATCGGTAGACACAAAGACAAATATGATTTGGTGAAGAAGAGTCAACATGGGTGTAAAAGGAAATGCCTCACCAATTTGCTGTAGTCATTTGGGGGTGTTAACAAGCACATGGACAAAAGGGATCCAGTTAACGTAATCTATCTGGACTTTCAAAAAGCTTTTGACAAGGCCCCTGACCAAAAGCTTTTTAAAAAAAATGTGGTGTGACAGGTTGGAGGGAAGGATCTTGTGTGGACTGAGAGCTAGTGAACGAATAGGAAACAAAGGGTAAGTCATTTCTCAGAATAGAGGGAGGTCAAAAGTTGAGTCATGGGGGGGATCTGTACTGGACCAGTTTTGTTGGACATTTTCAATGACCTGGAAATGGGGGTGCTGAGTGAAATCTCCAAATTTTCAGTTAATATCAAACTATTCTGGTTAGTCAAGTCCCAAGCTGATGGAGAAGAGCTGCAGAAAGACCTCACTAAACAGAGTGAGTAGACAAAAAATGGCAGATGAATTTCAGTGTTGATAAGTGCAAGGTAATCCACCTGGCAAAAAATAACTTCAGCTATACATATACAATTTTGGGTTCTGAACTAGCTGTTATGATTCAGAAAAGTGATTTTGGAATCATTGTAAATAATTGTCTAAAAACATCAGCTCAATATGCAGTAGCTACCAAATTAAGTGCTGTCATCATTAAGAAGGAAATAAAAGACAATATGTAGTTCATTGCTATGCCATTATACAAATCCATGGTGCACCTATACCTTGAATATTGTCTGTAGTTCTGGTCATCACCTCTCAAAAAGGATGTAGTAGAATTAGAAAAAGTACAGAGGAGGGCAGCCAAAATGAAGAAGCGTATGGAAGAGTCGCCATAACAGTAGAAAATAAAAAGGAGAGGATTTTTCAGCTTAGAAAGGTAAAGGAGGATATAACAGAGGTCTATGAAATCATGAAGTATGTGGATGAAATGAGTAGGGAATTGTTGTTCACCGAGTCCCAGAATACACCCACTGAAATTAGTAGGTGACAGGTTCAAACCTAACAAGAGAAAAGTACCTTCCCCCCTCCCCAAGTGTTCCATCAATTTGTGGAATTCATTGCTGCAGCACATGCTACAGACAGATAGCATAGCCAGGTTAAAAAAGGGACTAAACAAGTTCATGCATGATAGATCAATTAAAAGCTGTTGATCAGAATGGTTGAAAATATTTTCTCTAGCGTTTCTAAACCAATAGTAGTGGATGACAGGGAAGGTAACAAATGGGACAGATCATTCTAGGTGTATCTAGCTCAGTGTAGCATCTACTTCTATCACTTTCAGAGACAGGATACTGGGCTAGATGGACCATTGTTTTGACCCAGTATGGCATTTCTTACATTCTTATGTTTCTACTTCTGCTATTATTTTCCTGAAAAATATTATATGAACAGAAACTCAAATATTTTACAACATGGGGATATTTTTAAACAACAAATAAAATTTATATTTGCTTAATCGAGGCATTAAACAATTCACAGGACTGATTTCACGGATATTGATAAAAATAACAGGAATATTGCCTACTTGAATAGGGCCAAGATCACGTCTATAGGAAACTGGACACTGCATAAAGAGTAGCTGGCTGTTTATCCCTATACTCACATTTTTCTCCTCAGGGAAGAGACATCTGAATAAATCTGGATAAATTTGACATCTTTGACATCTGGATAAATAGTTCTGATTATTTAAAGTTCCCCACCCCCTTTGACAACCTCAATTTCTTATGCCATTTTCCTGAGTACTATTCTGCTCATTGAGCTATACCACTTTTGTAGTGCTGTTGGTAACTGTTAGAGTGACTGTATTTGGATCTTGGGGAGCACTGGATTTGCAGCTGAATGAGGGCTTTAATCTACGGCTCAGCAAAGCTGCTAACCACAAGGCAGAATGATATATGAAAAGTATATTAAAAGTAACATTGCAAAGTATCCTGACAATGTGGTAGTGTGCAGGATATATGATTTATTGTAAAAGGAGAGCTATCGTCAGGAGATAAAGCAGAAACAAGACCTTAGAGATGAAGGAGTCAGCAAGAAACAGCAAGTGACCAGAGGAAGTGGAGGTCAAAGTCTTAGGCATGCGCTCATAGCAAAAAAAATGTAAATGAATGAAATGCATACGTAAATCCATGTTAATGAAATAAATGGTAAACAGAGGTAGAGCTTGAGATAGGAGGGAATATGGGTGGAACAAAGGAGGGACAAAGGTGGACTAAATGTTAATGAGCATGAACCAATGTGTATAAATGTGGAAAGAACTAATGTTTGGGGTAGGTCCCTGGTTTGTTGGACCTTTGCCCGAAACTGTCTCCATTCTGAAAAAAGCTGTTGGCTAGCAATGTGTGCTGGTGTTTGCTCCCTGCTTGCTCCCTGAGCAATGAGATCCCTTAGCAATTGGATCGTTGTCACTGGGCACTGCAGTCTAACAGTAATATCAACAGTACTGCCAAGCTTGCCCTGCCCAGCTCTACCTGCTCTCTATGAACCAAACCTAGAAATGTTGAGTGAATCCATTCAGAAGACACCCTTGCTGCCTTAAAGCATTCAGGAGGAAGATAAGGTAAAGCTCCCTTAGAACACCTTCAGAGTCTCATTTCCAGGTTTGGGACACACAGAAGCAGGAGCAAGTCAGCAGGGCATGCCTGAGATCAGTGCTCCCAAAGGTACTGTGGAAGACCCCCCCCCCACACACACACACACATTTTAGCTAGTGCTGTTGTTTTTGTTTTATTCCCTGCCTCTATATTTTTGCATTTCTCAAAATAATTGCAACCCAAGTATAAGAATAAAATGCAGAATCTCCTGGTCTCTGTTCCAAATTCTGACACTATCACCTTGGGTGGTTAACAAATTTGCACAAAACTTATTTTAGACTTAAGTTGTTCTGTCTTGGGCTCCAAACTGGACTTCAAATAGAGTTGTGGATGTTCACACCCTCCAGTTATCAGGCTACAAAATTCTAAAGTGTGAAGTCAAAATGAATGCATCTATACTTTAATACTTACTTAAAGTCATCCTGATTAAACTTTTTGCCTTAATTTTCCTAACTGTGAAAAAATGTAAGAAAAACAGTGATTACCTGCCACATATGGTTGTTATAGGTTTGATAACACATTGCTAAATGTAGTCTGTTATTACTAATATTGTATGTGTTCATTGAATTGTTACCCAGATCCCTTGGCCTTTTGTGAAAAATCCATTAGTCAGCACATTGTGTTTTACGTGAAGACAGCAGGCAATAACCACTGCTTATTTAATACAAAAGGAAATCCGTTTGGCAGAATTTAAAGTAATTGATTCTTCTTCTTCTTCTTCTTTGTTTTCCCAGATATACTCAGTAAAAGACAGCATGATACTTAAAAGCAAAAACTCTTCTGTCAATGAGGAAAATTGCCATTTTTTTCTCAGTCATCACCCTGGGCTATCAAAGCCAACTTAAAGTTATTAACCTTAGTGAGAGATTAACTAAAATTAAAGTTGTATACTGAGTGAGGTGATTCTGATTTGCACCAGTAGCTAGGGGGACAACCCCCCCACCCCACACACAAACCTAGCACTTTTATATGTAGAACAGCCAAAAAACAAACAAACAAACTCACTCTGAAAATAATCATACATGGTATTTTCACTTTCTTTTGGTTTTTTTTTTTTTGAAATTGGAGGATTTTTTTACCAGCCAATTTTACACAGCATTTTAAACAATTAATATTCATTTTAAAATATAATATATATAACATAAAATACATCTAATATTAAAACAATATTACTTAAAAACAATACTGCAGTATCTAAAAATAATATAGTTACACATTTACATATGAATTGCTTCAAGAAATGTATAATGAGGAGCTGCAAACTGTACTTATATTCCCAATTTCTCAGAATAGTTATATTTAAATACATACAGCATTTAGAAACAAAATGAAACCTATGTTATTTAGTTGACTCAAAGACTTTTTTCTTACCCATAAGGTCATTGTATTGATTCTGGCAAAATACTGTAAATATTAAATCCCTGGTCAATAAACTTAATATTGACCTTAAAAAGTCAATACATACTTACTAGTTACATAACAAAGACAGGATTCTGAACTTAGTTGTATATAAGTATAGTTTCCTTAAACACAGAAAGGTTTGCTTTTTTTATGGGAGTGCCATCATCCTTTGGTGGTTGAAACCTTGGGGCATTTGAAGTCATTTCAAGTTTTGGATGAATAGAAATGTATGCAGTTTTCACAAGTATTACACATATCTTTATTATAGGACTTCTAGTAAGCTAAGCTTATGACTCAGATTTATCTCAGTAAATCTTTTGACTATGACAGTAGTCAGGCATTGGAACAGGCTACCTAGAGAACTTGTGGAACTTGGAAATTTTCAAAAACATGTATAGTTGTTTCCTCTGAAAACATTGTTAAAATGTTTACACAGAGACAATCTTATCCTATGAAAAACTTATTATGCCAGATTTGAGAACTAACTGCATCTACAAAAATGTGAACAAGAATTAAATCTTGCATTAAGTGCAAATCTTAGACAATATTAATATTGGTACTGTTACTGGTACTACCACAGTACAATATATAAAAATGTTGTTACTGGAAACAAATTCAAAGATTTGTTCTGGGAAAAAAGTGTGAAACAGACAATGTTGCCTCTGTAAATATAGAATGGTAGATTCTTTCTTGGAAAGCAATGATACAGGGAAAACAAAAGTTGGGGGGGAGAGGGAAGGGGAGGTCGTGTAGATAATAGCTTTGATATGACCTGTCAGTGCAATGCTGTGGCAAAAAAAGGATGAATGAGATCCTTGGGTATATAGAAAGAGAAATATCAAGAAGAAAGTGAGGAAGTGATCTTGGTTCTATATATAACACTGGCAGCATCATAACTATAATATATAATATATACTGTACCTAATCCACAGATCAAAGAAAAGGTGGAAATACAATTGAGAAGCCACCAAAAATGATCCACGGGTTCAAAACAAATTGTATGATATGAAGCTTTAAGAGAAAAGCTTATTCAACATATTGAAGAGAAGATTGAGACGTGAGGTGTCAGCTACATGTACATAAAACATTCTGGTAAAGGGCACTCTGCAACTTTGCTGATAAAGGCATAACATGATCCAGTGGTTAGACATTTAAGTTAGACAAATTCAGACTTGATGTATGATACAATTTCTTAGCCATGACAGTAATGAAACACCAGAATAGCATACCAGGGGAAAGGAAGTTCAACATTACATTGTGTCTTGAAAAAGATTTTAGATACCTTTAAAAAAACAGAAGAAAAAGAAATGAAAACCACTTTCTGGAGATCAAACTGACTGGCTGCACACAATATTTCTGGGGAAAAAAAGGCAGTTTATAAGGCCTTCGTCTCATTCCCGACTTTCATGGGTTTACAAAGAGACAATCTTGCATAGAGAAGAAGATTGCATGGATTGTTTTCAACATGTCTCGTTCAGACAATGATTAGAAGCAAATCATATAGGCCTGCAGCTAGTTTTCTGTATTAGTCAAGGCAGGACCATCTCCAACTAAATCATCCCAGCCAAAGCTTGGCCAACCAGGTCTTAAAACATGCCAAGTATGGAGATTTCACCACCTCTCTAGGTAACCTGTTCCAGTGTTTTACTACCCTCCTAGTAAGAAAAGTCTTCCTAATGTCTAACATTAACTTCTCTTGCTGTAACTTGAGACTGCTGCTCCTCGTTCTGTCATCTGCCACCACTGTGAACAGTTTAGCTCCATCCTATTTTGAACCCCACTTCACTTTGTTGAAGGCTACTATTAAATCCCCTCTCAATCTCCTCTTCTCTAAACTAAATAAGTCTTTCCTGATAATTTATGTGCCCCAGCCCCTTCACCATATTTTTTTGCCCTCCACTGGACTCTCCCTAATTTCTCCACATCCTTTCTGTAGTAGGGGGGCCCAAAACTGAACACAGTTCTCCAGATGTGGCCTTACCAGTACTGAATAGAGGGAGATAATCACTTTACTTAACCTGGCAGCACTCCTACCAATGCTGCCCAGTATGTCATTAGCCTTCTTGCAACAAAGACGCACTGTTAGCTTATATTCAGATTATTGTCCATTGTCACTCCCAGTCCTTTTCTGCAGAGCTGCTTCCCACCCTGTACTGATGCATGCAATTGTTCCATCTTAAGTGCAGCACTTTGCACTTGTCCTTGCTGAACTTCATGAAATATCTGTCAGCCCACTCCTCCAACTTGTTAAGGTCACTCTGCATCCTAGCCCTACCCTCCAGTGTATCTATTACTTCCCCCAACTTGGTGTCCTCTTCAAACGTGCTTAAGACACACCCTATGCCATCTTCCAGGTTATTGATGAAGACACTGAACAAAACTGGCTCCAGAACTGACCTCTGGGGTACTCCACTTGATACTGGCTTCCAACTAGACATCAAGCCATTGATTACTACCCTCTGAGCCCAGTGCTCCAGCCAGTTTTCATCCACCTTACAGTCCATTCCTCCAGCCCATACTGCCTTAGCTTGCCTGTGAGAATGTTGTGTGGGAAACCATATCAAGGTTGGTAAAATCAAGGTATATCACATCCACTGGTATCCCTGCATCCACAAAGCCAGTGACCTTGTCATAACCAGTGGCTGCACTACATGTTTCTGCACTACCTGTGGCTGTGCTACATGTCTCTTCCCCCCACAGCTGAGGAGTACATTGCCACCAGCATCAACACATTCCTCAGCATGTGAGAGGCCCATGCCTGCCTAGCTGCAGGGGCACAGACTGCTCAATAAATTTTGTCTCTGTCTCCCACCTCCCTGCATGCTGCATGCTGTTGGTGAAAAACCCAAGGCCTGGGGAGTTAGGGCAGGAAATATTGTGAGGCAGGGTCAAGGCCAGAGGCTAGGGGCAGAGGCAGGAGTGGGGAAAACCCTCCCCCATATCAGGACTTACTATATGTCCAGGGCTGGCATAGCTGTGGCTCTGTGCAGTCATGAATGTTGGCCACAGCATGTGGCTACTGGCAGTGGCATCAGATGTCAGGGGGGTGGCAAGCTCGTGCTGTTAGTGGCTAGTAGTGTCATGGCCAGCCACACTTCATTGCAGGGACTGGGACTATGGAGCTCATTTGGCAAGTATTGGCCTGGGCCTCCTGAGCTGCTGGTGGATGGTGCAGTCAGGGAGCTTGGCAGGATGGGCTGTGGACACTGTAGGGGCCCTTCCCTGGTGACATGTCACCACAGGTGTCAGATCATGATGAGCAGGCTGCCTGTGCTGCTATAGACAGCATTGCTATGGTCTGGGTCCCAGGGCATGAGTATGTCTGTCAGATGCTGCATAAAGGAGATGGACTTACAGACATTCCCTGACCAACAGTTGTAGTCAGTGATGGAAACCCATGGTGCCTGCAAGGCCTTGACCTTCATATGGCACTACCATGCTGACAAGTCATGCCTGTGCTTCTGCATCTGGGCTGATTTCACATCATAGATGTGGACATTGAAGCTCCTGCCATGCTCAAACAGGCGCTGAACCTCTGACTCACCCCACAGTGCCACAAGGTCACCTGTCTCCCCCTGGGAGAAGTCCCAGGTGGGTGGCACAGGCATGGGCATAGCCATGGACAAGGAAGATCCCATCATGGGTCCCATCCCCGCCTGGGTGTCCCTGTGCTGCTGGTCCTGGACAGCTGCCTGCAGAGCCCAGCACAGGGGCACAGCATGGGATTAGGACCTGCACAGCAGAGGTGCAAGCTCAGGTGCAGCACCTGCAAGCTCAGGCTGCTGGGAGTAGGGTGGGGTGGGGGCAGGTGGTCTGGCCCCAGCAGCCTGCAGCTGGGCCTGGGGGCTGGCAGGTCTGGCTGGAGCCTGCAGCAACCTGGGGCAGCCTTCAGGTTTGGATAGTGCAGGACTAGCTGTTGTGTGGCAGTGCAGTGCCAGGCAGCAATGCTGGGGTGAAGGTAGGCTAGGGAAGCTGACCCGTGGCCTTCCCATGGGGACACAGGGGCTGAAGTGGCCCCAGGCTCCCTGCATGTGGCCCCAGGGCTCTGGATACCTGCAGGCTTTTAAAAGCCTGAGGCAGGGGTTCCCCAGCCCTGGGGCAGAGGAGGCTCCCAGCTGAAGCCCTGGGGTTAGCTTCCAGTTGGTATCTGTCTACATGTACGTAACTGCACAGTAACTAATTGTGAGTAAATTTGCTACCTGCATTTTCAGGTAACAAATTTACTTGTGATCAAACATTTTTACTGTGTAGTAAGTGTATGCATGTGTAGATGCACATGTTTACTATGCAGTAAACTACTCCACTGTGCAGTTAAGTGTCTCATGTAGACACACCCTGTGACATTCTGTTATGCTCTTTTGACAGTATAAATATACCATTAGCTATCACCACACTGCCTTACTTCTGGTGCATATTAGAGGAGACTCAGAGAGAATGTCCAGACAAGCATATACATGCAGTTTGTGACCCCTCAGAAGGTCTTGAAGTGCCACAAACCACATGCAATGCATGTGTTCCCATTCACTGCACTGCTAATGTGTAGCACTGTGCCAACACTAGACATCAGGAGATCTCAGTGTCAAAAAAATTGCTGGAAAAAATAAAAAACCCTGCACACATTCTGCAGCAGTGTGTACCACCAGGAGCAGAGCCTGGCTGTCCAGGGCCAATCTCTGGCAGCTGGCCAGGCTCTGCTCAGCCAGATCAGAACTGCTGCTGCCCCAGAAGGCCCTCAGATAAGGCTGTGGGGCCAGCACCAGTGCACCCAGCGTTCCCCACCATACCCAGTACAGTTTGGTGTGCATTGGAGCATGTGTGCATGGGCATGACTTCAGGCACAAAGCAGAGGCATAAATATGTCCTACCACTATTTGTGCCATGGCAAATGCATGCACCTGCACATGTGCATTCATTTGGATGCACCCAGGAGGGTTATGCTCTTCTTTGTGTGGGACTTTATGGAAAACAGGATTATCATAGTACAGTAGGTTTTTACTTTGTTTTTTATTCGAGTCCATTTTTCAGTCCCAGCCCAACAACAGAACATCCATAATAGGAGGAGCTACAGCCAGTATAAAACCTTTTTGACAACTACCCAATATTTTTAAAGTAATAATTAATTTTAATCTATTCTCTTTTTTTGTTTTCTCCATTTCTAACACCCAATTCTCAGTCAGAACCTCCAACAAGTCTAATAAAGCTCACTTCCAGATAATTAAAAATGAAAGGCAGACAGCTAGGTAGAAACACCAATAATCTATATTGGTTATCAGGTATATAGATTATTGTTTTTTCCCCCTAGCTGTCTTACTCTCCTTTCTTAATAATGTGGAAGTGAAATATTCATATATATATAAGCATATCTATTTAATTGTAAACCATTTTTCAATTCTATCTCATGTTAGACCTTACGCTGCAAGCCAAACAAATGTTAATTTGCTTAGTGGAACAGTCACATCTTAAGGCAAAGAACCATCTCTGATGAGACTGTGACTGTCCCTCACCTGCATAGCTGTACCTTTTCAGGAGTCTTGGTGTGTAGGGGCAGGACTAGAAGCCTATGCCAAATGCTTCTTAGTCCTACTGCCCAGACCAACTCACTGATGGCAGTAGGGGTAAGGAGCAAGCTCCAGAGAAAGAAAGGATAGGGCTTCTTGGAGATCAGGTGGCATCTGGTCACCTGAGTTCCAAAGGGCCTGGTCCATTTTTTTCCAGAGCTCATCCTGCCCATGGTGCTGCTAGGTGGGCTGCTGGCCAGTTTGGCACTGCCTGAATTCCAAGAGGCCCAATTCTTTTTTTTTTCCTGGAGCTTGCCTCACTCTGTGCCACTGCTGCCAGGAGCAGTGAGCTGAATCTGGTGGTGGCAGGAGGCACAGTTGTCACTGGGAACTCAAGAGCCATGGTGCACGCTGCCCAATGTCCCTGGGGAATGTGAGGGGAGGTGGGAGGACAAGACACCATGCCCAGCCCTGTTGCAAACCACCATCCCCACTCACCCTGACTTAGAAGAAGCCACCGCATCCTGGAATGAGATAATCCTGCTCTGGAACTGCCTAATTTTAAATTGAATAACATATGCTTTAAACCATTTAAAGGTGTTAAATGTGTATCCAATTCAGGGGCTAAGAGCTCCAGCAGCCATTTAAAATGTACCATGTAACAAGGCCCTCCATTACTTACTGACTTTGCAGATGACAGCTGCAAAGACAAAATCTGGAAGACACAGATAAATAATAAAGAACATATGAGAGAGGTTAAAAACAACAAGAAGAGGTTCTATAAGTATTTTTGCCAGAACTGAAAGGCCAAGGAAGCTGTGGGCCCACTGTTAACTAGCCAGAGGGAACTTCAACAGAAGGTGCAAAGAAGGTAAACCTTTTCAACAGCTACTTTGCCTCAGTCTTCACCCAAAAAACCCAAAACCAAAACAAAGCTGCAGCCAGGCACCCAGTAAGGATTATTTGTTTCAGGAAGGGGACAAGATAAGGGATAAGATAAAAAATTAAACAGTAAGCTTTTGTTGGGTCTAAATAAGCTATGAATTCAAGTCAGCAGGGCCTAATGAACTTCATCCGAGGGTACTGCCAGAACTTGCAGTGAAAATTAGAGCTTTTCGCAATGATATTCATTAAATTGTGGGAGTTGAGCCCGGTATCAGTGGACTGGAAAAGAGCCAACGTAGTTCCCCTCTTTAAAAAAGGAAAGAAGGAGGACCCAAAGAACCAGTTAACCTCACCTCAGTACCCAGGGGGCTACTGGAGCATATCCTACAGAAGGTCACTTGCAAGCATCTGGAAGAAGAAAGGCTGATCACAAGCAGCCAGTAGGGATTTACTAAGAACAAAATCATGTCAGACAAATTTGATCTTCTTTTTTGACAGAGCAGCTACTTGAGTGGATAAAAGAAATGCAGTGGCCACAGTGTATCAAGACTTGAACAAGGCTTTTGCAAAGGTCCCATACAATCTTGTAATAGATAAATTGAAGAAACATGGGCTGGGCAAAACTACTATGAGGTGAAACAGACAACTGTTAGCTCATTAGCCACAAGTAAAGTGTAACTAAGTATTAACAGATCCATATCTGGGCTGAAGCTAACAGGATGAAGTCCAATACTGCCTTGGATATGGGTTAGAGAGAGATACCAAAAATTTAATAACAAAGTCCTCTCAGCACATGGAAAATATTCTTTCTTTTTATGTATGTGGATGATGACAGAATTTTCCTGGGTACAGCTGGAGGCTCCAGTAAGTGGAGTGGGGTTCTGAAAATCAAAACAAATACTGGGCTTCATAGTCTGACAAAGTCAAACTGCCTTTTCTTTGGCACAACCATTTGCAAATTTTAGTCTTTTGGATCAGACTGACTGATTTTGATGGAAAGCTTAGTGTTGTAAAGGGAAAGGCTGATTCTACTATCATCAGTAGAAGAATCTGAAATGATTTTTTCTAGATGAAACAGTTCTGCTCCTGATGTTGTGTGGGAGATGTGATGAAAATTTTGCCAAGGCAAAGACATACAAAGATATGACCAACACCCATCCAGCCAGGTATCACCCATCTTGTATTTTTGATTATTCTTCACCTCAGGAACAATAATAAAAAATACAAGATAGGCGAGACCTGGCCAGCTGGGCGTTGGACATAAAGCCTGGGGAAGCATCCCACCAAGTATCTCTTTGCCTTGGCAAACCTTTCATCACTTTCTCCCACACAGCATCAGGAACAGTACTGTAACTTTGCCAAGTATTTGTTTTGATTTTCAGAACCCCACCCCACTTAAGGGAGCCACCAGCTGTACCCAGGAAAGATATGTCGTCATCCACATAAATAAAAAATAATAATCTTTCCCATTTGCTCAGAGGACTATGTTATTATATTTTTCGTCTCTTTCTCCCCCCCCATTCAAGTTCATCTCCATTCTGGATCCCTGGCCTACTCTTCAGTGTCTGCCACCTCACCCAACTTGGTGTCAGAAAAGTAGGGCTGGAAGAGACCTCCAGAGGTCATATAGTCCAACTCCCTGCCTGCTGCAGTACCATCAGTTGGTGTTCATGCAGGGAACCAAGTCAGAGTTCCAGAGAGTGAGGCAGAACACAGGGTCAGGAGGCTAGTCATGTAAGGAAAGGCTAGCCATCCAGGAAATCAAACCAAAATTGGCTCAGGTATCCAAAGGGTCAGGACAAATTCAGGGTCCAATGGCATACCAGGTCACATACTTGAGTGAATAAGAGTCTGTCAGGAAGCTCTTAGCAACACAAGCCAAAGGTGCAACAACCTGTATACAAAATTGAACCTTGTTGCCCAGACATTCTCTTCCAGGTCAGGGACATATCACAGAATCATAGAATCATAGAAGTAGGGTCGGAAGGAACCTTGTAGATCTTCAAGTCCAGCCCCCTGCCTGGGCAGTAGAAAAAACTGGACTCAAATGACTCCAGCCAGGTAGGCATCAAGACTCTTCTTAAAGACTCCCAGGATAGAAGCCAGCACCACTTCCCTTGGAAATTGGTTCCATATCCTAGCTGCCATAACTGTGAAGTAGTTCTTATGGATGTCTAATCAAAACCTACTCTCCAGCAACTTGTGGCCATTATTCCTTGTTATGCTAGGGGGCACTAGGGGAAACAAGGTCTCTCCCAAACCTTCTGGTCTCCCCTAGTGAATTTATAGATGGTCACCAGGTCCCCCCTCAGCCTTCTCTTGTGAAAGCTGCACAGGTTCATGTCCTGCAGTCTCTCATTGTAGGGTCTGTCCTGTTGTCCCTGGATCATGCGGATGGCCTTCCTCTGGACCTTCTCAATGTTGTCCACATCCCTCTTGAAGTGGAACGTACAGAACTGGATACAGTACTCCAGCTGTGGCCTGACCAGTGTCATGTAGAGGGGGAGGATCACCTCCTTGGCCTCACTTGAGATGCATCTGTGGAAGTATGACGAGGTCCGGTTAGCCCTGCCAACCATGACCTTGCATTGTCGGCCCATGTTCATCTTGGAGTCAATAATGACACCAAGATCCCTTTCTGCCTCCGTGCTCTCAAGAAGGGAGTTTCCCATCTTGTAAATGTGCTGCTGGTTACTACTGCCCAAGTGCAGCACCCTACACTTGTCAATATTGAAACGCATCCTGTTTTTGTTAGCCCACCCCTGCAAACTATCCAGGTCTTGCTGCAGTCTTTCCCTCCCTACTAGTGCACTCACCTCATCCCAAATTTTGGTATCATCAGCAAATTTAAACAGTTTGCTTTTCACCCCATCATCCAAATCTCTGATAAAGAAATTGAACAGCACAGGCCCAAGGACTGAGCCCTGGGGGATTCTGCTGCCCACTTCCCCCCAGGTTAAATATGACCCATCCACCACCCCCCTCTGAGTATGACCCTTCAGCTAATCTGCAAACCATCTGATGGTGTAGACATCAATGCCACAGTCACCTAGTTTTTTAATGAGGATGGGGTGGGAGACGGTGTCAAAGGCCCTGCTGAAGTCCAGAAAGACTACATCCACAGCGACACCTGCATCCAATGTGTTTATGACCTGATCTTAAAAGGCAATCAGGTTGGTCTGACATGACCTGTGTCTAATGAAACCATGCTGGTTGCCCTTGAGCATCATCCCTGAAGCTGGCCCATCACACATGTGCTCCTTGACTACCTTCTCAAAGAGTTTCCCTAGGATTGAGGTAAGACTGATGGACCTATAGTTGCCCAAGTCCTCCCTCCTCCCTTTTTTAAAGATGGAGATCACATTGGCTATCTTCCAATCATCTGGCACCTGGCCTGAGAACCATGACCACTTGTAAAGCTATGCCAAGGGCCCTGCAATAATCCCAGCCAATTCTTTCAGTACCCTAAGTTGTATCCCTGATAGCCTAAGTGTATGTAGTTTCTTTATGTAATTCCTACCTTTTCTTTCACTATTCTAAGCTGTTTGACTCTTTCCTTATGTTTGCTGCAAACTTTATCTGTCATCTGGTAGCTGTCTCTATTCTGCTGCTCCACTTTTTTCCTCTTCTTAGAATCATCAACTCTATTATTTTATGGTTAGCATCACCCAAGTTACCTTCCACCTTCAAATTCTCAACAAATTCCTCCCTTTTTGTGAGCAGTTAGTTGGGAAGACCTTCTCCTCTAGTTGACCTCTCCATCATCTGCATCAATACATTATCTCTGGGTGCATGTACACAAGATGACATTGCTATGGTGATGTAGGTGTGGGGGGCAGAAACCATCATGCCAGTGCTATGTCACTGTAGCAATCACCATAGCTCAGCACTACAGCAATGTAGAGTTTAAAAATAACTGTCTGGGGCACGTGTAGACATGCCTTCCAAGTCACTCCAGGAATTGACTGGACTGCTTTGCATTGCTGTGTTTCCCTCCGAGCAGATGTCCTGATAACTGAAGTCCTCCAGGAGAACCAAGTCCTGCAATTTGGAAGCTTCTATCCATTGTGAAAAAAGGCCCCACTCACTTTTTCTTATTTGGAGACTAGTAGCAGATGCACACTATGTCATCTCCCCCGTTGATCTCGCCTCTGACCCTGACCAAGAGGCTTTCTACAGGCCTTCCACTTCATACTGAACCTCAGAACACATATACTTATATATAAGCAACACCTCTTCATTTTCCCTCCTGCCTATCCTTCCTGAACAAATTTGACCAATCCATGACCATTCTTCAGTTATGTGAACTATCCCACTGTGTCTCCATGAAATCAGTTACAGCATAATTACTCAGTTGTACTAGGACCTTCAATTCTTCATGCACACACACACCTATATGTTCATATATATCATATATATAACTAATATTATATATGTTTTTGACACATTTAAGTGTATACAAACACACAATACAACATTCAGCTCCCAATATTTATACGTGTTGTTTATATGTACAGTGAACTTTTGTTTTGGTTTTGATTGTTTTGATAGATTAAGTGTTTGTTATTCATTATTAGAAATTTAAGCTCATTTACATATATCTATGGAGTTGACTATAGTGTGTGTGTGTGTGTGTGTGTGTGCGTAGACAGTACAGAGCTTAAATTTCAAATACTGAATGGCAAACACTTGTGACAAAAAGTTCACGAGCAATCCAGTGACTGAAGTAAATTTGTGCATATATTGGCACATATATTTACAAATTTAATGATGTAAAAGTGATTTGTTTTAAGCTGCTGCCTAAGGTATGTTATTGTAAATTCAAGCAATACATAATTGATCACCCAGTTTCACTGATCAAGAGACTGTATCCTTAATTTCTTGGGAGAAGGGATAGGTTGTAAATGGTAAAAACAATTTCCCACAAAGGAGATAAATCCCTAAATTTTCTCAGTGGTTCTTATTCCTTCATTACCCATTTCATATGAAAAATATGCAAACTTCAGAGGACATACTTACCTATTTCTTTTCTATAAACATTAGTACTAATGTATTGTTTCAGTCTAATTTTTGCTAACATATCTAAACGGAACATTCACAGAAGGAACTTGTATTAGCCTATGGTTACTACAGATGTTTTAATGCCATTGTGTATTTTTTCTTGGGGGTGCTGCATAATGTCCCATGTCATGACAATTGCTGTGTCTCACATTATTCTCTTTTTGGGTGTGGCACTTCTAGGAATGATAATTCATGTTGACTGATTAAATGGGTTTGGACAGCACAAATTTTAACCACTGAAAGAGGAAGAGAGACCTCTTGGAATCAGGCAACACATTAAATATATTTTATGACCTATATTGTCAAAATATGTAATTGTAGGCTACAATTAGCCAAGTATTATATAGTAGAGGAAATACAACAGACATGAAGAGATAAATTAAGTAAATGCAGACTGAAAAGAAAATTATCATAGGCAAAAGTGTATTTTTAATAACTAATGTTTCTGAAGAAATGATTAATTTACTCTAAGACTGCATAATATTTGAAGCATAACATTCAGACTATTTTATAGTGAACTTGTTTTAGGATCATTTGATGCTCTGCTGCCTTCCTGTCTCCTAAGCTTAAAGATGTACTTGGATTGACTGTAATCAAATATTTGTAATTATAATTTATTCAATTTTTTCACCATTTTTTGGTAAAAACCCTACATGAATTACAGGGATTTATCTACTAACCTAAGGCACTTTTAGCCTTGTACACCTCTACTATCAAAGTGCCAAATAATGTCCAAAAATGGCATCTATTTGTATTATGATATCCATAGTTTTACAAATAACTATAGAAACAACTGTGGTATAATCATAATGCTTTATCCATTGTGCAGTGCATGAAAGTGACAAATTATCCATTCAGATTCAATTCATGTATTTGTATAACAATTTCATGGTGTTTTTGTTCCAATGGCATGCACAAACCAAGTAATACTAAGAACCAGAATTTTCAAGGGATGAGCAGGAGAGATTGACAGTATTGGAGGCTAAAAAGAGTATTTTCAGTTCCTCTGGCTTCATAAAACATTTTCCAAAAAGGAATGTTGATGGATAAAATCAGCTTTTAATATTCAAGTAAAGATGAAAAATAAAAGGAGTAGGAACAAGGTTTGGTTAATGGCACTCTCATTTTCATAAGGCTCTAGGGCCTTCAGCTTTCACAAAATAGTGATGTTGTTCTGATCATAACTTAGATATAACTAACAGCAATTTATGGACTCATCTATCTCATGCAGGTACAGATTTCATAAAGCCTATTAGATACAGATTAAAAGGATTCCAAACCTATCAGACAGTGGTAGGTTGTCTAGTGAAGGTACATGGGGAAAAGGAGAGATGATCATGCTGTCAACAAGAGAAAACCTGTGCATAACATCAGATAATCTCACTGAGCTGATGCCCATATCAAAACTTAACCCACAAACTACATTATATATCTTTATTTACTCAAGAAGAACCTGAGCCACACAAATGGATAGTGTCCAACCTTTCTCAACTACTCTAATATTCTCTGCTGCTGTAGTTATTCTATCCACTGGAAACTGCCAAAGAACCATGTGACATACAGTGAGTCCTCCTGGTCACACAGAGTGTCAAGAAGTGTGTTACCCATGAGATACTGGGTGTGGTCAGCAGGAATATCTGGATCAAGGAACAGCAGCAGTCAGTCACAAGACCTTTGAAAGGGTAGGAGCAAAACTCTTACTTGTTACTGTAAATAATTGTATTTAAATTCTGTATGTAATAAAGTTTTCCAAATTACAGGCCTCCAGATACTACAAACCATAGGGTGCGTCACTGAACACTAACCAGAAACATTTTGTTTTTCATGTCATGGTCAAAAAAAAACTTAATTGCTTCTTTCACAGCCACAACAAATCAGATATCATGATCTGTAATTAATTTCTTTAATACTGGTGTTTCTTAAATTTTTAACCCATAGAATTGCATGAAATCTCTAAGTTTCATAAATGTATAGATGTAAAAGGGTCTCTGAAGAATCAGATCAGTTGAAAGATTAAATTCCAAACCTGAAAGCCAATCATTTAAACACCACTGATACCATCAAAGCCATTGCTTTAATGCTGCCAAGTCCCAGAAGCACATAGACTTATATTATTCTCTGACCCTCTTCAGATCCCCTTTTGAAGCTGAACCACTAACATAGTCACTGGAAAAAAGTGGACAGACAGCAGTACATGGAGAACGTTCTACCTCACCAGAAGCAAGAGCCCCAGCTAAAACCTAGATCACACTCCCTACCAGATCAGGGAACAACCTAATTTAGCTAAACATACTTTGGCTTTCTCCTTTCCCTTAGATTTGCATATCTCCTACATACATCCCTCTCATGACTACCAGCTTCAAAAGAAGTGCCAGTGAGAGATCCACATAAGGCTGGTGTGTGGAATTTATCATTGTGAAATACGAGAGATTCATAGTTTCATAGTTAGTAGGGTCGGAAGGGACCTGAGCAGATCATCAAGTCTGACCCCCTGCCATGGTAGGAAAGAGTACCGGCATCAAACGACCCCAGCAAGGTGTACAGCTAGCCTCCTCTTAAACACCCCTAGGGTAGGGGCCTGTACCACTTCTCTTGGAACTTGGTTCCAGATCCCAGCCACCCTGACGGTGAAGTAGCGCCTCCTGATATCTAGCCTAAATCTACCCTCTGCCAGCTTGCGACTGTTATTCCTAGTCACTCCTGGTAGTGCTCGGGGGAACAGGGACTCCCCCAGTGCCTGCTGGTCCCCTCTGACTAGTTTGTAACAGGCCACTAGATCCCCCCTCAGCCTTCTCTTGTGGAGGCTGAATAGGTTCAGGTCCCGTAGCCTCTCCTCATAGGGCCTACCCTGCTGCCCCCTGATCATACTAGTGGCCCTCCACTAGACCCTCTCCATGCTGTCCACATCCCTTCTGAAGTGCGGTGCCCAGATCTGGACACAGTACTCCAGCTATGACCTGACCAGTGCTGCATAGAGGGGGAGTATCACCTCCTTGGATCTGCTTGAGATGCATCTGTGGATGCATGACAAGGTGTGGTTGGCCTTCCTGACTACATCCCCACACTGCCGGCCAATGTTCATCTTGACATCAATGATGACTCCAAGATCCTTTTCTGCCTCTGTACTGATGAGAAGGGAGTTCCCCAGCCTGTAGGTATGGTGCTGGCTCTTCCTCCCCAGGTGCATCACCTTGCACTTGTCAGTGTTGAATCCCATCCTATTCTCATCTGCCCACCCCTGTAATCTGTTTAGGTCCAATTGTAGCCTATTCCTTCCTCCTAGCATGCCCACATCCCCCCACATCTTAGTGTCATCAGAAAATTTGAACTGGTTGTTTTTTACCCCCTCATCCAAGTCACTGATGAAGATGTTGAGCAATGCGGGCCTGAGGACAAAGCCCAGCAGAACCCCACTGCCCACATCCCTCCAAGTCGAAAATGACCCATCCACTACCACTCTCTGGGTGCAGCCCTCCAGCCAGTTAGTGACCCATTTGACTGTGTGGGTGTTAACATCACAGTCCCCCAGTTTTTTAATGAGAACGGGGTGAGAGACAGTGTCAAAGGCCTTCCAAAAGTCCAGGAAGACTATGTCCACTGCTACCCCGGAACCTAAGGATTTGGTGACCTAGTTGTAGAAGGCCACCAGGTTGGTCTGTTAGGACCTGCCTCTAATGAACCCATGTTGGTTGCCCCTAAGCATAATCTCCCCTGCTGACCCCTCATGGACATGTGCCAGAATAATTCTCTCAAAAAGCTTACCCAGGATTGAGGTAAAACTAACTGTCCTATAGTTTCCTGGGTCCTGCTTCCTCCCCCTTTTGAAGATCGGAACCACATTGGTCCTCTTCCAGTCCTCTAGCACCAGAACAGAGCACCATGAGTGTTCATAAAGCTGTGTCAGGGGTCCCGCAATCACCTCAGTCAATTCCCTCAGTACTCTAGGGTGGAGATTGTCTGGACCAGCTGATTTAAATACATCCAGTCCCTCCAGAAGTTCCTTAACTAGCTCTTCACTAACCCTTGGCCTAGGTGCACCTCCCCTGGGATCTAAGGGGGGCCCAGATGAAGGGTGGCTGTTCTGGTCCCTGCTCAGGAAAATGGAGGCAAAGAAGTCATTAAATAGGTTAGCTTTGTCATCTGGTGTAACTACCAAATTTCCTAGCATGTCTTGCAGGGGCCCCATGTTACCTGGAACCATCTTTTTGCCCCCTATGTATTTAAAAAAGGACTTCTTATTGTCCTTGATATGAGTAGCTAGTCTCAGTTACATCTCCATCTTGGCCTTCCTGTCTGCCCCCCTGCATCCCCGAGCAACTGCAGTATAGTCCTCCCTGGTGATGACCCCTCCCTTACATTGGGTGTGAACCTCCCTTTCAACTAGGAGACATTCCCAGATGCTTTTGGTGTGCACCCTCCTGCCCCCTTTGATCTGTGTTGGGATAACTTCCCTTTGGGCTTGGAGGATCGCCTACTTAAGGAGCAACCACTCTTCTTGAACACCTGGCTACCCTCCCCTCCGGGACCTCAGTCCTTCCCTGACTATTCTCCTTAGCTCATTGAAATCTGCCCTCCTGAAATCTAGGGCTTCTGCCTTGCTGCAGGCCTTTGCCACCTTGCACTGAATGGTGAATTCCAGCAGGCAATGATCGCTGTTGCCCAGGTGGTCGAGCACCCGCAGCCCCCTCACCAGGTCATCACCAGTGGCCAGCACCAGGTCCAACAAGGCATCTCCCCTGGTGGGGCTGTGCATCTCCTGTGTTATATGGAGGTCCTGCATTCTGACTAGGAACCTACGTAAGTGGTCAGACCTGGCTGACTGCTCCTCCCAGCAGATGTCTGGAAAGTTCAGGTCACCCATGATGACCATGTCCTTTGACCTAAATACCACTGTGAGCTGATTTAAGAATTCCTGGTCTAGCTCTTCCCCTTGGTTGGGTGGTCTGTAGTAGACCCCCTCTCTTTCCCCTTGACTGCCTTGTATTCTAACCCAGAGCACTTCAGAGTGCCCTTCCTCTGAGTCTTTGCTAATTGATGAGGTTGTGTATTCCTCCTTAATGTAGAGCACCATCCTTCACCTTTCCTCCCGGTCCAATCCCTCTTGTACAGCCTATATCCCTTGATATTCACTGCCCAGTCATGTGTTAGGTCCCATCACGTTTCAGTGAGCCCCACTATGTCTGGGTTGGTGTCAGCTAACAGGTGGGTAAGTTCCTCTTGCTTGTTTCCGATACTACAAGCATTTGTATACAGGCATTTGAGGCCTCCTGAGGATGTGTACACTAGCCCCCTACTCTCAGCATTGCCGTGACCCCTGTTGCTTACCTGTGTATATGTTCCGCTCGTTGGTCTAGGCTGGGCTGTACTTGTGGGTGTTGCTTGGTTTGACAGTCCAAGGGTTCCTCTGCCCTCATCTTCCCCTTCCCCCAATGAGCCTAGTTTAAAGCCCGCCAGAGGAGATCCGCCAACCTCGAAGAAAACACATACTTACCTTTAGGGGAAAGGTGGAGCCCATCCCATCTGAGCATATCTCTTGTCGTGATGTGCGGGTCATTGTCGAGGAAGCCAAAGCCCACCTCAAGACACTATTTCTGAAGCCACCAGTTGGTCTCTGTGATGCATGTCTCATGCCATCTTCCACATCCACTCATTGGTACAACAGAAGAGAAAAACACCTGTGTACCTACCTCCTTCAGCACGCCCTCCCCCCCCCCCAGAGTGTGGTAGTCTGCCATCCGGTGATCAGGGCTTCTCCTGGCCGCATCATTAGTTCCCACATGTATTAGGACCATGGGGTAGTAATCGGTTGGCTGGATCACAGCCTGGATCATCCCTTTCACATCCTGAATCTTTGCTCTGGGCAGGTAGTAGACCTTGCGTGTCAAGGGGTCCTGGCAACAGATAAGGTCCTCCGTACCTCTCAGGATGATCCTTTGATGATCACTAGATGCTTTTTCCTGTGGGACTGCTTAGCTCCTTCAGCCTGCTTGGAGCATGGAGAGTGTGGAGTTGCCTCCTCTCCAATTGCCTCCTCTCCTTCCTTCTCCTCCAGAGTTGCCAGGGCTTTGTACCTGTTCTCTAGTTGGACTAGAGGAAGTGGTACTGTTGTGTTGCAAGCAGCCCTGGTTCTGGAGGAGACCGTCTGCCACTCTGCAGTGGAGGGCACTTCCTGACGTGCTTCTTCCTTGGGTGTGTGGCCCTGCAGGGAAAGGAAATAGCCATCAATTTCATCCTCCACCTCCCTGATTCCCCTTAGCCTGCTAACCTCCTCCTGGAGCTCTCTCACCTGCACCTCCAGGGTCCTAAGGTGAGCACCTGCAGGACAGGTGTGGGGGTCCCCAATCCATGCCCCCCCGGGCCTTGCTGGGCAACTCCTGCAGGCCAGGGTTTGGGGGGACAGCAACCCCCCCCATGGGCTCTGTCTGGGTGGAGAGTGATGGCTTAAATACCACTAAGTGAGTACAGCCAGAGACCAGGTCCTCTGGTTTCCCAGGCAAGTCACTCAGCTTCTGGGGAGAAAAGATGGGAAGCTTTGCTTCTCCTGCCTCCCTGGTGTTTGATTCTAAACTTGCTGACCTGAGTTTTGGTTGACTCTAGTTTTGGTCATCTAAAGCCATTACACATCCACATGTGCACAGGTGCACGTTCAGTCTTCATGCATATGTAGTTGTCAATAGTAATTCAAGTGTGCAGAGTTACTTGTTGAGGAACACAATGGGTGCACAGGTATCAAAAATGCCATGTAGACCACTGTAACAAAGTACCCTAACTCTATTAATGGACAAAGAGGGGGAGCAACAATAAGAAATGGAGACCAAGACAGAGATATGGAAAAAATAAGCCTTCATCAGTGGATTAGGAATACTGACCTTTTAATAGGACACAGGGGCCAGCAAAGGTAGAATTTGTTCCCAGATTCATAGATTGTAAGGCCAGAAGGGGCTCTGGAAGATCATCAGGCCCTGGCCCCCTGCACTGGCAGGAAAGCTAACTGGGGGTCATATGACCCCAGCAAGGTGACCATCCAGTCTCCTCTTGAAAATTTCCAGAGTAGATGATTGCACCACCTCTGGAGAGAGCTTATTTCACAGTTTGGACACGCTGACTGTGAATAAGTTTTTCCTAATGTTAGGACTGAATCAGTCTTCCAGGAGTTTGTGGCCATTACTCCTGGTCTGTTAATTGGAAAATTAGGTATACCTGAGAGGCAGACAAGAGCTGCAGAAAGAGGCTCTCAGACATTTAAATAGGTCCAGAAGCCAGGTGATGGGGCAACTGGGTGGGGTTAGGATGGGAAGCCCCAAGACCTGTGAGAAATTTGGTGAAGTATCTTGTCTTTCAGGCAGTGGAAATGCTGGCACTGAGATGCTGATTGATGGCTTCACTGCTGTAGACCCCAAAGAGGCTTCCTCAGACCATGGCCAGGTGCTCTTTGGGAGACAGTTGTATCTTCCATGGAGAAAATGGAAGTTAAAGGTAGTAGTGATGCTGTGAACCTGGGAGGGACTAATGACAGCAGGGACTCAGAACCACCAGGAAACTGACTGGTGCAATGATGAAGAAGTTATTAAAGTGATAGCATTCCTGTACTAACGTTTTATTTGGACTGGCTACTGGTATCCCAAACAGAAAAAAGGTTGAGAAAGTGGGCGCAAGAGGGTGATTCCTGTATTTCTTTTGATTTCCTATGCTGTTTAAGTTACCTCATAAGAGTAAGGCTTAAAGACTGGGTACAGAGAGACAGAGCCTGGACCAGAACAAAGGATTGATAGTTTGCTTTTTCAAGTGAGGCAGAAACATAGGAAAACATAACCTTATGTCTGAAATGTAAAATTCAACATCATAATCAAATCCTGGCAGGTGTGAGTTCAGGTGAAGTGTAGAAACAGAGGAAAGTAACTGTCTCTCACCTTATCCCCAAGAGCCCTGATCTCAGGAGATGGAGGAGGGGAACAGTTACAGCATCCAAAAAAATGCCTACTTCAACAAAAAGAAATGGAATAGAATGGTGATCTGGGGCCGGATCCAGTCTGGTTACTCAAGACACTCACTCCTGTTCATATGCACAAAACCTAGAATAAGCCACCTGCAGCAAGCCCAGAGCACTGCCTTGGTCCTAGCTGGGCTAAGTGAGACAGAGTGGCCAAACCATTGAAGACACAAGCAACAGTCCCTATCTGCTTTAGCCCTTAATATCCAGGCCCAGCCCACAAAGGTAGAAGTTCCTGCTCAGACCCTTATTGCATTTTCTTGCTGGACCTCTGGTTTTGACTCCTTGCTCTAACTCTGTTTTAGGATTCTGTCAGGACTCTTCATATCCTTTGATTCTGATTTGACCTCCAGCTCTAGCTTTGGTTTCTAATTCTGGTTATCCCTCATCTTACCCAGATCTGGCTTTTAACCCCAGTGTATCCTGACTTTGGCTATGGCTTCCAACCCTCCATACCTCCAGCTCATGGGAAACCAACCTGACTAAACCCATACTTCAGGTGCCTTACCACAAAGAAAGACAGATCCCATGCCCCAGTCCCTAACAGTGTTAAACACAGGCGTGTGTCAGAACAAATACCCCTTTTAAGAGTTTAGCCATCTTACACTGTTCTCTTATGATTTAAAATGGCTCATTCTATTCCTTATCTTAGGTGATTAACATGGCAGTTGGGCCATTTCTTTTAATTAAGAAGGAAGAGGCATACTTAAAACCAAAAATTGAAATATTTTCTTCCAAAAAATAATAGTCTAATTTAATATGCTTAAAACATTATTTTCAATTTTTTTTCTAATGTGAATAATGTATTATAATCAAAACCAAAAAATCTTATAAAAATCCAGTTTTGATGGATCGGAGTCTTCCAAAACTTTATTTATTTTTTAGAAAATTTACTGATCAACACTGCTTTCAAGATCAGTGATATTTAAGCTCCTGTTCCCATGGGAGAGGTGAGTGCTGGAGTGCCTGTCTGAGGGTCAGATCCAGTGTGGAAGCTGGTGGGTGGGGAGAATCTATGGATATGATCCAGCACACTTGCCAAGACCTACAATACACCAGGCACAACCACGTCATCCAGTCCATGGGTCCAGAAATTTGGTAGTGGGGAGCAGTGGCAGTGTTAATTGCTGCAGCTTTGAGAGCCATGACAATTAATATTGCCACTGCTTCCCCAGCACTAAATTTTCAGAACGCAAATTTCCAAACCTGCTGGGATGAGACAGTCCTTCAGGCTGGATTTGGCCTGTGGGCTGGAATTTGAACACCACTTTTCAAGATTATCATTATAAACTCTTCTACTAGTAGTTATAAATATATTAACTTAGCAATGAACATAAGCTAGAAAGTCATCTTAATTGACAGTTCTTACATAAAGTAGAAATGTTCTCAGTAAACAACTGTCCTGTTTATTAGAGGCTATTAGGAATATGTTAGCATTAATAAGTACTCATTTTTTTGTTCCAAGAGTTGCTTAAAAAATAAATGTTCAAAGCAAGAAAAATGTGTTTAAACCTACAGTATACAAAATTAACTGTTTTGTTACCTTAGCAACCATAATATAATAGAAAAGTTGTATGAAGTCAAAACAAGAACACACAGTTGGAAATGGATTCTCGCAAGTTCTTGTTAACATCTGTTATCTAATGGAATTATCTTGCAGAAAACTCCATATCAGTAGTGTGGCATTTACCTATTGTTGACTTGCATGTTGTCTCCATTGGCTGGAAATTGCCCCAGTCATGGTTCTCAAGGTGCAAAGGAACTGAATTCATTTACATAATATAACATGCAAGCCAACATTAGGTTTGTAGTGCAATCTGATTTTTTCATGAAGAAAGCCCCTATATAACTGTTTTACAAAATTAATCCCATAGATGTCAATTTAACTTACACAGAACTCTAAGGACTCATCCAGACATGCACATATGTTCAGTTTGTGTGGCCAGCTTCCAGGGCCAACAACTGGACCACTGAGCTATACACCCTTTGGCTTGCTCTCTTCCCCCTGATTTTAGAAATCTGCTGAATAGCTTGGTGCCACCCAGTGGGGTACTTTTAAGAGAAGTGCCAGAGAAAGGCCTGTGTAATGGCTATTTAGAGTTATAGTTAAGACTGATAAGCTTGAACCTTGCCTCTGGGAGAGTCTAGAATGCAGATGCTCTAGCTTCCTATTTGATTCATCTAGCAATACTCTTGAGTCTAAGTCCTACTGGTCATGTATTTTGATTAACTATATTTTCAGTACTCTAAAACTCACTGAGTTTCCACAAGGGATTCATAGATTCAGAGATGTTTGGGTTGGAAGGGACCACAGCAAATCATCAAGTCTGACCCCCTGCCTTGGGGAGGGAAGAGTGCTGGGGTCAGATGACCCCAGACAGGAGCATGTCTAGCCTCCTCTGAAAGACCCCCCCAAGGTCAGAGAGAGCACCACCTCCCTTGGAAGCCCATTCCATATTCTGGCAACCCTCACCATAAAGAATTTCTTCCTGATGTCTAACCTAAATCTACTCTTTATCAGTTTGTGACCATTGCTCCTAGTGACTCTGGTAAAAAAGAGGTGCCCTAAGCCAATTTGCCACCCACCTGACTATGTAATCATCTATGTCATGGCCTCTCAGCTTGTCTGTGAGAATGGGGTGTGATACCATATTAAAGGCTTTCTTAAAATCCAAGTAGATGACATCTACTTTAATGCCTGTGTCTAAACATTTTGTGACCTGGTTATAAAAACAAACAAGGTTAGTCAGACAGGATCCACCTGCTATGAATCTGTGCTGGTTGCCCTTCAGCGTTGTTTTTCCCACTGGACTTCCACAAATGTGATCCTTAATAATTTTTTCAAAGGTTTTCCCAAAGATGGAGGTGAGACTAATTGGTCTACAGTTACCCAGATCCCCCTTCCTCCCTTTCCTGAATATAGGGACCACATTGGCCCTTTCCCAGTCCTCTGGAACCTGACCTGAGAACCAAGAGTGCTCAAAAAGCCATGCCAGTGGTTCTGCTATGACACTGGCCAATTCCTTCAGCACCCTTGGATGAAGATCATGCAAGCCCACTGAGATGCATGTACATTCCCAGCTACATATGCAGGCAACATTCAGCCTTCTGTGCATGCTCAGCCTGGGAACATAGACAACTGCATACATATACAGGTTATGTGTTCAGGAATAGACACTTACCTGGGCCATACCTGACATTTTTCATGCTTAGAAAACCAAAAATTCCACATACGCAACCAAATCTAGACATTTGAATGACTAGGAAAGGAATAAAATGCTACTCTAAAGGTGCATCTACACTTGCAATTAGGGTAAAGAAATAAACTAGTACAGTTTGGACTGGGGCTTATTTCTTCTGGGTGCAACATATACATGTGCATCTGGGACTTCAGTACACTTAGCCAAAGCAGAGTATCTCCAGGCTGGCAGGAAGTATAGGCAGTCAGCCCAGGGATCTGGGTGGTAGTACTGGGCAGTAGCAGGGATGGCTGAGGCATGAGACTATCTTGTTCCCCAGGTAGCCCCAGTCACCATATATACATTCATTGTGGTGGTGTAAATAACTCCACCATAGTACTTGTCACAGACAGTAGTATCCTATGGCAATGTTAATTAGTTTATGTGCCCTAATATGAGTGCACATGTAGATGATGATTCTTTACTGAAGAGCTAATTAGTCAATTTACTGCACAGTAAGCCTTCCCCAGGAACATGTCTACATGTGGTCCCTGTTGGGCTCAGATTTACTCCAAACAGGAGCAGTTCAGTATGGCTGTGTGAAGCTTCAGTAGTTGATTCAATTCAGAGGAGATTTGGCCTAATTCGGGGACTGAATCTCCGAATCCAAATTGAATCAGGAGACCAATTAAAATTTTCAAATCAATTTGAAAGACACAACTTGATTTGGAAAAGCTTTGAAAAAGATTTGTCCACTTCAGAGATTTGGCCATAGACTAAACAGGAAGCTGACACAGCTGTCTGTTAAGGTTGGGGGAGGAGGGAGGGAGGAATTGGGGCTGGGTTAAGCTGCCCATCTAGGGTAGTGGGGGAGCATTACTTGGGCGGGGGGGTAGGATGCAGGCATAGCAGCACTGGGAGTCGGGGGTATGCCCTGCTGCTGCTTGCCCAGCAGGGGTGGGGGGTGACGGCAGGATGCCAGCACGGTTTGCTCCAGAAGGAAGGGGGCAAGTGGCAGCAGGGCATAGACCCCTCTCCCAGTGCTGCTGTGCCTGCACCCCATGGCCTGCTGCACCAGCTGGCAAGTGGCAGCAGAACAGAGCCCACACTCCCAGCACTGATGTGGGCATGGTAGCACTGGAAGCAGGGGCTATCCCCTGCTGCTGCCCAGTGTGAGCTGTGTCTGCATTACATGTGTGTGTGTGTGTGTGTTCCCACACAGCCAGCTGGACTGGGCAGGAGATGGGGCTGGGCAGGGCAGCAGTGGTAGTTTCTCCCATAGTTCCCCCCACCGGGGCAGAGGGAGGCACAGCTGGAGGAGCTGCAGGAGAAGCCTCCATAGCTGCCTACCCAGCACTAGCCTCCTGGCAATTAAACAAAAAACCCCCACACTCACTGGCTGTAGTGGGGCTGTAGGGGCTCTGGGGCCATGTGGTAGAATCCCCTCACACAGCCCCTGCTCCCTGATGTCTCTCCCATGCAGATCCCTGCCCCTGATCCCCACCCCTCACCTGGCCCCAGTATCCTGGCACTTAAAAAAAGAAAAAAAAAGCCCTGTATTCATCAGCTCTGGCAGCAGCAATCAGGGTCTCTGAGGGCTCATGACAGAGCACCCCCATGCAGCGTGGAGCAGTGGGGGGTAGAAGAGATCGACCTCCCCACCCTGCCTGGCACCCACACTGCACCTATCACATCGCATGGGTGCAGCGCAGCTCGGCAGGTCACTGCATGCTGTTGGGGAGCTGGGGTGGCTCCAGATGTCACCCAGAGCCCAGCACTGCTAAGCCTCAGCAGCCCCACCTCCCAGACAGTGCATGATGCCCTGCTGAGCTGTGATGTACCTGTGCCATGGTGCAGCTGCTGTGCAGGTTCCAGGCAGGGGAGGCAATGACTGGTACCTTCCACTGTGCCATGCTGCATGGTGGGGCTCTGTCATGAGCCCTCAGAGGCCCCAACTGCCACTGCTGCAACTGGTGAGTGCAGATTTTTTTTTTTTTTAAAGTGCTGGGAGGCTGGGGCCAGGCGGGCTTGGAGCCAAGCAGGGGAGCCATGGAAGCTTCTTCCCTGGCTGCCCCAGCCTGAGGAAAGGCAGGCACAGCCAAAGGAGTCTCAAGAGAAGCTCCAGCCACCTGTCTGTGCCTGCTTCTCCCTGGGCAATCTGAATCTCTGAATCAGTACCGAATCAGTGCCAAAACTCTGTGTCTGATTCAGCCAAATCGAATGGGGACAGTGTTTTGAATCACCAGATCAAATCATTGTCTTCTGAATCAGCTGAATCCAAATCTGAATTGAATACTTTCCTATTCACACAGGCCTACAGTCCAGTATAGGGCTGCTCCCAACCTGCTCTGCCCCCTAGCAGCAGCCAGGGGGAGCTCCAGGCTGGAAAGGGCCAGCTGTAGCAGCAGCTCTCTCCTGGTTCCATGCACATTGGGACACACAGCTGGCAGCGAGTCCCCTCTTGACAAGGCTTCCCTTCCTGGTGTGGGGTTCACTGGAAACTGACCTGGATGTATAGCAGCTGCTGATGAGCCTCCTGCTGGACAGGAGAACAAAGGGCTTACCAGTAGCTGGCCTGCTTGATGTGGAGCAGACTGCTCCAGGGGGTGGTGCTCAAGAGCTGGGAATCTGGTGGGGGTGAATAGGGGCTGCTTGGCACAGAGCTGTCAGGTCCAGAGGGTGAGTCAGGGCTTGGAACCCAACCTTCAACGGCCCTCCAGAAAAGCTAGCTCCATGCCATGCAGAGCTGCTCTGGGGATTGGATAGGGGCTGGGTTTCCTATCCAACGTTGGGCCCTGCAGGTGGCAACAGCAAAAGGGAGGAGGAGTGGGCTGAGGCCAGAGCCATGTCCTGGCCCCCCCACCATGGAGTCCCAACCCCGCTTCCCTCCCACACCACAGCTGCCATCACCTACAATGAGTAACCTGCAACACCCCCTTGTCCCCTGTGACCCTGCCATTATAGTGGCACTCCAGCATGCTACCAGTTCCTGTTGGAATGCTTGTTCACACTCTGATTGGCTGTTTATCAACCAACCAGAGCATGAATAAAGCATTACAGACAGACAGACAGACTTACACTTTTGTAATATTAGAATGCCTGTAATAAAATAACAAAATACAGAATAGGTCAAGGGTGTGCAATTATTTCATCTGGAGGGTTGGTTAATGAACTTTGATGAGCTGTCAAGGGCCACAACAGTAGCCACACCCCTTGACATGTGCCCCATCCCCTAGTCCATCTCGGGATTGAATGCCCTGCCCCCCAACCTCTGACCTTTGCTACCAGAAATTCCTCACCTTGGCCCTTGAAGTACGTCTTTTCGAGAGGGGGCTGCCATCTTGGAAGCAGAAAAAAACCAAATCATATACTAAAAGTCAAACATCTACTATCACATATTTTAATTTTATGCCCCAAAATATTTTTGTCCTGATTTATGTGTGTTTCCGTAGTGTATATAAAGGTAATTGCATATTAGCTCCAAATGCAGTCTTGCTCTTGTATATTGTGTATGGGGTGTGTGGGGAAGTGTAAGGGCTGTGGTGGGGTGGGAGGGTTGTGGGGTGTGTGGGAGTCCACTGCAAAAGAAGGAGCAGAGCCCCAGCATGTACACATGGTGGCGGGGATTAGGGAAAGCAGCCAGTTCCATTACACAAGGATTTATTTCAGTGGCATGTGAATCCCAGGAGCTACACCTAAGTCCCATGTGATGAAGGCAGACCAGCCTGGATCTGCTCCTTGCCACCATCTGCAGCTCCCAGAACTGGCTGGAGCCACGTAGCATGAGGTGGCAGCACCTGAACAGACCATGAGCAACCCAAGGGCCTGCTGCCTGCTGCTGCTGCTCCTGCCACTGGCAGGGCATGGAGGGAGTCTGCACCATGGTGGGACATGTGGAGAATCTGCATACACCCTCACCCTCCTTCACACCCCACAAAAACCACACACCCACACCCATACAGTACCTACCTGAACTTCCACCAGCCCCAATCCCACACTCCCTGCTCCTGCCCAGCTGTAGCTTCCCTACATGCTTCTTGTAGTAAGCACTGCAGTAGGGACACAAAGAGCTGCCACTGGAGGCCAAGGAAACTGTTTCCCTGGTGGCTGCAGCATTGGCAGCAGCAGGCCCACCCAGAAGCTATACATACTGGTTGGGGCTAGGGCCCACCTGTGTGTGAGGGTGGGAGCAAAGTGCATGGGTTGGACAGGGTACAATTAATTGGTAAGCCCCCATGGGTGGGATCAAATCACCTAATGGGCCAGATCTGGCCCACAGGCTGTATTTTGCCTGCCCCGGAATAGGCCTTTTGTCTAGATTCATATCACAATGTAATATATTCACTCTAGAGTCCTCATTAATATTCCTTCTAATTTGCCCTAGTTAAATTATTGGTATCATTAGCAGGACTTTCTTTAGCACCACCTCCCTTTTCTTTTTTTTTTAGTATTTAAAACAGTTTACAGCAAAATAAGAATGGTGTTGATTTTATTTCTTCTCTTACAACATATAAGCTCTGTTCTCCACACTTAATTGTATTTTGAAGAATGTATAACATTTGAAGTTGACATTACCATGGATAAGAAAAAACTGTAATATCCAGGCATCTTCATTTTGTCAGATGCATGGCATATGAATTGAAAAATTCTAGACCTGCCCATACCTGGAAGTTTATAAAAAAAAGTTTCTATCATCTCAATTGTGAGGAAATAATTTGCAATTCATAGGGCAAACATCTAGAAACAAACTTGATTCATAAACAACTTAAATCACCAACATCAACCTTAATTTAGCAGGTATCAAAGTAATCAAGACTGGCAAGGCTGCTGAACCAGATAAGATATTCCCAGAATTTGTTACCAAGTTTGGAGCTATAGTGAAAAGATGGCTTCAGAAATTCACGTATAAATGTCTAGAAAGTAATAGACTTACAAAAATCTGGAGGAAAGCTGACATCAATATTTTGAAACCCAATAAACCACCGGAGGATCCAAAGAGTTACTGACCCATTTCACTACTCTGCATTACGTACAAACTTATGGAGCACAGAATCCTGAATAGAATGGAGAACATCATTGATCCCCAGTTCCCAGAAGAACAAGCTGACTTGCGGAAAAAGTGTACCACTGATCAAGTTACATTACTTACATCTGACAAAGAAAATGGATCTGAAATAAGGCAAAAAACAGGCACAGTTTTTATCGACCAACTATGATGTTATGCAACACAAAGGCCTCAAATATAAACTGCGTTCTGTGGTACCTGATCGCCAGCTATGTGATTTTATCATGAACACAATCTCTAGCAAATCATTAAAATTCACTACTAGCCAAGGAGAAAAAAACAAACAGAGTATGAACTCTGAAGAATGGAGTCTCCTAAGGGTCAATACTTTTCAATGGATATACCTCAGGCTTCCTGCGTACAACATCTAAGTGATATGTGTGCACTGATGATTTTGCCATATCAGCCCAAGAAACTAACGTGATAGACCTGGAAATGATGCTGAGTACTAACATGGAATTCATCACTCACGAGCTCCACATGTGACACATAAGGTCGAGCATCAATAAATCAGTATCATCATGTTTCCACCTGGACAAACATTGATCCAAAAACACACTGAATATCAGAATAGGCAACCATGTCTTTCCCCATGAGATACCTCAACCTATGTAGCAGTAGCATTACACTATTTCCTCACCTATAAACATCTCATTCAGAAGCCCAGCAGCTCTGAATGGGTAGCTCCTTTAAGATATTTAGCCAGCATGACATGGGGTGCCAATTTTAAAGGGCTTAGAACCACATCACTTGCAATGGTATATGCCCTAGCAAAATATTGTGCCTGAGTATGGTCCAAAAGTTGTCACACTAAAAAACTCAATACTGTACTTAGCAGTGCTCTGAGACTTATAACAGGATGAACAACTTACAGAGATGTACTTCCTGTATTCTCAGACATTAGACTAAGTGAAATAACATTATTTTGACAATAGAGGTAAGAAGTGATGAAAATCACCTGCTCTGTCAACTGTTAACTGAGGACCTGAATAAATGGAGGTTTAAGAGGCTTAAAAATCACTAACTGTTTATATGTGAAACCCACAAGCTCCTGAAAGAGATTGGGAATGCTGAAACAATCCTGAAGGCAGCCATGGAGTGGGTCAACCACTGGAAAAGGTCATAACTTTCCCTACAGCATTTTAACACCAAGTGAGTCCCCCATTGGGCAGAACCTTAACAGAGAATTATGGGTCAAGCTGAACAGACAGAGACCTCAATAAAGATGCTTCAAAACAGCACTTCACAAGATGAACATCTAAGACAACCTCCCTTCTCCATCACTCATGTAAATGCAGTGTCCAACAAACAGCACAGCGCTTAATTGAAAGATGCAATCTTTACAAATGCTCAGACAGGGCAGATGGAATCTGCAACCTGAGTAATATCACCAGACAGTGGCTCGTATAACTGGAACTAACACCATTCAAGAAAGAGAGAGAGATTTAATATACAAAGATATGCTTTATTTTACAAATAAGTTCTTGCTTAGCCTAAGATTATGGGTTCCGTGCACAAATAATAAGGTGATTTCAATGACTTAGGTTACACAGGAAGTACACTTGAATGATGCTTCCCCTACTGAATTCAATAATGTTTTGCTACTGACTTCACTGATGCCACATTTTAATCCAAAAATCTCTTCTGACATCAAAATCTGTGAATTACTGAATTTCTTAGTAGTAATTTTGGACAAAGTCAAGTACATGTCATGGAATAAGCTGATATTGTGGGTGTAAGTGCTTTCTTGTATAAGAGAGGGCAGTTATTGATACACTTACTGTGTGGTAAGCATGCAGAAAGCACTCCAGAACTGTAACCAAACAGATGACCAGGGCACATAAAGTGCTGTAAAATGTATGGATCTTTCTCTAAGATAACCCTGGATGGATGTGGTATCAGACATCAGCTCTGTAATGCTGAGCACTGTAATGAATATACGTACCAGGTTGCATCATGATTCATGGTAGGTCTCATTCTGCCAGCAACCCATGTGGCTTTGCTGCACCCCACTCACCTCCCATAGCAGGGTAGTGGTCTATCTTCAGCCAGTCCTCATCTCATCTTTCCAAGCATCGAGTCAGTCAACAAGAGTCAGTGAAGCCTCTGTACCTAGGCCCACCCTCATCCTCCCTCCAAGTAGCATGGATCCAACTACACAATGAAAGCTGCTTATTGCTGAATTTCTCTTATAGTTTATTGTCTTGGGTGCAGGTGAACAAGCAGATGAACAAATTGCTGAATGTTCTTCAGCTGGTATTTTGCCTTTGCTCACAGTTAACCTGCCTTAAGAACTGATTTATCTGTACTGATTTTCAGCAATGGGCAAGTTCCCTAATGGACATAAAGCTTTTGACATAAAATTGTGTTTTACCTCTTGGCTATTTAACATGGTTCAGAATGGCATCAAGGTAAGTTTGATTATCGAAGTTCCCTGTAGCCCCAGCCTCTAACAAGGTACTTAATAGTTCTGTAACACTGTCAGATTGTACTGTGCTTTTCAAATGCTGTTAGACTCCCTGGCATAGACAGGAACCCCAACTCTTATTACTATAAAAATATATATTTGAACATGCCCAAAATAGACAGCAGCACACCTACACATGCTAATATGTAGCATCACTATTTCCCAACTTGTCTGGGGAAACCAAATGTACGTATAAAATGTGCAAAGAACAATTTTTCCAACTATTCAATTGGTCTACCAAAAGATATCACATCTTCCTAAAGAAACCTGTCTCCCTGTGTAAAATGTAGAACGTGAGAAGCACTTACATGGTCTGTCCTCAGTACAGGATGCAGGATTAGGAACCCATGAGTCCAGCTCATAGACCCAAAGTCCCAGAAATCTTTGATGTGTTCAACAGCCCATAAAGAAGCAGAAAGTGTTTCTCTGTTCTCATGTCTTACGGCCAATTTCTAATAATTCTGGTCACTCGAGTAACAGTTTGGAAACATGTGAACTTGATAGAAAGCTGTTTCAGGCAGTCTGTTACACAGTTTGAGGTATACTTCTAGGAGTCCCAAAAATAGAGCAGCTAGCTCCAAGAACTCTGTTTTGGTCAAGCTCCCACATTTGTTTTTTTGTTATATTAGTTGCCATTTTGTAATTGTCAGTTCTCCTGGCTATATGAATAATAATATCCAATTGTCTTACTAGCTTTAATGTAGTATTCATTTCTTAGAGCCACTCGCCATTAAAAAAGAAGCCCTCTGGAGGACACAGTCTATGACATTCTCCTTATGAAACACCTCACATTCTTCAATGGGAGGAAAGGAAACATTTTTCCCACCTTCCTACTCTGCTGCCTGCAAAATAAGCAGTGATTTTATTTTCCCTTCTGAACTCAGTAGATTTCCTAAAATCTGTAGAGAGTTTAGGAAGCCAAGAGACAACCAGGGTGATCTTCTTGAAGCGCTGCTGTGTGGAGACAGTCAGGATGTCCCATTTTCTGTCACAGGCCCCAGAAAGGATGGCTTTGGATCACCAGGTATTTGGTACTGTGTCCGTATTTCATCAGTTCTTTTCTAATTGCCTTATTAGCTGTCACCCTAACATTAGCAGCTGGCAGGAGGCATTGTGTGTCTGAATAACACTTAGTAGAACCACTTCCTGTCTCACGATACATTGTTTATCAAGAAATTCTTTGAAGGCGTTTGCAGTCAAAGCAGTAACACTCTCATTGGGCAGGTCCAGACAACTGTGCATATGTGGCACTGCACACCACACATAAAGGCATTCCCTATGTTCAGCATGGGTTTTGGGGGTTTTTTTTGTTTTTAATACTGGGAGATCCTGGTGTCAAAAAAATCTGCGACTGAAAAAAGCGGGTTGCGCATGTGGCAACAGCATGTGCCACTCAAAACCAGAGCCTAGCTAGCCAGAGCCACACTCTGGGTGCTGAACAGGCTCCCAGCTGTTGGATTGCCACTTCTGGAGCTCTAGGAGGTACCCAGGACTCCAGGTAAGGCTTCTGGGTCCAGTGCAGGTCTTGGCCCAGTCTCTTCTACCCTACCCAATTTCAGTTGTAGCAAGATTGGTTTTTTGTACTGTACTCTTTTTACTTACTGTTTAGTTTATAAGGTATATCTCTAGACTGCCTTTTTTTGTCTCCTAGTAATAAATTAGAGAAATACTGTGATCTGGGGAAAATCTCATCCACATCTGGGTAATTATTAACAACAGTTACAAATAATTAAATATTCTACAATTTGGGAAATGGGGAGAGACAACAGCAAATTCATGGATGAATGAAGCCAACCAGGTCTTATCAGGTGAACCTGCTTAGCTCTATACAGCTGTAAAGAATAAGAATAAGAGCTAGGAATGTATGTAGAAATTAGGAAGCAAAATCTTGCCTGACATATTTTGCTTGAAATCTTGCTTGAAATATTTTAACAGCACTTCACTTGCTTACTCCATCTGAAGGCTTTTTGTGGGGGATAAAATAAAAAAAATGGATTTTCTGTTTTGGGTATCTACAATCCACACTATTTATTCTCTCCATCTTGCATTCTCCAAAGTGATTTCTGATGCTTCTGAAGCATTAAGTGGCTGCTTACTTCATAGTTCATCTTTAAGGAGCAAATCTACCCTTTCTTCTGCATATCTTCAGGTACACATGACTAAATGCCTCTCATAAGAATTTTGTAATGTTCTGATACATAGTTTGTTATTCAAGCCAAGTTTGTGTTTGCTTGAGATTTAGGTTAGATTTGAACATTGAACCAAAATGTATCTGTTTTTGCCTTGTGCATTCAAAAATTGCTTTCACTTAGAGAAGGGATAAAGCCTTAAATATGAAATTTCAAATTAGGTGTGTTTGCATTAGGGTCTTGGATCTGAACCTGGCATATGGGTTTGGTCTTGTCACTAAAATAGTTCTGAGTACGTGACCTCTCCTTATTTCTGTCTCATACATCCTTTGTAATGCCGTTCCTTTTAAAATCTCAGGCCTCTCCATACTGCATCATGCATCATGAGTCATCTCAACTTTCTACCTTGCTCAGGTTTGTAAACTACATATCTAGATGTACTTATTCATGTTTTAAATATCAAAATGAATTTGTAGTAACACATAACCATTTGATAGTCCGATGCCTTGTGCCTTCTCACTTGTGATATCTATATTTATATTGAAATCTCCTCAAGACAGGGATTTTTACAGTGCCAGTAAAGGATGCAAAAATAAAAAGTAAAAGTGAAAAAAAGAAACTTAATAACATTTGGCAAGTAGTATTTGGGGTTGAAATTCAATACATGCCACTAATAGAATTCACTATGCTAAAGTCCTCCTTGGTATAAGAGTGTAAAGTAAGGGTGGCTGAGCTGGGCCCTATTTGCCCTCAGGTATTTTTATTTTTTTTGTGAAAAGAAAGCTCCTGCCATGTACTACATTCTCATTCAATTCAGGTTGACTACCTCTCTTCTTTCTCCTTAGATGATCAACTAGATAGTTGAGTACATGGATATATGTGGTTTTAGAAGGCACTGAACCTCCATGCCAGGTGAGCAGACAGACAGACCTGCTACGTTCAGGACCATGTGGGTCCTGTGTAGCCACCCTCCTCTTTGACTGGGGGTCAAGGACCTTTGACTTTTACAGCCTGGATGGGTCTTGTTGCATTGATATAATCATGAGGCATCTGCTGAATGCCCCTGGATGTTTTGAGATTGTGGAGGTAACCTCGGCAGCAAAGCCCAGGCAATACAGGAGCAGGGGCCACAGCCATGTGAAGTGACAGTGAGAGCCGCTCACTGGGAACTGCACTTTCACATGTCCACAGCTGCTTCCATACATCTGTCCAACCTTTCAGCCCTTCAGCCACACCCTCACAGGCACACCCTTACAACCACAGAGACCAAGATCCAACTGGCACTGCTGCAGACCATGGATGAACTGGCTACATCCATCACCACCAGCCAAACCTGGTCATGTAACTGGCAAGTTCAGGGAAATAAAGAATATCATTGTCATCTGAAACAAGGAATGCATCCAATTCCAGCTCCAGATAAGACACTGAATCAGAGATGTTTTCAAGGGCATTGCCTAGCTGATGCATGCGTAGGGGCAAAACAGAGACTGATCACAGTGTCTCACCAAAACCACTTTAATGAAGAGACATTATTACCACATGCTGATGCTATAAAGCAGTCTGTTGGCCAGGGGCAGAGCATGCCATTCTACAAGGACCTGTGCTACTTCCTCACCAAGAGCAGGACAGCTGACACATTGAATCAGGGGTGTTCTCGAGGAGTCACCCGCAGGGACCTTGACAGAGAAGGAGGTAGTACAAGGAGGCCCCAGGACACTGTTACTCACACCAGGGCCATAGCTGTTCCACAGCAAGTACTGTTACACACAGTTGCACCGTACTAGCAGCCCCAAGAAGAACAAAGCAGTCTCTGCTAGTAGGACTCACAGCACCCATGGAGAGTCCTCCTGACACTTCTCCTGATGGGTCAGGCCACATGGAAAGGTACTGCACAGCCTGTGATGGTAACATGCATCCCAGCTTCACAAGACCATGATGGGGACACAACCCCCAGGGGAAATGCAAAGCTGTGATGGGAGGGTGGGGGAAGGGGCAGTGGGAATGGCAAAATGACCACAGTCCATTCCCTGTGGTCATAGACTTCTCTCAGACCATTATGGCTGAGATGTCCACAAAGGGGTTGTGGACAAGGAAGGGGGCAAGAATGCTGAGGCATAGGGGCTGGGTGAGTCGCATGCTTTTTGCTCACCCCTGCTCTCCGCTGCTGAAACCTGGAGTCCAGCCAAGGTGCCAAGTTTCCTTTCCCCCTCACCCCCACATTCTTGGGCACTTAAGAGCATCTCCTATTCAATGGGATCATGAGTCTGCATAATTGACATTCCCTTGCTAAATCTCTCAGGGCCATTGTGTGTTCCATAGGAGATTAGAATCTAAGCACTTTCACATTAACTGTTCCCCTCCACCACCAAAGCATTCACAAAAAGGAATTGGCAGTGTTTATTGAGCTCAGCAGGCAAAAGGGTAAACAGCAATAATTTTGGCAAAGAGTACCTACAGGTCAGGGACAGGAGACATGACACAGCTATGTCTGACAACTGCTGTAGTCATGATGCAGCAGGAACAAAAGAAATGCCCCCTTGCAAAAAAAGCCCAGATCTCTCTTCTTCCTTCCCTGCTTCCTAGCCCAGAAAGGGACATGTAATGGAAAGATTTTCACATTCTCAGCAGCTTGGGTCTCACTACCAGGTTGACTCCAAAATTGGACACCTAGACAGATATGACAAGTGGCCCAACAGCACTTTTGGCCTGAGCTCAGTGGGTGAGACTGGAGCTTGTAATGTTTTGTCTTTATTTTGCCATTGTCTCATATGCATATTGTTCATTTGCTCAGCAGGTGTTTGGCCACTTCTCCTGGACCCACCATGCCATCTACCATGAGCTGGCCTTCCACACACACATGCAGAACCTGAATATAAGGTGTAGGAGTTGCTTACCTTGCAGGAGTTGCAGGGGGGAGAGAGATCCAGGCTAGGAGAGACCCATGATTTCAGGAGGGGATTGTCCTAAGGTGTTGATACAGTGCATGACTGTGATGTGAGACTTAGAATCAGCCATTGGACTTCACCCATGGATTGGATCAGAGGGGAGGGGGAAATGCACCTTACACTTCTGGCTTGAGGGGCTGCAAAATCAAGATGAGGAATTAATTGGGATGTGTATAGAGGAAATGAACAGGCTGGGGGGTGCTTACACCTGAGCTACTGAGTTGCATGACTGGGGGCTTCAGATGCCCCCCATCCACTGTTTGGAGGTAGCAACCAGCAGCACTTGAGAACTGAGGGAGTGGCAGCACTGGGATAGGGAGTTAATGCATGTGGTCCTGGACCACTTTAAGTCCACCCCTGACTATGATACCCCTGACTGGTGCTAGCACTGGCTGCCACAGCAATTGCATAGTCCTTCCAGGCAGGAGTGGTGGGACAGGCTGCTTCCCAGTTCCCCATGGCATGGAAAGTCCCACTTCAGGGACTCTTCCTTGGGGGAACAGGAAAGAGGCTTCTAAGGGGGTGGGGGTTGTGGCGGGCTAGTAGGGGGAGCTCCTGCATTGAGCCTCCCTCCTCAATACACCCATCCACCTTCCGGATTCCATGTATCTCTCCAGGGGCACCTAAGCCCCGGCAGACCCCCTTTCGAGCCCCACCCCAGAGTTCAGGGGTAACGTGCTGCCACCACCCTGAGAAGGGACTCTCTTGGCTCAGTGTCCTCGGGCAAACACAGGCCTAATAGTCCAACTGGTACTCAACCCAGTACAGGCACTTCCCCAAATCAGGTGCCAAAAAGGAAAGTCTCCTTTAGTCCTCAGACATAAGGGGGCTCTTAGGTATAATTTAGACCCACCCCTCAATAAGCCTCCTACACCAGTCACAAAGGAGAACTTTATTGATTACAGGGGGTAGGGTGAGAATAGGGTACAAGATAGAGCAATATCATAGAAAACCCATAGAGCAAAACAGTCTGGCTGAGGTAGCCTTTTGATCACACATCTGAGTTACTGCCAGCTATATATCTAATCAGATCTTGAGTAGTTTACTCACAAGCATCATCCAGAGGCTGTTGGAGATTCCCTCTGGAGGCAGGCCATTCCTAGCTCATGAGTTATGGGGGAGAGAGCCAGTTTCAGATGGTAAATCTCTTCTCTAAGTCTGAGTCCCCCACATGGCTGCTGCCCCCTCCTCCTGGGCAGTCTTAACTTATATAGCCCCTGTGACCTCCTTCACCTGGTCCAATGGAGACCAGCACCTGTTGGCTGTTGGCCAAGCAATTTGAAATACATCACTAGTTGCCGGGTGGACTCTATCCCACCAGGCAGAAGCCCCTCACCCAGGTAGCTGATACTAGTCACATAGGCAGAGGGAGCAGGTTTCCCCCCCTCCCTCAGGAATGTATCCATCTCAGATTACCTAAAGAGATAGCGTAAAGGTGTGTCTCTTCTGCTGGACCCATCCTAATCAAATTGTCACAGAGCAGAGATTTTGGGGAGAAACAAAAGTGGCTTCCTGCCACAGGGGCACCTCAGGATTGTGGCTGTTGGGGAACACTCCCCACCACGTCATGACTAGGAAATGCTTGGAGGTAAGGGGGAACTGGGACAAGAGATGTGGTGCATGGAAGCCACTGACCCATGTCCGATGAGGCAGGAAGGTGTCTGTCAGAGCCTGCTTCCGGAACCTGCAGTGGGCAACTGGAGTGGCTTTGGAATGCCTGAGACCTGATGTCAGGGACACTCACTTTTCAGGCCCAACTGACTACTCTCAACCACTGGCAGTCATCCTGTATGCCCTCAGGTGATTCCAGGCCAATCCTGCAGCATTACTAAAAATAGGGGGGATAATGGAGCTTACCAGCCTGCCAGGCCAGGCAGTCACTGTGGCAGTCACTGCAACAGCTTCTGGCAGAAGAGCCAGCTCACCCACCCACCAGCTGGGAGGCCCACGAGGGAGCTCTTCCACTCCCCATAGCCCTACTTCTGGCCCAGGTCCCACTACAGGGAAGCAGCACAGCCTTGGCAGAGATGGCCAGCTCCCTGGCTCAGTTCGTCTGCCTGACATGACCTGCAGGTGTTGGTGAGGGTCACAGGTCCACAGTCCTTGAAGGGGAAGATATGTCCCCAGGGGCTAAGGTCCCATGTGGGAGAGATAGGAGTCCTCAGCACCCACTGCAGTAATGTCCCTCAAACTGCACTCCCCCAACCCACACCCAGCAGCTGCCTCCCAGCCCACAGTTCTTTCAGAAAGACATTGGCATTGAGATAATGTAGCTGTCCAGGGCAATGGTGCCCAGGCAGCCTGAGTTCTAAGCAGCGCTGCCTGGGATAGAGAGCCACAGGAGACCAGGGCAGGATACCCATGGCCAGGGAGGGGGGCACTCAAAGGCCTTAGACCCTACTTATCTCAGGAGAGCTACTAATCCACACAGATGAAGAGCTATTTGGCCAGTTCATGGATTTAAACAGCCTGCAACTTTGTGGGGATGGGGCTACTAACATTAGTGGGTTGCTTGCCCTCTCCCCCATTCCTGCACTGTGCTCATGGGGCCAGGCCTGATCCATAGTTGAAGTGCTCCTTCCAGCAGTCCAGCTGCCCCCCCCATAGGACTTCATGACGAGGTTAGGCCAAGCCCCCAACAAGCATTGTGGAGTGGGTGACAGCACCAATGATGAAAATGAGTACCCTGGGAGCATAGCACCCACTCTCCATTAGCCCAAGGAAAAACAAGGACATCATCCTCATCAGCTGTGTGAAAATTGGTGTCCCAATCATGCCCCAGATGCATGTGCGGGTGTCCAGAATTGAGTGGCTGTGATGTCCCACAACCTCAAGCAAGACTCACACAGGATGACCAGCAGGACCCACCCCAGCTCCTAGGTCTCCCTTTTTGCTTGGATGCACAGGTCAGAAAACAAAGGCATGCGCAAGTAATGACAGCAGAGGGTTGTGGGCATTGTGGATCATGCCCAGCAGCCAACTGGGGGTGTCCCAGCTGCCTGCAGAGGGTTTAGGATTGAGAGTGTGGTCGGGGGTAGAAAGGTAAGAAAGATTTATTGACTTAAGAAAAACACAACTATGCATAGTAACAAGACAAACGATGACAGACAAAAGCAATTCACATCGGCAACTTATCGGCAGTCCTTCTGATGCCTGATACACAGCAAGCTTCTCTTTCCACAAAGTTCAGTGAGGTCTGGGGTCCCCGAACAATGCTGTCTGAGGGGTACCAGGAAGGACCCTGGAATGCAGTTCTTGGGCTCCTTGAGGTCCATGGGCCCACTGATCCAGGCAACAGCTAACTAATCCTTTTCACAGAGCTGCATCTTCCTTCTGAATGGTTTCCAAATATTTCAGCTAATTTATAGCTTCTGAAGGACACTGATAATGTACAACCACTTAGATTCCTTTTTCTTCAATTGTCCTTAGACTGACCAATAGCAGTACAAGCCTTGCATTCCTTTGATAAGGTAATTTTAACTGCACCACAGGGCCTTACTACTTCTAGGCTTTGCTAAATTTACTAGGCTTTACTTTATACAAGGCCTCACTACCTCTTAAGCTATCATTAGGTTTTTAGCAACAACTTATAGCTTAATATCTAAACAAATACAGAAAAACAATTGGTCTAATTTTCATAGAGCCTTCAGCAAGCACTTTTATCACACAGACATACTTTTTGGCTGCCACAGAGGGTAGTGTAGCTGTTCAGGCCTGATCCAGAGTCCCCATGCCCAGCAGCCATTCAGAGGTGGCTCAACGGTTTGGCTTTGTTTGGGAGTCTTTGGCAGTCCAGAGAACACACCAGGCTTGCTGGAAGGTATGTGAGAGGATCTTATTCTCATCCACCCACCCCTATAACCTGTCCAGATCTAGTTGTAGCCTGTCCCTCCATTCTAGCATGTCTACAAAACAAAAGATTTCCATTTGCTGCTTTCCCTTGTCACTGGCTTAGGGGCTTCCAAGGACTGAATTAATTGCCTACAAGATGTAGGAGTACTGTGAAAAAACAGGAACACACTTTAGTAAAGGGATGTCTATGTTCCTTGCACACACAAATGATTTTCAGTTCAATACAGGGTCTGCATATACAGAAAGTATATTAATACAGCACCGAGACTGAGAGGCTAGGGGAAGCTTTGTAATCAAACCTACAGAAGCTGCAGAACAGTAATAGAATATTGAAATCTGTCTGAGAAAACAAAGGTCTGGACTCTTGCAGTTTATTTTGTGGGGTTTTCTTTTCTTCTCTTCATGGAGGGGGAGGTAGTGCAATTTGGGTGTCTGAAAGCCTGCCAAGTTGGAGAAAGCTGGTTGACATTAAATTCACTCTCAAAAAGGCTTCCATTTCACAGTGAAAGTTATAAACTTTGCTTTTATAGATTTTTTTCACTTTGTTTTCCTTTTGAGATTTTGAAAATAAGCCAGTGAAATACATTTAAAATCGAACAACATTAAAGTACGTTTAAGCTTAAAGGGGAAAAAAAAGGCATGGTTCCCTGAACACTTTTAGGAGTTTGATTTATGGAGTTGTGATGGTGCAGATATGAATCACCAGATAACAAGCACTTAAATATCATATGAGATGAGAGAACAGTGACATGGTCATTCTCATAGGGATCCTGTGTTTACTACTATTTTAGTTGTTATATTATTCATTTTGTGTTAGTTCATAATGCATTAACTTTTTCACAGAGTCGCCATGCTAATAAAATTTTTCCCAGAAACTAAACCTAGAAGGCAGAATTTCTAAAAAATAAATCTTTTCACTGGATAGTGATGAGACGCATCAAAGCACATTAGCCTAATTTAATGCTCATTGCGAATGCATGTTTACACATGCACATCCTTAATTTCACAATTTTTAATGTGCATTAGACTAATCACACCTAAATTTGATATTTCAAATGCAGGTATACAATTTAAGCACAATTACTTAAAGCACATTAATGCACATGTAGACACAACTCAGCACTAAATTTAATGATAAGTCTACCCAACCACTAGGGGTACATGGCAGGGCTGCAGGGACTTAGCACTAAAGTTAGTGCACTAACTAACTTTAGCACCGAGTCCCTACACATGTAGATACCTGCCAAAATCAAAACAAACAAACAAACAAACCAAACTTACTTAATGCACATTAATTTTAGTTGTGCTTAAATGTACGCTTAGAAATGCCCAAAGAGCATCTAAATATGGTTGACAGCATGGTCCTAGGCATCCTATTTATTTGAGGTATAAGTTTTATAGGGCCAGCACTCTGCTTTTCACTTGTCTTCTGCTTTATGGAAGCACTAACTGGCAGCCAGTGACTCACTATACATATCAACTACCCCCCTCTCCATACAGGCATTCTAATACCACTGACCCAAATTAATCTTCATACTTCCAATGCTTAAGCTCTTTAAAATAGAAATGGAAAGAAAGCAAAAAGGGGAGGGAGAGAGAATACCAGGATAAAATGAATGTAGAATCACTGAGGCTTAACTTTTCAGAAGTGTGTCAAAGAAACTTGGTTCATTTTGATTTTTGCAACAGGAACAATTAATCTACTGGACCAGCAGTTAATCTACAAGGATTCAACAGGAACAGTAACTAAATGATGTATTGTGTCAGCTTGCAAATGATATTCAGTCTAATAGCAGGAAACATTCTTCTCTCTCTCTCTTTCTACCAATGTTAGAAAACAGAGCAAAACTGAATCAAGAATCAAAGATTACTCTGTGGATTATCAAGGAATACAATTGTTCATAGCATATGATTTATTTTTTAATGTGTGAAAATAATTATATCTATTTCTTTTTAATATAATTCTACTAGTAAACCAGATGAAGTTAAGAAAAAATAACACCTGTGTTGAATGTATTTTAAGCTGTTCTAACTGGGTGCATGCAAAATCATTTGTTAGTCTCTCCCTGGGGTGGGGAAATCCTATACTGGAGGGGAAAGAATCTGAGCATTTACTTTGAGAGAGAGACTGGTATGAAATATTTTTTCTTCATAGCTACTCATACCTCAGACTCTCTAAGTTCATTATATAGCGTTGTGTTGTATACGACACGTGTAGAAGGATTAAGTTGGAGAAAGAGCTTTCATCCAGCTTGCAGGTAACGTGTTATGTCCTCAGGGTAAATCACTCAGTGAGAATCTGCTCTGATAATGTAATGGTCCTAACTGACTGTTTCAATGATTATTTCATGAAACACTAACCTTTCAGACGGTTTGGGGGTTACTAGCTCTATCCAAGGATTCTGTGAAGTTCAGCTCTTAATAATTTCAATTGTCTTTCTAATTTGCCTCTAGATTCTGATGTAATATTGTCAGGTAGCTACATATTTGTAATATTGAACTGACTTGATGTATGGGATTTATTTAGGAAATTCTGCCTTGTAGTCTTGAGTTACAGAAATTCCTTCCTTCTGGCCTTAAATGAAAAGCCATCTAAAACATAACTTCACCCGAGCCACTGAAAAACCCAATAATCAGCAGATCTAGTCATTAAATGCAGAGAATAGCAGGATGCAGGAATCTGCAAGATGGAAACTGGTTTCTGACCAGCTCTATTACTGAGGTGTTGTGTGATTTTTCTTTGTATCCGCTTATACCTAAGTAGCTTCCAAAGGTATTCAAAATTTAACAAAAAATAAGAAATTATAAAAGCAACATAGCTCTAGTAAGGTTTATATTTCTTTCTAGGGATTCGGAATATATAGTGCTCAATGTGTTTACTGTACCAGAAATCTGATGGAGTATATTTGAACTGATTGGGAATTGTTTCTGTTTGTTTGTTTTTTAACAAAACCACTTTCATAAAAGATGATTATTTGTCAGACCATAAGTTTTTCTTACAAGAAGTATAACTTCCACAAAAAACTTTCACTGGAAAGATACCTTTTGCTTATGATGGAATATCTGTTCTAGGCACATAAGCCATTAGAGCAATAGACTCATGCTTATTGCTTATGGCTCTCATCTACGATTCATGAAACATAGGAAAATGAGATTCAAAACTTTGCTGTTCCCAATTTGGAGAAGGAACTTGAGCCCAAGTCTCTTACACCTCAATTGAGAGTCTTAAATGTCAAGTCTTAGAGTCAGTGTAGTGCATATCCTCCTTTCTGTATCATTCTTGTTGAAGCTGTTCCCATAAATAATTAGATATTCATTGAGTAGTAGCAGTATGATAAAATAATTATCGTCCTGCTGTAGTGAAAGGTAGACAGAATGATCATATCCACCAAATCAAACTACAGTATAGTTGTGTATCCCCAATGAATCTCTTTATAGTGTATTTTGCCTTTCTACAAAGTCTATCTACCTAGCTGCAGGTGCAGCAGAGGTTAGAGTAAGGAGGATTCAGGTAAGAAGAAAAAAAAGTAGTACTCACGTCTCCTGTTTCTGCATTGGGAGAACTCTGACAACTTTGAAATCATTTTCTACTGCTGTGAGATCTCCTCCTTCTTTCTAATCTACTTTAACCTCTCTGTTACAATGAAGAGACATAAGCTTTCATATAGAGAAATTCATTCTTCCCTTGTATTTCTTTACTATGAATATGAATGCTATTGAGACTGAAAGTATAACTTTGAACTCTGAGCATGGAAAAATATTTTAACAAATCCTAGCAGTAAGTGTAGGATGTGAATATATAGATAGTCTAAAAAGAACTAAAAACAATGAAAATATGCTCTGGTTAAAAAGACATTGGTGGAAAAGATGAACCAATTTACTGGCCAAGTAAATGAAGACAGATTCTATATAATAAGCATATATAAATGTATAAATGTATCTGTTATTCATAGAATAAAACTATTTTTTTTTGCGTTTTTTTTTCTTTTGCTATTTAAGACAGTGGCAAGAGAGACTAGATTTTTTTTTCTAAATCTGGTTCGAAAAGATTTAGAAAAATCTTTACAGTGGTTCACATCTTGATCAAAATCCTGAGAATTATGCCATTGAATTTGATGCATCAGAATTTCATCCTATACATTTTAAACTACTGGGTTAGATGGAGTATAAGGACTTAATAAAAAGTATCAGCCAAGCAAGGAGAAAATATGAATTTCTAGTAATTATTATTTTAAAAGCACAGAAGCAGTCATCAACTTCATGACCTGCTGCAAGTATTTTTTAAATCAAGAAGCACATAATCAAGACAGAAGATGGGAAAGACCACTCACACAAAAGAATGCTTTGTTGATGTAGACTTAGTCTCTAGTTCTACACCTAAAATTAAGGTGTCTCCACAAGGAAACAAAGGTGCATCTACATGGAATTTGTTGCTAGATGAAGGACTTTGTCCTATATGTTCAAAATGATTAGTATGCTTCAGTTACATACTATTCAACGGTCGGGTGCTCAGCACTTGAAGATTAGGTCTCATTAGAGATTTATGCATCTAAAAGATGTGACATTCTGGACATCCAAAATTAAAATCATTAGATACTCCACAAAACAGGTGCACCTACAGATAACATCTCTGTCAACCTGCCTCATACAAATAGAGAACTAGTTAATAGGTAATGAGAAAAGGACACACAAAAATCTCAAGGAGTCACTTTATAAGTAGTTATCAAAGGTGATATAATCTAACCCTCCTCCTTTGGGGGTGGGAAAAAGATGAAAAAAGTTGCAATTGATTAAAAGAAAAAAAGAATTTAGTGGAAAAATTCTGTCATATTATCCTTCCAGATGGCTATAAAAGCTTAGGAAAAGATTAATAGTTATATTACAAATTAAAATGTGAATGTAATAATGTAATTTTATATCATTTTCATTGTAATTGAAAAGGTGTAATAGCAGTGATTGATGTAGTTAGAAATGTGCAAGTAATGAGGTACCTCAAAAACTGAACACATGGGTAATTAAAGGAAAAGTAATCTAACCCAAAATAGTATTAGATACTTTCTAATCAAATGACAACACTGAACAAGGCTTCTATGCAAGCAATTTTCTACTGTAGACATTTTACAATTGTATGCTGCACTATGTTATAGTTTCTGCAATACATTTAATTGGAAAGTAACATTTAAAGGACTGTTCAACCATAACAGGCAGCAGTTTGTAAGATAGCATAATTCAAACTATTTTAATTTTATTGTATATATGAATACTGATCTCATAAGAAATATGATAATAATATTTGTACCATTTTGTGTCATGCAAATAAATGGTATTTTTGTTGCATTTATCCACAGTTTACTAAAGTATACCATGTAAAGGGTACATTAAATTACATATACATTGAATAATATTTTGTGGGGGGGAAATCCCTGATCCTTTGTTTGTCAAATCACTTTCACTGACTTTAAATATCCCTTTGGAAGTGTAGTATAGTTAGCTAGATGACATCAGATCAAAGGAAAATACTGGATGGGACCTAACAAAATCTAATCCAGCCTCCATGCTCAAGGCAGGATTATTTCTAATGCTTGAAAACTCTTCAACCTGCTATTAAAAATTTCCAAGGATGGAGATTCCATAATTTCTCTTGGTAGCCAGTTCCAATGCTTAACCATCCTCAGTCAGAAAGTTCCTCTTAATCTCCAACCTACATTTCCCAGACTGAAATTGGATGCTGTTGCCCTTCCCCCTCTATAGGCAGAGAAAAAAAGCCCACCTCCATCCTCTCTGTAATCACCCTTCAGGACGTGTCATTAGAAACTGTTTTGTTTAGCATCTCTAGAGTAAGAATCCAGTCCTGAAGGAGGAAGGAGTCACTTGGGACTTGTACCACTAGAAAATTAAATGGTGGACAAACCTGATGAGGATTACTTGTTACGATACGATAGAATGTCAAACTGCAAAGTCATGGCAGGGCTGGAAAGATGGCTACTCAGTGCTGTATTCTGACCCCATGAAATTTTCCAGTGAAGCCAAATCCTAAATGTCTCTTCAGGAAGGAGATAAACCTAAGGGACTGGATGAAAATTTGATAGAAGATGGAATCTACAAGTGCCCCCGCTCAGAATTAAGATTAATCGACCCTTACTGTAAGTGTAAAAAATCTATGGTTTCTTTTGGATTTCTTCTGATACATGTTTAACAAGACATCAATGTTCTCCCTGAACCATTTAGCTAATCCTAGTCATATGGTTAAGCCACACCAGTGTCTGTTGCCAAAAGCATATAATGGAATATATGGCTAGAATCACCTTTGACTATTCAGTCTTTATAATTAGGTACCCATTCACAGTTGGGGGTAGCCATCACCACAAGTCTGGTATAGGACTCCATCATGGCATGGGGGTCCCTAAGGATGGCCGTGATGACACTAGGGCTCCATGACAGTGCCTGCTCTGACCTGCGGGCACCTTCTAATCTTGCCTGCCACATCTTGTTGGTTGAAATAATAAGTTGGGAGGCTGCCCACAAGTTTGTGTAGTCACAGTCCTGTTGAACCCCAGTAGCTCCTGCTGATCTTGGATCCCTTGCTGGGTCTCACCCAAAGTCAGTGCCTCTCAAGGCACCCTAAGCCTTATGGGTTAGATGTATGTCTCCAAAGCAACCCTTTTAACACACCCCATGTCTTGCAGATTGTATTTAAAAGGTGCCCCTTTTGATGAGGCTGCAGTCTAGCTTGACCTCCTGTCGGCACTGGGCTCCCTGCAGCCCCAGTAGCTGCGCTGTCCCTGGCACTGGGCTCTGTGCAGCCCTAATGAGGCCTACCCCTCCCCATATAGCCTCATCCCAGTCCACCAGATTCAAACAACATAAATACAAGCCCCTAGGCTATAAGGTAACAACAACAATAACACTGGAGGTCGCACTCTGCCCCTTTAAGGAGGCAAGCTTCTCCCTCAACCATGTGTGCCTCCTAGCCCCAGATACTTTAGAAGCTCCTAGAGCCCATTAATCTTACCAACAGCAGAACAGGCATCGCTGAAGAGTACTTCTGCAAGAACTCCTTCCCCCCACTGCTTACACAGAGCTAAGCCCTGCCAGTCCCAGCCCCTTGGCTTATATGTGCCCATGTCCCAGTTTTCTTCCAGTCAGCTGATGGGGTGCAGGTGCCCGTTAATACCCTGATTAGCCTACTGCCAAGGCTACCTGCAGCTGTGGAGCCCTGCCTAGCTCTCAGTGCTCCTTAGCTAAGCTGCCTCTGCTCTTGAAGGAGCAGGCACACAACAGAATCAAACTGTAACAAGATGCTATGGCATCTCCATCAGTGGAAGTTATGGAAGTTTCTGATCTTCAGTTAAAAGATTCCAGTCCTGGAGATTGTCCCTCAGTTTGTCTGATGTGGGTTAGACAGGGATGGATTTGGCCCATTTTTTTTTTCAGTATAAATTGCCTGGGACAATTATAAATATATAGAATAAGCCAAATTCTGTCCGCAAATAAATACATACAAGTAGGTCCAGAGACTTCAAATGGGGTTATAAGAGGCTAACAACAGTGACAGTATGATCCTCAGTTTACAATTCATAGAACACAAACAACTAAATGTATTCTACTGCGTACCTTTTAGATAATTTTGATATGAATAACTTTATCTGTATTCTAAAATGCTTAGATGAGCTGATTCATCTCTATCTGGAAGTCAATATATACTAAGTTCTGCACTCAAATACTTTGCATTTAAGTGCTTTTTAATTTGTTTATGATAGGCTGTTGAAAACTATGTTAAATTAACATTTTTTTCATCTATGTTAGTGGCAATTTCATTTACTTCCAGTCATATCAATTTTTACTGAGCATGCAAAGACCTTGTGGGAAACCAAGCAAGCAGCATAATTGGTGGTCACTGGGAGATACGAGAAAAGTCTTATCAATTGATTCACTATAGCATACAGGTTGGATTAATTTTAGGATATGAAATGAAATCTCACTGTTTGAATACAATGGAATTTTTGTTATTATTTTAAATAAAAAACATTTTCATGTAGTAAATTTAATTTTCTAACATTAATCAGAGACTGTAAAAAACAAGTAACTAAAATAGTTCTCATTAATAGTCATTTTTCCTTCCATAAATGTTTCAACAGAGAAATCAATCCATAATGTTATTGATTGAACATGAAATAAAAAGACTCCATTTTTCACTTGCTGAGTGCACAAAAACTGGCACTCTGTTAATGGGAACTACATGTGCACAAGAAGGGGGAAAAGAGATTGCAGTCATACCAGTTCCAGCTGTGATTACCTTTGATCTCACAAACTAAGCAGGGTCAAACTAGATATGAGTCTACTGGGATATAAAAAAGAAAATGTCAATATGGTGCAGAAACAAACACTTGGAATTCAGATACTAAAATTCTTGCCTGCGAGCAAGTTCTGTCCCCGTATCCCAGCAGAGTGCTAGGTGTCACTCTGCCCCTGGAAACATCACGTTCTAGTTAAGATGGAAAATTAAAGTCTTAACTGTGCTTGTGGCACTTTTATACAGATGTAGATTTAAAAAAAGAAAAGCAGCCCTCTGACATTCAGCAGGACAGTTTCTCATTTGGCTAATTTATAGATCTAAACAAGCACTCCACAGCTTTCTGAGAACAATTGCACAAACAAACCTTTACAAGTACAACTGCTCACTAAAAGTAAATTAGAAGAAGTGAGAATGAAAAGAAAACAAAAGTCTGTTTAGAAGTCACCAAAGTATATGTGAATAATTTATTTACCATCTGCCCACCTCTTTATTTACATCCCCCAAGTTATAGTTCAAGAAATGTTATTCAGAAAGCAGTGAGTAGTACTATTCCACTCTATTTCACATCACAGGGGATGTGTCTACACCAGACGCTGACTGCACGCACAGTTGTTACTGCACAGTCTTTTAGTACTTGCATAAACAAGTACTAGATGCCTCTGCAGTAATCCAGGTTACCGTGCAGTAGCACTGATGAATGGTTTTTTTGTGATGCTGCTTATGAAGAAGCCTGACACTACTGTGCAGTAGCGTTGCGTCATGGTTTCTACAATGTGACACTAGTGCACAGTAGTCTCAAACTACTGTGCAGTCAGCATCTCGTGTAGATGTGGCCAGATTGATTTATTTCATTGGTGAGTAGAGTATACCATAGGCATCAGTTGGATACGTTTCTTGAGGGCTTTGTTGAGTGCACAATAGAAAACAAAGGGGAGGGAGAAAAAAAGCTCTTTCATCCTTTAGGTCTCTAGAAAACAGTAGCACGGTTGCAACAAACTACCTCAGTGGGTACATCGACATGTTCATTAATGCACCGTAGTTACTGCACATTAAATTTAGTACTTGGATAATTAAGTACTAAATGAATGTGCAGTAACTGATAGTATTGTGTCATAGCACCACTGCATGCCTTTTTATTGATGCTACTTCACAGTAGCCTAATAATACTATGAACTGGCATATTAGCACTTTTCATGCTGTGATGCACTACTGTGCAGTATAAATAGGTTACTGCATAGTTAGCATCTCATTTAGATGTGCCCAATGAGTGAGAGAAGTGAGATTTATAATCCTATTCCTCCTCTGCATATACTCTCAAAAGGTATGACATTTCCTATGTATTTAATGGATTCCTAGTTTCACTGAACTTTGCTACATTTTGAGTGATTCCATAAACTCCTACAATAGTAGTGCTCTCCCCACTGCTATTAGATTCCTTTTCTGCAAAAAATGAAACATAGAAATTGTTTTTTTTAGCCACCTCCTAAATAATAATATCAACTTCTATTAGAATTCCATATTTAGAAACATATAGTCCTTTGAGAACTACTATTCAAGACATAAATGTGAATTCCTCTTAAGGCAAGGTAACCCTAGAGGGTGGATTTTTATTATTATTTAATTTTATTTGATCTGATCTTCCTTACCCAATGGAACTCTACTGAAAATCATATATATCCTTATAATGCTAGTACAGTGTACCTATAACTTCAAAAAAGTAATGATGTTTGAGTATTTTGGATATTAAGGGCGTGTCCACAAATACAGGTATGTGTGCTTGTAGCAACTCAAATAGAAGAGGTGCAAATTTGAGCCAGAGATTTTTGCCTCATCACACATGCCCAGATGTGCACTTTGATGTGGGGAAAATTGTGCCACTTGGGGCAAAATAACTCTGCCTGGCTGCTCCCAGATCTGCAGCCAATGGGAGCTAGAGCCCAGGGCCAGGACCTGTGCTGGCCCCAGCAGTATAAAAAGCTGCCCTGGCAAGTAGCTCAGGGTTGCTCACTCTCAGGAGCTTCTGGGACCTGGCCAATTGGTACATGGGGACAGTACCTCTTGTGCCAGCTGGACTGCTGAAGCAGGTCTGAGAGTACCCTGCACCCTCTACCCACTTCAGAAGTCTGGCAGTGGGGGCTGCTGCATGGCTGTGCCTGCTGCCATCTGTGACAGCATGTAGCCCCAAGGCTGCATGCTTGCTAGACCCAGATGGAGACTGCATGGACACAGCAGAGGCATCTGCATCCCTGGGCCATCTGCCAGTGGTCTGTGGCTGCACAGCTGGCCTTTGGTCAGCACTACTGCCAGGTATGCCACTGCCTGGGTATCTGGGAAGCTATTACCTGGAAGATATTCTCAGTGTGATGGCCTGCTTTGAACTGTCAAAGCAAATGCTATCCTGGCCCCAAGTGGCCAGGAGGTCAGCCACCTCCACCTGGGTTCCAGGTGCCAGCTCTGACCAGGGTCCTTTCACTTGCCTTATGAGCAGGAATTCTGATGTTCCCTATTGAAAAACTGGAAAATCCCTGATAAAAACAATCCTAAAGTCACTCTTTAAAATACCCCAAAATCCATGCTCTTCCATAAGTAAAACAAAAAAACACTATATATATATAAAGAGAGAGAGATATCAAATCAGTTGGGCAATATATTTACAATTTTAAAGCAATTTGGAAGCCTACCTGTGTCTCTATTATCATAATAAAATGCATTCTAAATATCTATACAGTTTGGCATTGACTTCTGGTTTTTCTGTCATAGAAAAATCAGAGCTGCCTCAGCCTGCCTGCCACCCCACTCCCCTCACTCTTGAGCCACAGGGCCATGTATGTGGGTGAGAGGTTTGTGGGAGTGGCTTGGGGATGTGGGGGCTGTGGATGAATTGTGGGGGAGGTGCATGGGGGGCTGCCCCCTGCAGTGTGAAGCCTCCCTATAGAGCTCACAGACTGCCCCCTCACAGGACCACCTCCCCCAACAGGAGCTACAGCCCCACAACAGGGTCTACAGCCCCTCAGCAGGGGCCAAAGTCCACCAACAGGGGCCATATGCCCCTCTGCAGGAGCTTCCTCCCCCCCCACAGGGCCCACATGCTGCCCACCTGACATCAGCCCTGGCCGCTTGGCACTTGTGTTACCTTTGCTGCATTGCACGGGTACAGCCCAATTCAGCAGGGTGCCATGTGGTGCTGCCAGGGACACTGCTACACAACACCACTCAGCCCAAATGGCCCCAAGCTGACAGCACATGAAGCTGTGTGGCACCCTGCTGAGCTGGGTTGCACCCATGCAATGTGGCAGCTGCAGCACAGATGCCAGGTGGCCAGGGCCGATACCCACTGCCACCAGCTGCCCTGTGCCATGTTGGTGGGGCTATCCCATGAGGTCCCAGTCTGGGATTGCTGCTGATGGCTGCTGCTCCAGCCAGTAAGTGCAGGGGGTGGGGCCAGGCAGAGGGCTGATAGGGCGGGGCTGGGAGAATGAGCAGGAGTTGGGGCCAAGCCTGACACCTGTGCTATCACATCATGTGGGTGCAGTCCAGCTTGCCAGCACACCGCACGGCACTGTGCGCTGTTTGGCAGCTCTGGGTTGCTCAGGCCTGAGTGGCGTCAGGCTCTGGGTTACAGCAGCAGTGGCTGCAGCTGCCTGAGCCTAATAAAGAACATTGGTGAAATATATTTTCTTTTTTCCTGGAAGTTTGCTGGATCAGCATGACTGAAAGAAGACCAACAATTCAAGAACATGCTTTTCTTTATCTTTTTTAAACTTACTAGAAACTAATTAGATGAAGGTAAGAGAAGGAGGGACGAATGGACAGTATACACATATCGTAAAAATGTAGTCTTTAATAAATCATAGAAAATTGTTGTCCTGTGGGGTCAGGCCAACTCTCAGGATCTCAATATTGCACTGTTAGGCAGGAGGGTGAGACACAATTGCACATATACAAACACAGAAATCAATCAGGTGCACACACATACTACCAGCTTAGGCACATACACATCCAAACCAGCCTAGGCACATGCATACCTACCACCAATTCAAGCACATACACTATATACCCCAGACATTAGATACAGATTACTAATTTGTATATTATGCACACAATGCCATACACACACACACACACACACACACACCGCTCACATTAGCAACTCAGATACATGCACATTCAAAATAACTAGTTTAGGTTTATGTACCCCTATCACCAGTTTAAGCCCATACACACTACACACACCAAATTTAGACAGAATCCGTTATCAGTTAGCAACACCTGCACATTCAATACACATATGTAGATTACGAATTCATAAACCACACACACACAATAATATATATGTGTATATATATGTGCATTCATTAATTTACACACATACCACCCACCTGCACATACACACAAGTGAGTTCCTAAGTTGGGTATTGTGATGTGTATGTATGTGCTTGGTGTACTTGGGATACCTGGGGAAAGGTTAAAGTAAGAAAGTAGAAGTGTAGGGAGTGAAAGTCACTGGAAATTAAAGTCACTAGGACCGGGACTAGAATCGATAGACTAGAGGGGCCTGGGCTGAAGAACTCAGGCTCAGGAGTAACTTTAGGTTAATTGATCTTAATTATTAAAAGACCATGCCCAAAGCCTGCAGAACTGGGAAGTGATGCTGGCACAGAGGCTGAGACTGGAGCTAGAGCTACATGGAAGCTGAAAAGGTAGATGGGGAGAGGGAAAATGGGATTAAGGGAAAGTGTCGATGTTAAAGAGGGTCTCTGGATGTGGGGAGCCAGAGGATAGCTCTGGGGCAGCTAGAGAAGTTTCAGGGAGCGGCAGTAGGTGCTGGAAGCTGGAGAAAGTCTCCAGCTGCTGGAGAAAACTGCAGGACAGCTAAGAGGAGCTAGAAAGCTGAAGGAGGGTGAGGAGGATTACAGAAGATGCAGGGGAAGCCTGAAAACAGAGAGACAGCAGAAAAATCACAGGAAAAGCAGCAGGTGGCAGGGCAGCAGGAAAGCAGAGAAAGGCAGCAGAAAGTCACAGGGAAGAGGCAGTAGGAATTGAGAGGAGCTCAGGAAGCTAGTGGAGAGGGGTGGGGGCTAGAGCTGAGAGAGAGAGAGAGGCTGGAATTTAAGTTAAGGAAGGGACTGAGATTCAGTAAAACATGATCCGACTCAGGGCTGCAAATGACAGTGGTTTTATTGAACAGGGGAGATGGTGACACAATGTCAAATTGGTTCCCTTGCACCCAGCCACACATGCGCATGAACACACAATGGCAGCAGGGGTTAGAGAGGCTTGGTTCAGGGGCTGAAGTCCACTGAAGTCGCGGAGGAGAGAGTGAGAGAGTCCAAATCATAAGATGAGATGTGCAGGTAATGTATACCTTTCCAGGCTGGAATGAAGTCCTTGTCCAGTAGGTGTTGTCCAGAAAGGGGTCACTGGCAGGCCCTCTGGATGGATAGGTGATGTGGCATGGTGCTGGTCCAGATGGAGAGGGTATCTCACTGGGTCTGTGCTCACTGCCGCTTTTTTATAGGGGCAGACCTTGTGTGACCCTAGTGACAGGAGGCATGCCCAGGCAAGAGTCAGCCCCTGGCATACTTAGCATGTGCGCTCCATGTAGGGATGTGCAATTTTGGGTGTCTGTAATGGTGAGAGTTGCTGGTTCTACAGGGTCTTTTCTCTTTCAAATGCTGGTCTTGTCGCTGTTCCTGGGTAAGGTCCATGGTTCCTGGATGAATCAATGTGAGGTGATGGCCCGGTCATTACAGGCCATTCAGTAGAGGCCTGCTACCATTCTAATTTCAATCATTCCCAATCACACTTATTCATCCGGGAACCAATTTACATGGGAGGAATAACGTGACTCATACAGTTGCGACACAGGGGATGCCCTGGCAGAGGACAGAAGATGGAGGCTTGACATATAAAATGGAAACTTGACATGGCTTTGATTCACTTACAAAACACAAACCTAAACCATACAATATACATCTGAAACAATAAAATTCAATACAAAAATGATAATACAATATACAACAGTAAAAACCAGTACAAACTTAATAATTATACAATATAAAACAGTGGATATCCAAAACCAAAAACTTGCTACCAAAATAAAAATGTTTAAAGCTTATCCTACATCTTAGCTTACTTATACTTTTCTATAGGGAATAGAGAAGGAGAGGGGGAAAAAAAAAGGCAGAAATGGTTGGGGAAGGGGAATGAATGCAATAAAAAAAAAAAAGAAAGAAAAACTGGGGGTTTTGCTACAAGATTAGTGTGGCATGAACACCCATGCAGAAACTTTGGGATAACTGAAAGTTGGTAGGATAGCTCATGATTGGAATGTTGATATGGATGAATATAGCTTGTACAGGAAGAGTTTCCTGAACAAGAAGGTTCAGAAAGAAAAAAGAAAGGTGGTATTGTATATTAAAGATACGCACACCTACTCTGAAGTCAGAAAGGAAGTTGGGGGACTTGTTGATAGTAGCTCGGCTAATATACATGTGGGAAAAAATAAGAACAAATGTCATAATGGCTGTCTACCATAGATATCGAACCAAGAAGGGAAGGTAACATGTTTGTTTATTTGTTTTTTTTAAGGAACCACCTGAAACATCCAAATCACAGGGTGTTGTATGTATGGGAGACTTTAATTACTGCTGTCTAGTGGGAGGATAACACAGAATGCACAGACAATTCAGTAAAGCCTTAATTGTGTTTGGGACAACTTTTTTATTCAGATGGTGGAGAAACTAAGAAAGAAGATTAAGAAGATCCATTCAATTTGCCTCTTACTAACAGTGAGGAATTGACTAAGAATCTGAAGGTGGAAGGGAAATTGTGTGACAGTGATTGATTATGTAATGATAGAGTTCATTATACTATAAGACTCCTGCCAGATGTTACACTTAAAACATGATTAACCAGTTAATCACATTTTAAGTAGTAACATGACTCAATGTTCATGTAATTAAAGATATGATAAAACAGAAAATAAACCACAAGCTCTTAAACAATGTAGGTGCAACAATTTTGTAACTGGATCTCATCCTGCCTTAAACTGAACCTGTGACCAGTGCCAATTACCTGATCAGTGGTCACTGTGAAGGAGTTCAATGCACTTCTGAGTCTGGGAGTGCCAATCAGCTGACTGGTGTTCAGACTAGTGCTCTGAGCCAGTACTAATCACTGTTGCTGGGGGGGGGGGGCAAGTTCAAGATCTTGGGCTCCCCCTGCACTGGCAATATGGCACAACTGGGATCTGATCCTGAATTCCACAATCAAACTTACGTGGTGGGAGAAATGATCACTGGGATCACAAATCAGATCCCATTATGCCTTTAGCTGAACATCTGCTAAGGACCAAAGGAAAGGACGAAAGATTAAAACTGAAATAAAGCACTGCATTTCAGAAAAAAAGACATTAATAAAAACTCAGAGAACCTGTGCACAGGATCCCATAGGAGGCAAGTCCATGGGGAAAAGGAGTGTAGTTTTGGTTGTTTTTTTCCTTAAAGGGATAATATTAAGGGTATAACAGTATGTTATCCCAGTGCAAAGCAAGGTTAGGAAATGTAGCAGGAGACCTGCTTGGAGAAAAAAAGAGCTCTTCAATGACATGAAACTTAAAAAGGAATCTTAAAGTAGAAACTTGACCATATTTCTAAAGATGACTATAAGAGTATAAGTATGAATATATAGAAAAAAAAATAAAGAAGGACAATGCAGAAATTGAGAAACAGCTAATAAGGGGCAGAAAAGGTAATAACTTCCAAAAAATCTAGCAGGAGTAAGATAAAGACCAAAGAAATTTAAATTCCTGACTACATGAGGAAGGAAATGTAATAATGGATGATGAGGAGGAAGTGGAAGTGTTTAATGCTTTCTGTACTTACAACCTTGACAAAAAATGTCAAATACTAGATTACTAATACAGCAACCATCAAGGAGCAGCACAGGGAAAGAAAAACCTGGAAGTTCTCTTGATAAGCTATATGTTTTCAAATCATTAGGGCTCAAGGAGATTCATCTTAGCACATACAAGAAAGTGACTACTTGCAGCCATTGACTGTTATCCTTGAAAAAGCATGGGGGGGTCAAGTGAAGTATCAAAATATTAGAAAAGACAGTACCCATCTTTAAAAAGAGAACAAGGAAGAGCCAGAAAATTACACTGTGACCAATATAGCTTTGATACCTGGGATAGTACTGGTGCACAAAATCAATTAAATTGTAAGCAAGGATGGCAGAATTCTGTTTCACTTTACATGCCCAAATGGCAGTTTTAAAATGGCAGTTTTAAAATGGCAGTATCAATTTGGGCACTTATAGACAGCTTGCAATTCTTTTGCTCTCATATACTGACCATGTAAGCATCCATATAGCTACCGAGTATGTGCAGGATGATACACATTTGCCAAGAAGCTGTATACTAATGTATATATGTGCAGATGGCCATGCTTTGTCAAAACCGGCCACTTAAGTTTAGAGGACTGATCTGCTCACCAGTTCTTCAGGCCTGAGAGTTTGACCTGTTAAGCAGCTGCTAGCAGTGCGCACCCTGTGTCTACCCTGCCACATCTTGATTTATATATTTAAGAAGGGAGGATCCTTGCTATTATTCACCTGCAACTGCCGGCATTGCCTTGTCCCTTGGGGCTCCACCTCTTCTTTCACCCCATCCTTGCACCAACCCAGTCTTACAATTTACTCAGGTCATCTGTTGTCAAATATGAGGTATTCCTGTCCTCACAATTGGTTAAAATTATGCCAAACACAGTCAAGAGCCCTTCTTGACTCAGTTCTTAGGGTTTAGGTAAGTTGTATCCAACTGGGCTAAGCTCACTAATTCCTATTTTACTTTTCCTTTTTGGGAACGTCTTAGGGACACTCTTGAGTATGGATCCCTAGGGTTTTACTGCTTCCCAATGGAATTAAATCACATTTTGGCATGCTATTCCCTCCAGTGAAGTGTTCATGGCCTCTTGGCTCTCCTGCTACAGGCCATTGACCCACTGCTTCTGGCTCACTGATTGCATGCTGATGATGAGACTTTTCCAAGACTCTGGTCACAAGGGCATGGGGACTGTCAGCAGGTCTGCCAAGTACCCCCTCTGTCCTTGTAATTCCCACCTGCCGTGACTTGAATCTTAAAGAACTGAAATAGGGAGGAAGTGATTGTTACAGAAGGAAGTACCACACTGAATAAAACTTACTTTTAGTGTTTTTTATTCAATGTCTCTCTGTTGTTAACAGGAAACTCCCCTTGTGAGAGATCGTAGTCTAAAGGGTTAATCTTGGGGTCTCCAGCCCCCTTCTAATGATACAGACAATGGATGCCACACCACATTTTACTATTTAACCTATTAGCGGCTTATTACAGCCACCATCAGTCCTATCATTGCCGCTAATTAGGCAATTAGCAGCTTGTGACAGCAGCTGCCTGTGGCTTTCCTTGGCAGAGCCAGAGCATAGGCTCCGCAACTCCTTCCAGCTCAGGCTGTCCCTCTCTCTCCTCAGTGTTTCCTCCCTTTTCTTCAGGGCAGGACAGGAATCATTGCTCCCACCATCAACCTTAGGAAATCAGCTTGTTTCTTTGCTAACTAGGGCTCCAGCCTGCAGCTCAGCTCCCCTTTTCCCAGCACTCACTTTGTCCTGGTAACCTCAGGGTAAGTTCAAGCAGGGTTGGGTCCTGAGCTTTTTCCTCCCCGATCCTCCTTTCTGGAGCCTCGCTCCTTCCACTTTTTTTCCCTCTTTTCCTTGTGGTGCCTGCAGGCATCCCTCCTCCTCTTTCTCTTCTTCTTATCCCCTGGCGTCTGGTCTCCATTGGCTCTTTACGGGCCCACCCCATTGTAGGGTAATTATTTCCAGCTGCCCCCATTCCCTTAGCAACAGGGCCTCAATGGAGCCAATGGTCCCTGTTACAGGGACATGTCTTTATGGCACGATCAGCTGTGCACTGACCAACCCAGATCCAGCATGAGCTGATGAAACACAGCAGCTGCAGCACCAGGGATTCCCCACATTGTACTACCAGTGTCTTCCTGGGTAAATTATTGTTTCTCAGGGGAGTGTCTTCCTCTTTCCCCCACACCTCAAGAGAGGTAGGAGTAGCCTTGGGGGCTTTTTAACACCAATAAAGGTCAGTGAGAAGTATTCCACTGTAACAATGTATATGTTGAGTTTGCATAAGTTACAACATTCTTCCCAGCAAAAGAAAATGACTGCCAGAAGAAGGGGAGTGAGGCAGTGGATCCCAGAATGAGCTGCCCAGGGGCCACAGGATGCACATTTATCTCAGCAAGAAACCCACCGGCTTACCTGCTAATGAAGAAGAACATGAACAGGTTCACAGTGCAGCTTCAGCAGGGGCCTCACCATGGCAGAGGAAGTGCTAAGGGACCAGGCCTGAAGCAGGGACCGAGAGCAAAGACTGAGAGAGCCCACATGAACCTACCTGAGAAGATGTCCATGAGGAAGGGTCAACTGACCCCAGCTCTTTATTATAAGGGGAGTATCTATTTCAATCCTTAGAACTTCTTTGGTCAGGCCTTTTGAAAGCAACATCATGGCCAACCAGCAGGCAAAAGCAGTTGAGCCAGTGCAGCACCAGGGTGAAGGGCCAGATGATATGCTCACACCAGTTTTCCTTTTTGGGCCACCAGGGCCAGTAAAACAGCCAGGAGCAGTGAGAACTGCCTCAGAGTCATTGGCATCTATATTTGGCAAGTGGACAGGGTATAGGGGAGGTGGAGCCCCACGCCATCTGCCCATAGACATGCGAGTAAGCCCGAGGAGAGCCTATTGCATACATCGCTGAACAGTCCTTTTTTTGTATGATCAAAGAGTTTCAGGCGAGAAGGGGTGGGTCTCATCCAAGATGTTCACAGTCCAGCTATCAATTAGGCTGGGGTGTGACATGGATACATTTTAGTCCCAATTATCTGGGTAGTTAGGACATTCACATAGGAAGATAATGACCCAAGTTTAGGGTCCTCTCACACAGGAAATTTGAATCTGTATTTCTCTGACTTTATAGTTCAGTGTTAGGAATTATCTAGGTCAGGGTGGGCAATTATTTTGGCTGCTTAATGTGTTTTGGCATGCTGTTGAGGGCAACAAGGGTAGGCCCACCCCTTGGGAGGTGCCTCACACCCTTGTTGCCATCTTGGGACCAGAAGCCACCCCCCGCAACTTCTGACCTTTGCCACAAGAAGACACTCCTCTTTCCCCTGGAAATACTCCCCTGTGAGGGGAGGGTTGCCAGCTTGGAACCAGAAGAAAACCAAATCATATACTAAAAGTCAAACACCTACTATAATATATTTTAATATTTTTAGAAAGAAATACTTTTTGCCATGATTTGTGCATGCATAGTCTATATAAAGATGATTACATAATAACACAAAATATGTTGGGGGTTGTATATGTGGGGGGACTGTGTGGGCAGGGAGTGGGTATGAGGTATTTGTGGGGTGTGATGGAGAGTGGGGCATATGGAGAATGCCCACACACTCCTTCCCATGGTGCACAGCCCCTGCTGCCAGCAGCAGCAGCAGCAACAACAGGTGGTGGGCACCCATGCCCCGTGCAGGCACTGCTGCCTGGCTACATGCAGCTCCGGCCAGCATTGCATGAGGTGGCAAGGAATGCAGCCCAGCTGGCTCACTGATATTGCATGGGATTCCCTGCAACAAATGTGCAGCTCCTAACACTTGTGTGCCACCATGGTAAGCCCCACATAATGGATCCAAGTACCTCCCCCCGCCACAACCATGCAGTTCTCAGGACTTCCCTGGGAAGCAGGAAGAGGGGCTCCCCTCCATTTCTAATAGAGTCCCGGGACCTGCATGACAGGCGACAGGGAAGGAAGCTGACTCCATTGCACAGGGCTTCCCCTAGTAGCATATTAGTGACGGGAGCTGCGTGGGCACTGTGGGGAGCCTTGCACAATGGAGGCAGGCTGGCAGGACTGAACTCCTTGCCACCACATGCAGCATTAACCACAGCCGTATGCTGTGGCAGCACCTGCACAGGCCAGGAGTGCTCTGTTCACCTGCCACTTGCTGTTGCTCCTGCTGCCAGCTATGGGGACTGTGCAACATAGTGGGAATGTTTAAGGGGTCCACACCCCCACCACCCTCCCTCACACTCACACCCTGACCATGCAAGCTCCATGCTCCTGCCACCCTGCCAGGTGCAGGCTATGCCCTGCCACCAACCTCATGCTCCTGTCTAGGTGCATCTCCCCCCACACCCCAACCCCAGCCACTTCCCTACCTGCTGCCTGGTGCAAGCGAGATACCATGGAAAACAAGCAGGTCCCCCAGCGGCTGCAGCAGTGGCAGCAACAGCCTTATCAGAAAGCTACATGTTGGCTGGGCTGGGCTCTTCCACCCACATGGGTCAGAGTATGATGTGCAGGCTGGGCAGGGTACAATTAACTGGTGGGCACAGGTGGGCCAGATTAAAAATTGCCTGGCAGGCTGGAAAGAGCCCATGGGACCAATTTTACCCACCCCTTCTCTACTGCTCCTTTTGAAGCTGGCCCCCTGGACAGACAACAGTGGGAAATGTAAGGCGAGGACTAAAGATACACTACAGGGTATTCAGTTCAGTGAAGTGGATGTTTCTTTGAAAGGGAGAAGGTACTGTGAACTAACAGTAAGGGGCAGCACTCAGCCCCAAAAGAGGTACGGAAGACTGTGCTGTGTAATATCTTGTGGTTTGAGCATTGTACTAAGAACCATTGGGTCAAAACCCTTTTGGATAGGAGGGAGGTGGGGACAAAACTTGCTTCTTCTGCTTCTTGGATTAGTGCCCTAGCTACTCAGTTACTAGAGCTAGAAAAAAAAAAAGGCGGTGTTATCCTCCTATTGCTTCTTTTTTCTTAGGGAGATAAATACTAAGGTATGTGCATATGTAGCAGTGTACAAGCCAGGCCAGTGTACAGCTTGCTATGCATACTCAGTAGCTGCCTGGCCACATAGATGCCCACACTGCCCATGTTATAGGAATGCAAACTGTAATTGCCAAAAGTTCTACTTATGTGGTTGAAAAACTGACATTTGGGTGTGTAAAATGGCTTAGAATTGTATCCCTTGAGAATAATGTGGTAAGGAAATGTCAACATGATTTTATCAAGAGCTAGTCATGTCTATCCAACCTAATTTCTTTCTATGAAAAGGTGACAGACTTGGTGGATAGGGAGGAGCTGTGGATAAAATAGACATTGACTTTCTAAACATGTCCTGTTATCCTTTTTCTTAAACTATTTCTCTAGACCACTGATTCTCAAATGATTCTTAAGCCTTGAGATCTTTTTTAGGATATCACAGGATACCACACAATGTTAACATTTTTATATCTACTAGCATAATTCCCATGATAAACCTAGAGAGATTTCAAATAGGAATACATAGCATTAAAAACGTTCTGACCTTTTGTGGTCTTTGAGTTATCTGCAATGAAATAGTTGCTCTACTATTTTTCCATAGTCAAAAAAAAAATAATAAAAAAAAAAGAATGAGAATGAAGCGATGGTTGTTTCTGAGGGATGCCTTGATTCTAACAAGGAGTTCCTTGAGTCTAAAAGTTTGAGAACCACTGTACTACAAGAAGATTCTGGAAGGTAGATGCATGGCTGACTGTAAAATGAGGGTTAAAGACTAGTCATGGCTTAGCATCAGACTAGGAGTAGGTATCAAGTGGAGTTGCCATAAGTCTGTCTTGGGTCTGGTACTTTTTAATATTTTGATGATGGCTTGGAGCATAGGACAGAGTATTTATTGAATCTCAAGATGACATCAAGCTACTCTGGGTAGCAGAAACTTTAGAGGACAAAATTATGACTACAGTGACCTTGAAAAACTGGGAAATTGCTTTAGATGAAATACTATAAGGACAAATGCAAAATACTACAGTTGGGAAGGAACAATCAGATTAATGAATTCAATATGGGAAATAACTAGCTAGGCTTCAGTACTGTAGAAAGGATCTGAGGATTAAGTGAACAACAAGCTGAAGGAGAGTTGCTGCAAACCCCCCCCCCCAAACCTAGTAACAAACTGGGATGTATTAATAGGAGTGTCATATGCAAGTTTTAGGAAGTAATTTCTTCCATTCTGTTCAGCAGTGGTAAAGCCTTCATGGGAGTATGTTCAATTTTGGGTACCACCCAAACTGAAGGGAATTCGAGGAAAACAGCAACAATTAGTGGCCTTGAAAATATGGCATATGAGAAAAGACTAAAAGAATTTTGATTATCTAGAAAAAAAAAAGTCGGAAAAAAAAAAAGTCAGAAGGCATAGGAGAAGAACTGTGATCTATGTTTTTAGGTTCACTGGGGACAGCATAAGAAATAATGTGTTTAAACTGTATTAAGGGACATTTTGAGATTAAATATTAAGTAGTTCTTAACAATGAGAGTTGTTAAGTATGAGAACAAATTAACTGGAGAGGTAGTGAAAGCTCTACCATGTTAACTTTAAGTGCAGGTTAGACTGTCATTTGTCTGGGGTGGTTTAGACAGAGTTGATGCTGCCTTCACCAAGCAACTAAACTAGCTGAACTCTTGAGGTACTGTCTATCCCTATTTTACTATGAACTGAGGCAAAAATCATGGTGGTCTTCAGTTCCCCATTGATGTATACTGGTATAGACTTCTGGGTTTGAAGGACTGACTTTTTTTTCCATTTCTGTCCCGCTATATAACAACATTTAGGAATACTTATTTTGAGTTGAGATTTACTGACTGTCCTGTTTCTTATTTTACTCATTTCAAACCATGCTGGCTTGTTGTTGTGATATATGGAGTTATATGGGTTATTTTGTAAATGCCTGCAGAATGCTTTGAAAATGAATACATCAGGCTTGTTGTGAACTACAGAACCAACGATTTTAATCTTACTTCACACAAATTTATTCAAATACACTTACGATGATGATGATGATGATGATGATGATTATATTTCAGGGTCTTCTATTTTAACCTTGTCTTCATCCTGCAAGTGACCCATGTTGTGCTATCAATTTATCCCAGAAAGTTAGGACACAGAATCCATATGTTTAACCAGCTATGGAAATAACTACAAAACAATATTGTACTTACTAGTTTCCTCCAGGGATTGAAATTGGCTGTGCAATTCTGCCTGTCTTTGAACAAAGAAATGATCCAGAATCCAGAGGATTTATCAGGAACTGTAAAGCAAAGCACTACCGTTAGCTTACTAAGAAGTCTGTTAAGTTTTACTTTGTATAATGCTTTTTTGCTACTCCTACTGTGTCAGCTTCTCTTCTGCTCTGTCAGCCTTGCAGAAAGCTACACTTCCTTGTCAATCAAAAAGTTGTGGTAAGGGAAATCAAAGTAATTTAACTTAAGATTGGAAAGAAATTATAACAAGAAGGGGTAAAGGAAGAGGAAAGAAAGAAATAAGGAAAACGAGAGAAATGTAAAAGTGGGAAAGAGAAATATGCATGATGAGGGTGGGGAACGAAGGCTAAAGCCAAATAGTTATTTAACCATATCTATATGCTATTCAGAACTAAGGATGTACAAAAGTTCATAAAACACAGACAAGTATTATGTCTGAAACCCTAATTTTGTTAACAAAATACATGATTATCTATACACGAAAAGTGTAGTAATTAGGCCTTGAATATCATATGATAGCATATGTATTCCTTTAGTTTTAAGAAATGGCCTAGACCTCTTCCCTCAACAATCTCCTATTCCATCCCAAGGGGGAAAAAAAAAATATTAAATTTTAGAGTACATTGTCTGATGAAACAGGATTATTATTTGGCAGTTGTTTTCTAGAGTTCTTTTTAGTCAATGAATAGAGGGAAAAAAAGTACATTGGGTCACTGTTTAAAAAATGTAATCAAGATAATGAATAAACTGAAATAAGCTTACGAATCAACTTTCTGTAATAAAAAAAACTGTAAAAATTGTGACTTTCAAAAAGGAACAAACAACACTTGTAGTGTTGTCAATTCTGATGTGCACCTGACAACATGAAAACTGAGTATTCCAATCCACCAAAACTCTTTGATGCATAAATTTGCCACATAAGAAGGAATTTCTGTTATTTCAGGGTTTTTTTTAAATCTGCCGTGCTTAATTGCAACACAGACTTTTTTCTTTTCCCCCTTTAACTCGTTGGCCTGTTCCATCTTTGCACCATACAGTTATTTTCTTTATGTTATGAAGAAAAGAAAACTATATAAACATAAGTAGTCAGTACAAACAGTCAGGGAATAATAAAAATAAACATGCATAAGTAACATAGATATCTGGGGGAACATTTTTAGAAGAGGTCAGCTACTATATGTTGTGAGAACAATATTTTTATAGGTGCTCAGAACCCAACATGCTGACCTCTTTAAAAAATCTGGCTGTTAATGTATTTTCTTTGCTTCAGTTGAAAAACATCTGTCAGCTTGAATTACTAGCAACTAGACATATGGAAACATGGTGTATTTATCATAAAAAGAGAGAGGAAGAAGAACTGTGATCTATGTTCTAATGTCATAATTTTACATAGACTTCAATTCTATCTTAGAGTAGGGCATACTGTGTTATGAACTAAATCTTTGAAACATACGAATGAAATTAAAATAGACTATTCTGCTTAATTGTGTTTAGCAATTGCAAAAATGACAATTGGAAAAAAATTCATTTTGAGAATTTTGTGGGGAAATGGAAAAAACCCCTCAAAATTGTCAGACTAATTAAGGGTACATGAAAGAAATAATATGCATTTAAAGGACGTGTATACACATTCAAGTGAACTGGAAGAATTCTCTTGAGTTTGTTTTCTTGATTAGAAGTTTCTCAGGGCCCCTGAATGTACATTTGGATGTGGAACCTTTGAGGAAGAGAGCTTAAAGTGCTGATGCTATGTAGCCTTGCGGGGGGTGCACACAACTCAGTATGCTCTGTATTCTGCCTGGATACAGATGGAAGCAGTACACAGGGCTGCCCTGATGGCATAAATGAGACTGCTCAAAGTCAGCCTGTGCAGGAATTGTTAATTTGGGGATTCTTAAACCGGGACTTCATGTCCCAGGGAAATACTATATCCACCAGTCTATAGAGGCATGCTGACTTGTTTTTATTTCTTGCCTATGACTGTTATACTCATAGCTTCCCAGTGCTCTGATTCCACGGAAGGGGTGGAAGGTGCATGGTGCCAAACACATTCTCCTTGGAAATAGGAGATGTGGGTTTTATTCAAACTGAAACGTTTAAAGCCTAGAGAAGACTTTTTATTTCCTAAGAATGTTGAGAAAAGTTGAGTAGCATAACAAATAACAATCAAACACCAATGGTGTTAGGCTTCTACCATTTAAATGGAAGTCTTAATGATATATCCTTAATGATCTTGTAGATATCATTGGGTGTGTCTACACATGCAGTTAATGTACAATAAAGTTACTATGTAGTAAAATAAGGTTCAGTAAACTGCATTCTGGTAAATATGCCCTATCAGGCACAGATTTGCTCCCAATGTCAGCAGCCTGGTTTTGCCCTGCTCTGCCACACCTGCACCAAAGGGGAGCTCCACACTCCCCTGGGTGCCAGCTCCAAGGCTGGGAGGGGACACAGGGCCAGTCCCAATGTGCAAGATGACACAGTACCTGTGACCACTGTAGGGGCAGCTGTTTCCTGGCCCCCTGCACATGGGAACAGGTCCCCATGTGCATGGGGCTGGGAGAACTGTAAAAGCAGCTATCTCCCAGCCCTGTGCACATAGGGGCAGGACCCCATGTGTACAGGGCTGGGAGAGCTGTGGGGCTGCAGGGGAAGATGTTTCCCAAACACTTTCAAATGAGGTCCCATCCCCATCTGCATGGGGCTGGAAGACAGCTCCCACCACATGGGGGGCATAACCAGACAGCAATGGACCCCTGCTGCCTGGGCTGACTGGGAGCAAAATTGTTCCAGTCAGCATCTATACTTGTAGCAGTAAATCTACCACCTGCATAGTTAATTGACTACCTGTATCTATAGGTAGCAGCCAGCCATGAAGTTGACTAATTTACTGCAGTAAGTGCTGTGTCAACAGTGATGTTTTACCATGCAGTAGATTAGTCTACTGCACAGTAAAGCCTCTCCGGCAGTTGTACCTATTGAGAAGGGAATTGAAAACAGAAGGAAAAACACCATTATACTTTTGTGCAAATCCATGATGTGCCTACACCTTGAATACTTGCAAAAGAATAGGGTGGAATTAGAAAAAGATAAAGGAGAAATGTAACAAATCTGATGACCAAGGATATGAAGCAGCTGCTATAGCAGGAAAGACTGAAAAGACTAGGTATCTTCAGTTTGGAAAGGAGAAAGCTAAGGGGGCAGATGGAGGTCTATACATTTTGGACTTGTGTAGGTAAAGCAAGTAAGGAATTGTAATTTACTGAATCCAAGAATACAAGAAGTATAAGTCACCCATTGGACTTGTCAGTTGCTTTAAAACAAGAGGATTTTTTTTTTTAATCTAGCACCTAATTAACACGAGGTTAACTTCTTAAGCTAAAATGTTAAGTCATGTTTGGTTTCCAAACACTTAATCTGTTTCCCTGGATGCTGATGCTCACAGCTTTCACTTACTAACAGATTAATATCCATATATTCCACTTAGGATCTACTTGGGATAGTAGGTGTTATAGGCCATATCAAAATAATGGTTTCAACTTCTGCTGAATTCCCATTTTGTAAGCCAAGTATATTTCATGAAAGAGAAAGTAAAATGTCTTAAGACACCCATGAAGGTAATTAAAAAAAGCCAAACAAGTAAACAAACCAAAGCAAAAATCTAGTAGAACAGGAAAAAAGCTCACACTTCTTAAAATCAGAGTAACAAAAAGAGCAATCTATTATTCCCCAAGTAATATAGACCATATGGCTAGCTTGGGGCTTCAATCAGGCCACCCTTTAGCTTTCTTTGAGGAAAGTGACAATTTACATTTATATTTGTGGAGATAATAAAGATAAGACAAAATTTCTATTAAAAATTGAAGTCAATTATATATCACCATAATGAAAGAAGGATCTCCCCCCACCCCCCATTTAAAAGTATTGACTCTTCAGGATGCATGCAGAACACATCCTCAGAGCTTCCGTTAGCAATGCAAAGAACTGACGAGCCTTACTTAGTTTACTGAGCAAGATGTTCAGTGCTTCATTTTATAAAAATGAAGCCTGGAAAAGTTCCCAGAGTATTGATTGGCCCCTATAATTTATCCTGAAGCAGAACATGAACAGGTAAAAAGGAGAATTACTGGCCTGTTCTTTCATACATTTTATGTGTCTTCTTTTGGAACCTCCTTAGCCTCTGCTGCTGAAGATGAATGAACAAGTATCTATTTGTCTGATACTTTCTAGCAGCCAAAAACAAAGTCTAATACCCAAATGGCAAACACCTAAAGCTACATTTGTGCAATTTCTGATCCCCCACAGTAAAATGCTTTTTTTTTTTTTGGCTCAGGATGTATTAGGAGATGTAGCTATTAATGGAAAAGTCCTTCCTTATTGATCTCATTTTATCTGTTGCCTTCAGGTTCCCTTTTCAAGTCACCCAGTTCCATCTGTGCTGAAATTTGAAGTTTGTTAGGCAATGTTTGGTTTAGTCAATTGGAGTAAGAATGCACTTGATTTATTCATTTCAGATCAAATTAATTGCCAGAATTAGGAAAGCCAAGTCCACAAATGATTTTAGGAAATGATATTCTTTAAAACATTTCAGTCACCATTTCAGGATCGTCACTGCCTATCAATCTCTCAGCTTTTGTTTAAACCTAATGTCTGAGTAGCTTATTACCTATAGAACAGCATCAGCACCCGTTATTTGTAAACCCGTGTCAGAAACTTACAAAATGTCCACACTACCCAGAATTACTTACAGCATGTTCTGATTCTCTATATATAGTGAGGGTATGGCCAAGGCCCCCATCACACATTACAATTTCCATATGATTGATGAGTTAATTGAATCATGAACTGTAATATGCTATAGGTACATCACAATTTATGGCCCCATAACAGGGCAAAGCAGCGTGTTTTTGTACGTATGTGTATACAATGTGAAAAAATTGTGGCTTGTTTATATTGCACCATAAATTTGAATGTGTGGCATGTGCCTGTCAAACCAAGGGGCTGCCGTAGTCTAACTTTCAGTGGATGTCTGGATGACAGCAGGGCAACCTTGGGTCTAAGAAACTGTGCACAGGTGTTTAAAAGCCAGAGGAAGGGGAACCAAGAACTGGGAGATCCTACCTGATCTCAGTTCCTGGCTTCCATGGAAATTAAAATCATGGCATGGGTGACTGGTGCCACCTTAGGGGGGGCCCCATGTGCCCCCGCCAGTGACCAGTCAGTAACTGGGGGGTGGGGTTCCTCCATGACCAATCTCAGTAACTGGCAGGAGGGATGCCCCTGTGGCTGGCTGTGCTGATTGGAAAACAGCCATGGCGCTCCCAGATGTGGTCATGATGCTTCATCTGGTGCTCTCAATCTCCAGCCGGCGCTCGTAGGGGCACACTGGTGCTTCTGCCGCCCCCCCCACCACACACACACACATTGCCCAAGTGGAGAGTGTGGCCCATCAGGGGGTGCACCAGTACTCAGGGGGTGCATGTGCACCCCATGTGCCCCTATGCATCACCACTGAATATGTAACAGCTGGTTTCTCCCTTGTCCCACATGCCTCTGCCTTTAAAATCATTGCCCATGCATATTTCATAGACATTTAGACATTAGAACTGGAAGGGACTTCAGAAGATCAGAGTCTAGCCCCCCCACCCAAATGGTAGGAAGTCAGCTGGGGTCATAGGATCCCAGCAAGATAAGCATCCAATTTACTCTTGAAGGTGTTCAGTGTAAGTGCTTGAACCACCTCTGATGGCAGGTAGTTCCAGATCTTGGGGGCTCAAACAGTAAAGAAATTCTTCCTTATGTCCAGCCTGAAACAGTCTTGCAGGAGTTTATAACGGTTCGACCTTGTTATCCCTTGGGGTGCTCTGGTGAACAAATGTTCCCCCAGATCCTGGTGGTCACCCCCGATAAACTTATAGGTGGCCCTGAGCCCGTGATTTTCCAGGCTAAAGAGCCCAATGGCTCTAGCCTGTCACCGTAAGGTCTGTTTTCCTGACCTCTGATCATGTGTGGCTCTTCTCTGGACTCTCTCAAGCTTCTCCGCATCCTTTTTGAACTGTGGAGCCCAAAACTGGATGCAGTACTCCAGCTGCAGCCTCACCAAGGTTGAGTACAAGGGGAGAATGATATCCCGGGATTTGCTTGAGAAGCATCTATGGATGCAAGCCAGAGTTTTGGTTGCTTTACTAGCTGCAGCATCACATTGAAGGCTCATTTTCATCTTGTGGTCAGTCATGACCCAAGTCTCTTTTTTCCGTAGTGCTAGCCAACGTAGTACTGCCGAGCCTATAAGGGTGCTGCAGGTTTTGCCACCTAAGGTGGAGAACCTTGCATTTTTTCAGTGTTAAAACACCACCAGGTTCTTGTCTTCCCATTTGCTCAGCCTGTCCAGGTCAGCCTGGATTGCCCACCTATCTTCTGATGTGGATACTTTGCCCCAAAGTTTGGTGTCATCAGCGAACTTAGCCAGTCCACTTCCGACTCCAATGTCCATATCATTAATGAAAATGTTGAACAATGTGTGTCCAAAGACAGAGCCTTGGGGAACCCCACTAGTCACAGGGCACCATGATGATCGACTTCCATAAATTACTACCCACTGGGTCTGACCACAGAGCCAATTTCCCAGCCAGCGGATCATGGTGGACCCAAAGCCACAATTGGCTAGTTTAACCAAGGATCCCAGGATCATAGGGTACCAGATCAAAGGCTTTTTTGAAGTCAAGATATAGGACATCAATCTCTTCTCCCTTGTCCAGGTGATCAGTCACCTGGTCATAGAAGGAAACGAGATTGGTCAAACAAGACCTACCTGGAACAAACCCATGCTGGCTATCCCTTAGGATGTTGAACTCGGCCAGTCCATTAAGGATGGCCTCTTTAATAAACTTTTCTAAGATCTTCCCCAGGATAGTAGTTAGCTGGATCCACTGTCCTCCCTTTCTTGAAGATAGGTACCACATTGGCCTTCTTCCAGTCTTTGGGCACTACACGAGAGCACCAGGAGTTTTCAAGAGATCCGTGCCAGAGGCTGGGCTATGATGCTCACCAGCTCCTTGAGTACCCTGGGGTGTAGATTGTCAGGGCCAGCTGACCTGAAGGTATCCAGCTTCTCAAGGTGTTCCTTCACAAGGTCAGCATTTATGGAGGCTGGGGGATCTTCCTCACCCGGACCTCCCTGTCCTGTAGCGGGCATGGGCATCCCATGGGACTGATGAGAGACCGACACAAAGTACCCATTTAATAGGTTGGCTTTTTCCTGGGTGTCAGTTGACCCCTGCTGAGCCAGATAGGGCCAATGTTGCCCTTGCTTTCCCTCTGGCTCCCCACATATCTGAAAAAGGACTTTTTATTGTTCTTGATGCCGAGTTCAGTTGCAGCCTTGGCTTTCCTTGTTTGATCCCTGCAGGACCGGACCAGTGCAGAATATTCGTTCTTGGAGGTGAATCCCATCCTTCATCCTTTGTAGGCCTTTCTTTTTAGCCTCAGGAGGTCTGCTATATCCCTGGAGAGCTGGGGGGGGGGCGCTGCCGTGCCCTCTTGCTGCCTTTCCTCTAAGATGGTATAGGCTTATCTTGTGCATTGAGGATTTCTCCCTTGAGGAGCAACCACTATTCCTGAACTCCCCTTCCCTTGGGTCATGGTCCCTTAGGGTGTCACTGACAAGCCTTCTGAGTTTGTCAAAGTTGGCTTTCCTGAAGTCAAAGACTTCCGTGTTGCTGACTGACTTGCCAGCTTTACAGTGGATGGTGAAGGTGATCAGCTCATGGTCGCTGTCACCCAGCTTCCCATCAATGACTAGGTCACCAATTAAGTCATCCCCAGTATCCAGTACCAAGTCAAGCAGCGCTTTACCTCTTGTTGGCCCATAGACTTCGAGTCAGGTAGAGGTCATCCATGCATGATAGGAAGCTTTGTGACTGCTCAGATTTTTTGAGTGATCCTCCCATGAGATGTCCGGGTAATTGAAGTCACCCATGACAGCCATGATCCTGGAGCATGCAGCCTCAGCCAGTTCCCAAGGAACTCCTTATCAAGCTCTTGATTTTGGGTGGGAGGTCTGTAGTAGACTCCCACTGTTGTGTCCCCGTGCTATGTTCCCCATGAATTTTAACCCAGAGGGTCTCCAGGTGTCCACCCTGGTCACCAACATCAGCTTGCAGGGACACGTAGCTTTCCTTAACAGAGAGCTACACTCCACCCCTTTTATCTACTTAAACACTCCTGTACAGGGGATAGCCAGCTATACCTATGGTCCAGTCATGGGTGGAGTCCTACCAGGCCTGGCCTTCACACACAGGTTTCAAAGATCCCATCTGGGCTTCACACACAGGTTTTGAAGATCCCCGATTGTTCATGGAGCCTCTTCTTCATCCCAGCACACTGGGACCTCTAAAACCCACTTTTGCAGCCCAACTGCACACAGTTTTTAAAAGTTCCACAAACTGGGACTCTGGGACTGGGGAGAGGGGAGAGACTCTTTCAACCCCAGACTCCCAGCAGACCAGATCCTTTAAAATCCACCTTTGTACCCCTGAAAGTGGAGCTGGTGGGCAGGAAGGTTTGCAGCTGCCAGGCAGGGGGAACTGATCAACACTTTCCTGCCCCAGCAAGTCCATGCCATTGGAAGCTCCATGCTGACTATAGTCCATGCTTTTAAGCTTGCCAGCCTGAATGGAGCCCCAGATTGAGATCCTGGCTTTTACATAGGCTGGTAAATTGAGAGGGTGTTGCAGGAAGCAAGACATCAGGGACTAGTCCCCATGCCAGGCTCCTTGCACTGGCAGTCACACAACTGGGTTCTGATTCCTGATTACACCAATCATGCATCTTTCCATGCATGTATCATATGTCAGGAGGTATGATTATTTGGATTAGGGATCAGATCCCATCACACCCATAAGTGAGCATCTACTAGCACCCTAAACCACATACAGCTTGCAAAAAAAGCACGTATTAGTTATAACGTCATTCATTTTCAATAAGAAATCAAGTCTTTGTCCTGCTCAATTTGGAAGAGAGACTTGAACTCATATCTGAAGAGAGTTTCCAAACCTGCAAGCTATCAGGTTTCATAGGTTGGTTTGCTCTCAATCTCTCGTTAGAGCTGATCCATGTTTGTATAAATAATTAACATGAATCAGCACAGATTTGGATCCCAGTCTCCTGCATCCTAGGGGAATGTCATTATGAACTTATAGGATAGGTGTTTTATTCCATTTTTGTTGGATCATAAACTAGGTATTTTTATATGCAATGGAAAAGGATATAAAGTTATGTTCCAAAATACCTAATGGCAAAGTAGTTGTAGCACAGCCTTCATATCCCTGCTTCAAACTGGGAGGAGGGATTTGAATTGTAACCTACTACATAGGTGGCAATAGATATAGTAACTAGACTAATAGCTGTTCTAGATTCTTGTTCTGTTTGGGTTTTTTTGACTGTTTCATTTTGTTTTTTCTTGATAGGAAATCTGATCTTACATACCCAACTCCAGTACTGGGTTTCAAAAATTCTCTGTCTAGTTCAGCTGCTGAAATGTTGTCTTTCCTATTTTAGTTGTATTTCACACTCATGATTATCCATCATACTTCCCCATCAATTGGTTTCTAAGGATCCCTTACTTAGGTATCTCACTCACCCCAATCCTTTTATGGAGACTCTGGACACCTATGTTATGATAGAGGATTACACTATGCAGGAGGGCACAAGGAGTACCCAAAATTACCAATAAGAAACAAGAATCTACCTCACCTCTCTCCTATCTTCTCATCATTCAATAAAAGTGTTGAAGAGAATATTCCATCTAATAAATAAATTGAAATTTTGAAGGAAAGAGAAACAAATTAAAATACAGAAATCACATATTAACCAGTAAAGCCTAGTAAATGCTGCATAAACATTTCTGCAAATATTAGCTCAGATTTAAAATGAATTTGCTTCAAGCATGCTCAGAGCCCTTTTATATTCACTGTCTCTGAATATTCTAGACATTTTACAATGGCAAAAGTGTTCACTGAAAGTGAAATTTAAATAAACATTGGAACATATTACCAGAAAGCAAATCTTGAATATGTAAACGTATATATTTGTACTAGAAAGACATGTTTATGAATTTTATTTGAAGACTCCAAAGGCCTGAAAAGGACCATATTCATCATTTGAGCGAGATGACTTTTGGGGTGGAAGACTTAACAGTTGAGTCTGTGTCCGCTTCATTTCTGCTACCTTCTCTACCACTCTTCTGTCTAGCTCTCTGGATATAGATTTAAAGAAGGTGTGTATATATATACACATATACATATATATTCTCACAAGTATTCTGTGCTTCAGCCAGCAAAAACACACAGGAAGAGGAGAGGAAAGAAATCCCCAGAAGGAGAAATGCCTGGTTCACAGGTTTATTGCATCTGTTCCAAAAAGGGATTAGAAAGCCACATCCAGATCATAGCTACATCTGCAATCAGTGGAATCACACAAAATTAAACAGTTGTGTAACTGAACTCAGGGGATGCAAAACCGAAACAATTTTAAAAGTTTTAAATATAATACTATTTTGAAGCATTTCACTAGTTACATGGGCAGGAGACTCAGGTTCTTCAGAATCCCACATGTCCATGAGGGAGGGAGGGAGAGTAGATGGACAGTTCGGTTGCCAGGTCCTTCTCCCTGGTTCCAGCCATGCTGATACTGGTATTTGGGCATCTCCGCTGTTTGAGTGCCAGGCTTTCCAGCCTCAAAACCACTCTATATTCCTGTCTCAACGAGACAAGAAGAGAAAAGGTTTGGATTAAATTGTGGAATAGGTGAGGAGTGGAGCTTCATGTTGCTCACCCCTGTAGCACCTCCTTGCTGGAGAGCTATGGCTGCATGTACCTGTGGCAATTTTGGAGCATTTAAGTGGGAACATTGTGGAGGTGGTGCAACACACCTTTCCATTAGGGCTGTGTGAAGCTTCAGCCCCAATTTGATTTGGCAGAAATTTGGTCCAATTCAGTAGCTAAATATCCAAATCCAAAAATCAAGATCAGGAGATACTTTAATCTCTTCTAATCAAAATCAGAATCCTCCAAATCAATCCAGAGAGTTTCAAAAAGATTTGGCGATTTGGACAGAGACACAGCTTTAATTGTTTTTTCTACATACCTCAGGGTACCAGGCGGCTTGTGATATAAAAGATAGGCTAACTTGCTTAATTGAGTAAGTCGTAAGTTCAAGCATGAGAAGTTTATAAGTTCATAAGTTCAGTATTTTAAATGTTTGTCTAACAAATTGACTAGTAGGCAGTTTTAATCCAAGCATATATGACTAGGATGTGTAATACTAATACTAAATATAATCTTACAAAAATTTAAGTGCTAATACAGAAGACGTCTATTCTGAGGCTTGACCCTGACCCAACTGGAAAGAGGAAGGCACCCTCAACTGAAAAGGGGAAGATGCCCCTATGATGATGACTAATCACAAGATATAATTATAACTAACAGAAAAATATGTAACGATGACTAACCTCATTATATCATATGTAAAGCAAACATAAATATGGAAGGTCAAACCCCTCCCTGGGTAGCTCTCCGCCCATATGGTGGGAGTCTACCCTTCTGCAGAAGTAATAAAAAAAATATTGCTGGCACTCTCATGTCTCTTGAATAATATTATCACAGCTAGTGCCCATGATGCAAGCCTGGTTGCCCTTTCCTGTTTGGGCAGCTAACTCAGGTTTTTCTGACACTTGTCAATGTTCAGACTGTCGGGTAGATAGAGCGTCCCACAGAAGTATGGGTGGGGGGAGGGGGGTTGCCAGCATGCTCAGCGGTAGACCTGGAAGTGGATCAGAAGCACTTCCAGTCCACTTCTGGGCCTGCCAGGGAGCATGCTGGGTGGGCTTCCCTGTGGCCCCCTGGTTCAGCGACTGGTGCCTCCTGGGGGGGGTCCCCCACAGCAGATTGCCAAGCTGGAGGGGCATGGGGGGTGTGCTCCCCAGCAGATCCAGAAGTGGACTGAAAGTACTTCCAGGTTCACCATCGAGCACAGGGGGGAGGCCCCCACACTCCTGTGGGATGCTCCATGCATCCCAGCATTGCAGAGTTCACAAGCCATGCCTGGTACCTTGAGGTATGTAGAAAAAACATTAAAGCTGTGTCTGTGGCCAAATCACCAATTCTGCAAATCAGAATCAAGTCTTCAGACTCAGATTCGCCTGAATCAAATTGGGGACAGTGATCCAAATTGAATCACTGTTCCCAATTCAGATCAAATCCAAATCAAATATGGCCATTTTGCACACCCCTACTTTTCATTACACTCGTGAACATTTCATCAATTACCTCTGTTCACACCCTGACTTTGTACTTTGGTCTTTTGACAGGCTGCTACTCTGGCTCATCAATACATACTTACCAGTGCCCGTAGTAACCCCAGGGGTGAAAGAGAGGGGTATTTTGTCAATTAGAGGCTTTTCTGTAGTTGAGAAGAAAACAAATATTACTAGCAAAGGTTTGCCACCTACAACAAATGAGGATGTATGCAGCTGTGGGTAAATGAGAGTAATACTTTATACAGAAATGTGAGATACAGTTATGACATCTGCAGTCTTTCCCTTTAACTTCCATTGCATACTATATTCCAGCTATTTTATTGGGAGTTCTGTAACATTATACAGATGTATTCAATTTTGCTTCAGATTTCATCCTTTAGTTTTTCATGAGGCAAAATTCTTGCTCAGGAAGACATTTTAAGATCAGGCAATAAACAAAATGACAAAGAAACTGGAAAGTCTTTTGCAATGTCCTGGCATCTCAATTGACTTGCTATAGTATTGCTAACTCTGGAAAGTAAACGAGACTTTTTTCAGGCAAAAATAAGGGATTATTCTCTAAGTGTGCTGGTACACATGTGGGACACCTGCTCCAATGTGTTTTATTTAGAAGATTCACTGTCACATGTATTCAGCATCCCTGCCTTTCAAAATGATGGATACAGTGTTTTAACTAAAGCTCACTGAATGAGATTTAGTTAAAGCACCCCAACCACCATTTTGAAGCACAGGACACTGAATACATGAGATGCTGCTGGTGTTTTAATTAGACCAGCTCCCAAGAGATGCTCTAATTAAAATGCCGTCCTCACCTCCACTCCCAACCCCATCCCCATCCCCACCTTGAAGCAAATGTTTAGATGCTCTAAGAAAACATGAACTCCCTATGACCCTGTTGAATAGGGTTGTTGTTTTTTTTATTATTATTATTATAAATAGGAATAAGGCCATATCATGGATCCAAACATGAGATAGGGATGTGCACCTAGATTCCACCTATTTGAATTTCAGCATTGGTCAATATATATTTTAGATCGAATATTAATGTATTATTTCTCATGCCTCCTGTCCCAAGGAATGCTCATGAGCTTATAAAGAGGGCATTCAAATAGAACTCAGGATAGCTGGAACCAGCTCACATTACCAGTTCTCTGAAACCCTAGACAAGTAATTTGCCTTACCATACCTTTCTTTTCTTACCTGTAAAATAGAGATTATGCTGCTGACCTCCTACGAAAATGAGATACTTTAAGATCAACAGATGGTGATAATGATGATTTCACCGTGTGTGTGTGCGTGTGTGTGCGTGTATTTTTTATGGTGGGACATTCTGCTACCAAGATTGAGCATGAAATTCTTATCCTTAGCACTTTTTACTCCAAGTCCATCTAACAATTATAAAACTGGGGTGGAGTGGTTCATTTAAATTTGTGTATTTTGTGCATCAAATTCTTACCTGTTAAAAATGAGTTTCCTTATAAATTTAAAATAAAGCAAATTAAGACAACATAAAACTATGGCATAATACAGATGTTAAATGAGTCGATTGGATACAGCTTTTTCAGTAAAATGAGTCTTAGAGTCTTGGTCTGGAGGAAAACATACACTGGGATGGCTCAAATAATGCATTACAAAGACTAAAACCAGAGCAGCTAAAGGCAAATACAGATTGAAAAGATGTTCCTAGTGAGCATGAAAAGAAGACAGCTATCGACTGAACAAGGTACAGAAATATAAAATTAGAGAAAGATTATTTCTTTGTTTATAAAGGAAAATGTAGTCTTGTTCCCCCCCCCACACAAAATATTTGTTTCTGGCTGTTCAGCTACTTCTGGGGAGGAGTGGAGGTTAAATTATTTTAATTTTTGTTTTGTATGTTTTTTATTTTCTTTCGTTTTCCTTTCCATGGCACTCTGCAGTACTTTCCGTTGAGTATGAAAAATGATAAAAACAAGAAGGACTGTAGTCTGATCATGGGTTCACCTTTTGTCCACAGGCAATTCCACCAGAAGAAACACATTCAGTTTGAGCCTGGCTCTGAAGACCATGGTTCAAAGTCTAGAAGCCTGGGCATGTCTGAATGAGACATGTATTGTGCAGTAGACTAATTAGTTTCACAGTAAATATCTCATGTCTACATGTGTGGCCCTATTAGGCTGCAGGAAACTAATTAACTCCACAGCAGGGCAGTACTTATAAATACAAGTTTTTAAATCCAAAGTAGCACATTTGTAGATGCTGATGTGGCTGGCTGGGCACAAGAGTGCTTCAGTGCAAGTATCCTCATGTCCCAGCCACCCCCTCCACAGCATTCTGAGATGGGCTGGAACAACTCCAAGCTGGCAGGCTGACCATCCCCACCCCAGCCCCCGTCCCAGCCAGGTCTGCTTCAACCCAGCTCAATGTGCTGTGGTCCCAGGCTCATTTTTAAACAGCATGCTCAAGAGGAATAAACTCCAATGCAATATGCACTGGAGTTTATTGCTGTATGCTAATAAAGCATGTAAATGAACCCAATGAAAACTATTTTAACAGATCTTGTTTTGAAACCCCCAAACACCTTTATGTTGCAAATCCTTTATTAAAGCTTGATCATTGCCTTCAGGCAAGCTTAGTTACAGAATCACAATCAACAATTGTGTGTTACTGCAAGCTTGAATACATAACAGTCCCCAATAGGCATCTTCTAGACTGGAGGTGTCAAATGTTATTCCAAGTTATGTCTTTGCAGCTTACTTGGTGCATCTACACATATGCCCCACTGCACAGTTCGTACTGCACACAGTCCCAGAGGCAAATGCATCATTTCTGACCCCACTTCATGGTAGGGTGGTATCAAGTTGCAGTAAGGGAAGTTTAGGTTAGCTATTAGAGGGAATTTTCTCACTGGGAGGATAGTTAAACTGGAACAAGTTAACCAGAGAGGTTGTGGACTCTCCATTCCCAGTTTGAGGCCTGGCTAGACAAAGCCTTTTCTGGGATGGTCCTGCTTTGAGCAGGGGGTTGAACTAGTTGAACTCCTAACCCTAATTTTCTATTATTCTATGCTGCCCAGTCTTCTTCTGCACTGCAAAGCCCCAAACCATTCTAGAGCACAGCATCCCTAAAAGGAACTGTCTGCCTCATTGAAGGACATAGGAGGTAAAAACCTGCAGTTGGGAGGAAAAACCGGCAGCACGCTTATAGGCTCAGTAGTGCTACACTGGTTAGCACTGTGGCGGGCCAGTAGGCAGCACTCCTGCATTGAGCCACCCACCTCCCTGCACCTTACCACCTTCCAGGCTCTGAGTGCCTCCCTACAGGTACCTCACATCCAGCTGTCCCCCTTTCTGGAAAATACTCACTAGCCTGGGGGTAACATAAGTTGCCAACACCATGAGAAGGGACTCTCTCAGCCCTGTGTCCTCAGGGAAACACAGGCCTAATAATCCTATGGGTACTCAACCCAGTACAGGCACTTGGGGCACTTCCCCAAATCAGGGGCCAAAAAGGAAAGTCCCTCTTAGTCCGCAGATCTAAGGGGCCTCTCAGGCATAATTTATATCCACCCCTCAATAGCTCTCCTACACCAGTCACAAAGGAGAACTTTATTGATTATGGGGGTAGGGTGAGAATAGGGTACAAGATAGAGCAATATCATAGAAACCCCACAGAGCAAACAGTCTGGGTGAGGTAGCCTTTTGATCAGACATCTGAGTTACTGCCAGCTATATCTAATCAGATCTTGAGTAGCTTACTCACAAGCATCATCCAGAGGCTGTTGGAGATTCCCTCTGGAGGCAGGCCGTTCCTAGCTCATAAGTTATGGGGGAGAGAGCCAGTTTCAGATGGTAAATCTCTTCTCTAAGTCTGAGTCCCCCGCATGATTGCTGCCACTCCCTCCTCCTGGGCAGTCTTAACTTATATAGCCCCTGTGACCTCATTCACCTGGTCCAATGGAGGCCAGCACCTTTTGGCTGTCGGCCAACCAATTTGAAATACATCACTAGTTGCCAGGCAGACTATCCCACCAGGCAGATGCCCCTTACCCAGGTAGCTGATACCAGTCACATAGGCAGAGGGAGCAGGTTTCCCCCCTCCCTCAGGAATGTATTTATCTCAGGTAACCTAAAGAGATAGGGTAAAGGTGTGTCTCCTCTGCTGGGCCCATCCTAATCAAATTGTCACAGCACAGAGATTTTGGGGAGAAACAAAGGTGGCTTCCTGCCACAAGCACTACAGATGAAAGGGACTTGGGGATCATGGTTGACCACAAGATGAACATGACCCTTCAGTGTGATGCTGCAGCTAGTAAAGCAAGCAAAACTCTGGCTTGCAGCCATAGATGCTTCTCAAGCAAATCCCAGGACATCATTCTCCTGTTGTGCTCAGCATTGGTGAGGCCGCAGCTGGAGTACTGCATCCAGTTTTGGGCTCCACAATTCAAAAAGGATGTGGAGAAGCTTGAGAGGGTGCAGAGAAGAGCCACGTGCATGATCAGAGGTCTGGAAAGCAGACCTTAGGATGACAGGCTGAGAGCCATGGGGCTCTTCAGCCTGGAAAAGCTCAGGCTCAGGGGTGATCTATTGGCCACCTCTAAGTTTATCAGGCATGCTCATCATGCACTGGGGGAACATCAAGCACCCACTTTGAACGCCTTCAAGACACATTTGGATGCTTATCTTGCTGGGATCCTATGACTCCTACTGACTTCCTGCCCCTGGGGCAAGGGGGCTGGACTCAGTGATCCTCTGGGGTCCCTTCCAGCCCAAATGTTTATGAAATCTATGAAGCTCTGCAGCTGTTGTTGCGAGAGGAATTTGACAGTGTGCATGGCCAGTGAGCCAGAGTGAAGGAGTGAGAGCCTTGGACATCTTTCCATCTTTAGTTGCTGAACTTAGCATTTATCCTCTTGTTTACCTGGATTTGGTGAGACATTGATCTTGATATTCTTTGTGTTGTTCTATTTGTGTACACCCCAGTTTGACCTCAGAACCCATTGCTGTGTTGCACTGTTTCTCCAATTCCCTTTTATCTTGTGGTTATTAATAAATCATATTTGCTTTATCTTTAAATTGTTATTGCAATTAATACCATTTACAGTAACAAAACCCAGGCAGGTCCATACCCAGTGTCACTGGTCACCTTGGCTAGCTCCAACCCTTGCTCATCACCCTTTTCTGGGCTTGATAGAATTAGGGACCACATCTCCTTTAATATTGGGTTCAAATAAAAATCAGACTCAATAATTCCAATGCTTGACTACCATAATAGTCAGACATTTCCTCTTAATCTCTAACATAAATTTCCTCAGCTTGAGGTCTTTAATCCTAGTCCTCTCATCTATCCCCTGGTTATTTTTCTTTTATGAATGAAGGATTACCTTATATTCCAGCACTTAGCACCACAATAAAACCTTCTGAAAGAAGGGGTGGAGTGTATAGAATAAAACATTTTTTTCCACAAAATTGATATCTCTAACTCACACCATTAACTGTTCTTGTGACTTCTCATTCTTCTCATTAAACCTGTATACAGTAATCTTTTTTAAAGATACATTCAGAAATGGCACATATTGCATAGGATTTTTATGTGAATCAGACCTATTACTAATATTCCATAAAACTGTGGCATCTTTTTCTAAACATACTGTAATGGGGGGGGCTACTGGGGCCAACGTCCATGAGCCTCACTCACCTGTTCTTAGGGTAACTGCCTGCCTTGCCTTGGTCTTAATTGATTAATTAATAGATGCAATTAGGTGGGAGGCTGCCCATTTTCAGCCCCACTGCTAGGGGGCACTATCTGCAGCTCCAGTCCTCCCCTACACCACAGCCCAAGCCACGCTGATGACATCATGACGTTCTCATACGTGCCAGTCCCAGATGATGGGGTCCAGAACCTTACTGTAGGACCCCACCTGGGTTCCTCCCTTCAGGCGGACTCTGCTGTCGTCCTACCAGGCCATATATCGCCCTGCCATTGGTTCCCCTTCAGGTGTGGCCCCCTCACTGAGACCTTCAGCTGACACTAGACCCAGCCCATCTCCAAGCCAATCAGGACCCCAGGCCCCTGGCTCTAGGGTGTCCCTCTTGGTGGGCCTCCTTGCCCTTCTGATCCTCCTGGTCCTGGCCCCCGCCTGGGCCAGTCAGGGGAAGCTCTGGCAGGCCGTGATGTATGACCATACTCTTATCCTGGGGTCATACATACAGATGTGGGGAGCTGGGGTTACCTCACACAACTGGGGCCTCAGGGTCTCACAGGGGACTCTCTGTTTGCTTTAGAACTGAGCTTTAATAACACTACAGAAATCATAACAATCAGCATAATGGAGCTCCAACATCTGTCTCTGATGCAGACTGTACCATCAGAAAGTTTTCTGCTAATGTACATTGGTACCAAACCCCCGGGTCAAAATTAAATCATGTGTAGCAGTACCTGCTACCCCTATATTTGCATCATACCGAACACTAAAGTTTCACACTACAAAACTTAAAAACTGTTCTTTTATACATATGCACAAATGATGCAGAACAATATTGTGACTTTCAAACAACATTTACATATTGGGAACTCTAGGAAGCATTTTCAGAAAAATTCCTGCTGGAGCACATGTTGGGGGCATGGCTACTGTGCTTCTACTGACAGGCCTTGCTCTGTATGGTGGTGGGGAAGGGGCGGGTTTGTAGAAAGCAAGAAATATCCACTGAACAGGGCACAGTAGGGCTGAGGTTATAGCTCAAAACAGTTTCTTCACAATTTAATAGACTAGACCTTTAATATTGAACTCACTTTTCAATGCAGTTTCTGAGCATGTAGCTTGTGTTATCTCTATCTCAGCCTTGTGAATTTGTAAGCCTAATCAAGCCTACGTTTCCTTGGTGATTTCTTAGAAGAAGTCAGATAGTCATACACATGTAAAGATAGATTATCGCTTACTATTATTTTTATTGTGTTTACCCCTTGGTGCAATAGCTTGAGTATTTAGATACTGCATGTTGGTAGAAGCAGGAAACAGGCATTTGATTTTAGTTCTTTTCCCATTATAGAAAAAGAAAAATACATGCAGAGACAAAAGCAGAAAAGAAAGACTGAATGATTAACCATTTTTAAATCACACGTAGCATAATAAGAATGAACAAAGTCCATTATTCAGGCAAAACATTCACTTCGTCGTGAATATCTTGGAAGTATGAAAAAGAAAACTTAAATGTTTAAAATACTAGCTAAAATACAAATTGTTTGCTACCATAGCAACCAACAGGGTCAGAGATACTTGAATTTCTTACGTACAGTTTTGGTGCATCTTCAGCATATATGTTTCATGAATCTTATTTTTTATATTGGGATTTCAGGTAGAAAGTATTGACTACAATACTTCTAAAGGTGACTCACAACATAGTAGCCATCCTGGCTACTTGGACTAATATTTGCTTGGACTAATATTATGAAGATTTATCATGTAGAAATAGTATGATATAATCTATTATATTTCCTGTACTATCACTTACAGGAATTAGACTTTTTTCCATTGCTTAGCCTTGGACAACCAACCTAACCTAGCACCAAACCACATTACTATTATCAGTGAGTTTGTACAAGCTATTGCTAAACAGTCATTCTTTTATTACAGATGTTTAAGCTAACATTCTTAATGATGCAGTTTCAACTGAAAGTGCACAGAATGTTTTGGCAAACTGAAAATTTCATATTTACATGAAACTTGGGTAAGTATAATGTAGAGCTGCTCAAATACATGTCTTGATAATGTAAATCATTAACCATCAAGAAATATTACCCATAAAATATTAATGGTCTTAGTTCTATGGCTGGCCAGACAACAACAAAACCATTGCACCAAAAAATTTAGATAATGATATAAGGTTAGGGATGTCAAAGTTCTACATATAAACTGGACTTTAACTGTAAAGCCCTATTAGCTTCCCCATGGTGTTACCCATGGGTCTCATATTGGACCTACACACTACATCCAGTGCATGGGATCCATCGCTCAAAAACTGGCATGAAAAAAGGTCACATGATAGGTGATAGTCCAGAGATTAGTGAAGTCACCTGACATATAAGTGATCCAGCTTGAAGGCAGTGCTATGTAACACAAACATGATTGCTGGCATCCAATGTGCCCAAGCCCTGACAACAATAAATATGTTATTCTGTAATCTTGTAGACTGCTGGGGAGGGACTGGAGAGTAGAAGAAAAGAGAGGACAAAAGGAAAGTATGTCATAACATTTCCAAGTCTAAAACTCACAAATTATTAACATATGATCTGGTGAATATCTGAGGATATAAGGATCTGCTGTGTAGCATAGGAGTATCTGTATCTTGAAATTACAGTGATTTTCATTTTGCAGTAAGCTCTATGAAGTTTATGAGAAGTTCCAGTGGATGATGAAACAAGGGAAGCTCAGGTGATCCCCCCATTTATTTTTCTCTAGTAAAATTCGGAAATATCCAATCCTGAGATATAATGGATTTTGTCCTGAGACATGGATTTTGTAGATATTTTCTTTTTCCAAGAGAAAATTATAAAAAGAGAGCTTCTGAAAATGTTTTATCTGCCATGGTTAGTATATACTTCACTACTTCACCTAAAGAACATTATTAAAAATTCAATTGTGTCCTGAAATGTTCATTTTTAGTATAGAGATATTATCCAATTATTAAACTACCAAGTAAAGACTGTTACAACTTTTTCTACAATTGAAAACTGGAATTCTAGCTAAACAAAACTGGGAGAAAGGATGGGGGCTTGACTTATTTTTCCAAAAAGTTCTGTGAAAACTTCTATCCATATCTATTGGAGCTAGATCCCTAGCACTAAAAGACATGTCTCATAATATATTCTATACACTTTACCAGAAAAGGTAATAGACCATCATAAAAAGCAGAAAATTAATTTTCAGGATTCTATTTTGAGATACAGCTCTCAGCTGCACAGCTAGGAATTGGGGAGTGGTTTCAAGGTTGAAGTATTTTTTTCCAGGAAACTGACCTTTTCTCATATTGGATTGATCCATTAGCAAGCTAGACATTACAGTTTAATTACTACAACTACAATATTTTAAATACTTATTATTTATAATTATATAAATATATACCATATATATATGTATACACACACACATAAACAATACATATATATATATATATATATATATACACACATACACATACACACACACATATATACTCATATATATATGGGTTATACCTTCATTGTTTGAGATTTTAGGGGGGCTGTTAGGAAGGCTAAGGCAGAGATGGAACTGGCACCAGCAACCCTGATCAAAGAAAACAAGAAATCCTTTTTTAAATACATACGGGATAAAAAGAAGGTACACAGTACTTTGGGGCCTCTGTAGAACATGCTTGGCAATCTGTTGGTAGCACCACATGACAAAGCTAATCTCTTTAACAGATTCTTTGCTTCCATTTTTCTGAGTAGGGACAGGGACATTCCCCCCACTGGGATTCCAGACAGACTCAGGGGAGGTGCAGCCAGGCCCAGGGTCAGTAAGGACCTAGTCAGAGAACTTCTGGAGGGACTAGATGTGTTCAAATCAGCAGGTCATGATGATTTCCACCCCAGAGTGCTGAGGGAATTGGCAGAGGTCATTGTGGGACCCCTGGCACAACTTTACGAGCAACCTTTGGTGCTCTGGTGAGATGCCAGAGGACTGGAAAAGGGCTTGCTTAGGGGCAATCAAAATGGGTTCATTAGAGGCAGGTCCTGTCAGATCAACCTGGTTGCCTTCTACAACCAAGTCACAAAAGCCTTGGATGCAAGTGTTGCAGTGGATGTAGTCTTTCTGGAGTTTAAGAAGGCCTTTGACACTGTCTCTCACCCCATCCTCATTAAAAAATTAAATGACTGTGGTGTTGATGACTACACAGTCAGATGGGTCACAAATTGGCTGGAGGTCTGCACCTGAGGTGGATGGGTCATTTTCGACCTGGAGGGATGTAGGCAGTGGGGGTCCTCAGGGTTCGGTCCTTGGGACTGTTCATCAGTGACTTGGACGAGGGGGTGAAAAGCACCATTTCAAGTTCGCAGATGACCCTTAGATTTGGGGAGAAGTGAGCATGCTAGAAGAGAGGGATAGGATACAACTAGATCTGGACAGGTTACAGAGGTGGGTGGATGAGAATAGGGTAGGTTTCAATATGGACAAGTGCAAGGTGTTGCACCTCAGGAAGAAGAACCAGCAGCATACCTACAGGCTGGGGAACTCCCTTATTGTCAGCACAGAAGGGGAAAAGGATCTTGGAGTCACTATTGATTCCAAGATGAACATAGGCTGCTGATGTGGGAATGCGGTCAGGAAGGCTAACCGCACCTTGTCATGCATCCATAGATGCATCACATGCAGGTCCAAGGAAGTGATCTTCCCCCTCTATGACATACTGGCTAGGCCACAGTTGGAATACTGCATCCAGTTCTAGGAGCCACACTTCAGGAGGGATGTGGGTAGCATCGAGAGGGTCCAGAGGAGGGCCACTCACATGATCAAGGGGCAGTACGATAGGCCCTATGAGGAGAGGCTATGGGATCTGAACCTGTTTAACCTCCACAAAAGAAGGCTGAGAGGGAATTTGGTGGCTGCCTATAAACTTGCCAAGGGGGATGAGCAGGCAATGGGAGAGTCCCTGTTTCCCAAACATTACCGGGAGTAACAAGGAACAGCGGCCATAAGTTGACTGAGAGTAGATTCAGGCTAGACATCAGGAACAACTACTTCACAGTCAGGGTGGCTAGGAGCTGGAACCAACTTCCAAGGGAAATGGTGCTGTCCCCTACCCTGGGGGTCTTCAAAAGGAGGCTAGACAACCACCTAGCTGACATCATTTAACCCCAGCATCCTTTCCTGGACATGGCAGGGAGTTGGACTTGATGATCTGTTTAGGTCCCTTCCGACCCTACCAACTATGAAACTTCTGAATATTTTACTGAGATGAGAGCTTTTAACACACATGCAGATGCAGCAGGGGGAAAGTAGAATGCAAAGACAATTTTCAACACAAAATCTAGATCTGCAAAATTCACTGGGATACATCTGATTGCATTGCTATACAGTGTATTTAATGGTAACAAATTATAAAGCAAATAAATAAAACACAAAGAAAAACTGATCTAATTTGAAAAATCCTTTATAAATTAAACTGTAAAAAGAAAAAAAACCATGTTTTCTCCTTAAGTAAGCAACAGCTACAGGTATGATTGATGTAAAAGAGACTCAAACATCGTTGAACCCGTAGTGGCAAGTAAACCATTGCTAGACATGCAAGCTAAGGCATGATGCAATCTGATGTACAAGCATCACAATTGTGCTTCCTGGCATAACACATATGCCACCCCACTGATGCACTGCACCATATGCTCCTGAAGCTGGGATTCTGCAGCTGATGGGTCTCCCAGCTGTGGGACAACGTGGTGCACGCGCATAGTTGAGAGCACCATGATCTGTGGGCTCTGAGCTGTGGGGATGCACCTAGCCACATATTCAATTAATGGTGAGATAGGAACCAGTCACAAAGTGATAACACATTTTTGTGGAACAAATTTGTGGCTTATTCCTTATTCCATGATGCCATTCATTATTTTAATGTGTGGCCAGGTGACAGTTTAAGACATGATTAACTGGTTGTTAACCATATCTTAAGCATAACATGTAGCAGGGCTGGCATACTAGGAAAAAGGAATGTAAACATTGCATAAATAGTCACTCAAAAGTATAAGTCTTAGGGAATTAGACCACAAGCTGTTTCTTTAAACAAACCCAAAACTTCATGGAAAAGGTAAGATATTGGGGGAAATGTCAATGATATTGGCTTTTAACTAGTGGATTTTTTAACTCCATCCTTATAATCATCACAATTAAACACAAATAGAGGCTAATGGACATGGAAAACAATGAATATGATTGACGTAATATTTTAGGAGAATATGAGCCCTAACATTATCCCCCACCAACATCTCAGAACAGTAGTTCTCAATGTTTTCTGTACTAGAACCACTTTGTAAACATTGATGGACAGTCTCAACCCAGTGTTCCTCACTCTCAACCCTCTGTCCTACACCCGTAGGCCCCAGCCCCTCAATGTGTAGGGCAGGGGCTAGGTGTGTGGGGCAGTGGGGGACCCCAAAGAGCCCCTTGCAAGCACAAACTCTGACAGCCTGCAAGGAAAAGGCCATAGTTTCGTATGGTTTTCTTCTTTAAAAGACAATCCTTTTTTAAAGTTTCTTGAGCCATTTTTAAAGTTCATGACCCTTTCATATATTCTTGTTACTCACTTTTGGGTCACAAGTTACGGGTTGAGAAACGCTGTCTTAGAACATATGCCAGTTTAGCACACTGTACTGAGCACTAGTATGTCTATGGGTTTTTAAAAACAAAAGAAATAGAGACATTTTATTCTTTCCTGATCCTCTGAAAAGTCATTTCTGACACTTATATGCCCAGAGGAATTCTGTTCCTGGCCACTGAGCTCTGCACACAATTATTTGCAGTTATGTATTCATGCAGGCTGAGCATGCACAGTAGCCACCATACCATACATGATCCTACTTGTGACTCTACAGTAGCCTTAGACCAGTGGTTCCTAGCCTTTCTTGGGGGAGGTCCCCCATACTCCCGCACCACACTCAGCAGTGAACCCAGAAGCAATGCACACAGAAGTGTCGGCGGCAAATACAGGAGTGTTCTTCTTGAACACTTTGTGACACTCCTGAGGGCCCCCCACCACCCACAACCCTGTGTTGAGAACTGCTGCCTTAGACTCTGGAAAATAGTAGCCCAAACTCAATTGGGAAACTGCAGATTCTGGACTCTAGGCCCTTTTCACTTGGCGGGAAGCTTCTCTTACCTTTCCAAAAGGTACTTAAACCACTACACCATGTTCATCCATTATACATGCCCTTCTCAAGCATTCATTTAAAAAATGAGCCACAGATATGTAACTGGAAAAATAGAGAGAGGGGAGTTCACAAGGGAAGCTTCTGCCCAACCACAGAAAAGGACACAGGCAAAAATCCAGAGTCCCTTTTACTCAACGGGCAGCTTTAAAAAAGATCAGCTTTAAACGGAGCTCTAGAAAAGGCAATCCACAATAGATGAGTTGTGGTGTGGTGATCAAAGTACAGTGTCAGGAAATAAAACAGGCCTTATTTCAAGTTCCTTAGGGGACATAGAACAAAACATAGCACCTGCGGTTTCCCAGGTAAGTGCCCTAACCCACAAGGTAAAAGAAGACACACATGTACCTTATCTCCTCCTAAGGCTTCGTTTGGTAGACCTGGGTTTGGGCTGACTCTCTTTTCAGGAATCTAAATCTCAGTCTCTATGTGTCCTCAAGGAGCATGTGTATGTGCTATGGCTCCTATTTCACAAGATCCAACTATGCAAGTGTTGCCACACACAGTTATCCATGTGCACAAGCCTATGCATCCAGGAATAGAATACCTCTAGGCACATAATGGCTCTGTAGACTGCGTAGGAAATGGCCACTTTGGAAAAACTGGAATGTAGCCCTAAGCGTGCTCTCTTAGGAGTCAATGCAGAACTATAACAGTGCAGAACTGTGGGTGTTTGTAGATGAAACAAGGGCCCTAAATTGAAGAGGTGGGTTAAAAAAAAAAAATACAGCTTCAATTTAGGGCTGTTTAAACCCCAGTGTCATGCACACACCTCACTGACTTACCTGCCTGTCCAGCAGGGAAAGAAGGGTGAGCTTCTGGCAACTGGAGTGGTCCTTGGGCTGCATGGGGGTCTGGTGCTTCCCTCCACAGCAGCAACACTCCTCCCCCCAAGGTACCTTCCACCCACAGGCACCCAGATCAGGTGGTCCCAGGGGACACCGCTGCTATGGAGGCAAGCACTGGACTCTTGCACAGCTCAGGCAGGTGGGCAGGCTCTGGGGGGAATGGGCAACATCAGGCTTGCCACTTTTCTTGGGTGAAGGTTGCTTTTCCTGGGTTGCTGCCAGGCTGCCTGCAGGGCTTCCTGCAGAGCCCCTGAGCTGCGTGGAGCCTGGTGCTTTGCTCTGTGGCCGTAAGGGCAGCAAACTAAAATTTCTTGGAGGAGTTTTAGTTTGCCACACCCCAAGTCATTTAAGGTGCGTTATGCAGCAGAATTTCCTACAGTGGCTGGAATCAATGTGCAATATGCCACAGAGGCATGCAAACACTGACACCATTAAAACAGTGCCAAAGCAGTTAACCCGCTTTAAAAATGTGTGCACATGTGCTCCTTAACATCTTCAGGGCACTAGAAGTCAGTCAGTGCCCACAAGAAATTATAATGAAAAAGAGGACAACTATCTACAAAGATAAGAAAGATGGGTTAAAAATGTAATTGTATTTAATTACATTAAATAGGCAGGAAGGCAGTTGGAAGCCCCACTACTCCAGAGGAGGAGGTGGAGGCAGAAGTGGGTGGTGGGGGAGGAAGCCTCCACCTCTGCTGCCACCACCTCAGGCAAGTAGGCAGTTGTAAGCCCTACTGCTCTGGGGTAGGATGTGGGGGCAGAGGTGGGAGCGGGGGAGGGACCTGCCGCTGCCAGCACTGCTGCTGCCACCTCAGGCAGGAAGGCAGAGGCAGGGAGGCGGTTGATTTCTGAACACTAGTAAAATTGGCCTAGGAACATTTTGCAGGATTGGGGGATTTTGGCAGCGCTGGGTGAATGAGAGGGTCTCCAATCCCAACAAGCCCCTACCTTGATTCCCCCAAGCATCCCCACAGACCCTGCTTGGCCCTTCAATTTTTCCACCACGCTGCGCCTCTGATCCCCCCAAGGCCCCTGCAGACCCTGCTTTCCCCCCCGATTCACCTATCTTCCCCAATAGTCCCCTCCCCTCCTGACTTACCTTAGGTTGGGTGGCCATTTTAAACTCAGTCTAATGTCTCCCTAACCTCCCCAAATGTCTGTACATACCCTTGGCTAGAAAGATATCACCAAATGAAGTAGATCAGTTTTGCTGTGATGTATCCCTGCTTCATTGAGTGACACACGTCTCCCATTGTCCTGCCTGTTGTTCTTGTTGGAAAACAGGTGATGTGTTCTCTCAGGGCTGAAGGGGCCCAGTCCTTGGAATTCTTGCACAGGATTGGGCCCCCCAAACCCTTGCACAGGATTGGGCCCCCAAACCCTTGAAGTGCCTGTGCAGCTTTCCCCTCTTACAGAAATGCACCCTAGCCCAGGGAATTTCAGGGCATATTTTTGTAAGTGGGGAAAACTGGTGTTCCCTGCTGGCAGGGACATGACCAGAGAAACCTATGGCATGTCTTTTTACAGAGGTGAAATCTGGGCAGGTGCTTTGGGGACTTGAGGGACTCGCCTCTGTAAGCAAGGAAATCTTAGCTTTCCTGCTTATTGAGGATATGTCCTGGGGAATCTTAGGCAGGTCTCTGCCAGTGGGAATCCCTGACTTTACCAATGTATGCAGATGTGCCCCAAAATTCCTCAAGGTGCATCTCTGTCAAAGGAAAAAGTCAGGCAGGCACTCCAAGGGCTTGAGGGGCCTGATCCTGCATGGGAATTCCCGGGGTTTGCAAGATCAGGCCCACTCAAATCCCTAGAGTACCTGGCTGGGGTGGCTGGAGCATGGAGGCAGGGCTTTCTGGGCTCTCCAGCCACAAGGAGAATAGACATTCCCTGATAAATAGCAGTGCAAATTAATGCCACCTTTGTCCCAGGTACAAATTTCAACATACGTTGTGTGACAAGGGGCATGGGCATCTCTTTGCCTTGCCTTTGTGTATTTATGCTGGCACAGAAGCAAGGTCTGTTTCCACCCTAAACACACTTATCTTTCATTCCACGCTCCGTCCAAGAACCTGTTAATACTTGGCTGATTGTACATGATCTCAGTTGTTCCATACAGACACTGAGGTGTCCAATTCCACTTGTGCTCTGTTACAATCTTATTCTGTATAGAAATAGAAATAAGTACCACATTAGTACCCAAATCCCTAGTGGAAGAAAACAGCATACAGCAACTATATGACACTGGGATAAGGCAGGAGCCCCCAGCTTTTTTTCCCCAATAACATAGAAGTGGTGAGAGTTTTAGGTTCGCAAATCACCTGACCTTGAATAGGTTTGTATCCACATGCTGTGCTTCCCAGGATGCCCTAAGCTCCAGGCCGTTGGTTATTTAGAGCTGCAAAAAAGCTTCTACCTCTCCTGGTTCACCAAATAGAAAGGAACATAAGAGTTATGACACCAAAATAAGAACAAGCAAGAGAGAGTGTGACTTGGTAGTTTAGTGGTTAAGCCCTTTATCTCAGAGGCAGGAATCTAGAGCTCTGAACTTAACGCCTTGAGAGGTCTGACTCCAAGCAGTGCTGAAGAATGGATTAACTGACTCTCTGCAGAGCTAAGCATCCTTTCCTCAGTATTGTGTGGTTCCACTTCTGGCAATGGAGTGTATCTATTGACACACTTTGTATTTGAGGACTTCACTGGTAGGGCAAGCTTTCTTCTTTCCTTCTGAGCAAAGCACTCCATGCAAAGGGGAAAACAATGTATATATTCACAATATATTCCATGTGTATATTTATGATATATGTTTATATTTACAATATGTGTGCATATAAGTATGACTTTGGAATATATATACAACATACATTTATATACAACAGGCATACCTCGTTTCATTGCGCTTCGCTTTATTGCGCTTCACAGATATTGGGTTTTTTACAAATTGAAGATTTGTGGCAACCCTGCATCGAGCAAGTCTATCAGCACCATTTTTCCATCAGCACCATTTTTCCAATAGCATTTGCTCACTTCGTGTCTCTGTGTCACATTTTGGTAATTCTCGCAATATTTCAAAGTTTTTCATTATTATTATATTTGTTATGGTGATCTGTGATCTTTGATGTTACTATTGTAATTGTTTTGGGGCACCATGAACCGCACCCATATAAGATGGCGAACTTAATCAATAAATGTTGTGTGTGTTCTGACTGCTCCACCGACCGGCCGTTCCCCCGTCTCTCTCCCTGTCCTTGGGCCTCCCTATTCCCTGAGACACAACAATATTGAAATTAGGCCAGTTAATAACCCTACAATGGTCTCTAAGTGTTCAAGTGAAAGGAAGAGTCGCACGCCTCTCACTTTAAATCAAAAGCTAGAAATGATTAAGCTTAGTGAGGAAGCCATGTCAAAAGCCGAGATAGGCCAAAAGCTAGGCCTCTTGCGCCAAACAGTTAGCCAAGTTGTGAATGCAAAGGAAAAGTTCTTGAAGGAAATTAAAAGTGCTACTCCAGTGAACACATGAATGATATGAAAGTGAAACAGCCTTATTGCTGATATGGAGAAAGTTTAAGTGGTCTGGATAGAAGATCAAACCAGCCACAACATCCCCTTAAGCCAAAGCCTAATCCAGAGCAAGGCCCTAACTCTCTTCAATTCTATGAAGGCTGAGAGAGGTGAGGAAGCTGCAGAAGAAAAGTTTGAAGCTAGCAGAGGTTGGTTCATGAGGTTTAAGGAAAGAAGCCGTCTCCATAACATGAAAGTGCAAGGTGAAGCAGCAAGTGCTGATGTAGAAGCTGCAGCAAGTTATCCAGAAGATCTAGCTAAGATAATTGATGAAGGTGGCTACACTAAACAACAGATTTTCAATATAGACAAAACGGCCTTATATTGGAAGAAGATGCCATCTAGGACTTTCATAGCTAGAGAGGAGAAGTCAATGCCTGGCTTCAAAGCTTCAAAGGACAGTCTGACTCTTTTGTTAGGGGCTAATGCAGCTGGTGACTTTAAGTTGAAGCCAATGCTCATTTACCATTCTGAAAATCCTAGGGCCCTTAAGAATTATGCTAAATCTACTCTGCCTGTGCTCTGTAAATGGAACAACAAAGACTGGATGACAGCACATCTGTTTACAACATGGTTTACTGAATATTTTAAGCCCACTGTTGAGACCTACTGCTCAGAAAAAAAGATTCCTTTCAAAATATTCCTGCTCATTGACAATGCACCTGGTCACCCAAGAGCTCTGATGGAGATGTACAATGAGATTAATGTTGTTTTCATGCCTGCTAACACAACATCCATTCTGCAGCCCATAGATCAAGGAGTAATTTCGACTTTCAAGTCTTATTATTTAAGAAATACATTTCGTAAGGCTATAGCTGCCATAGATAGTGATTCCTCTGATGGATCTGGGCAAAGTAAATTGAAAACCTTCTGGAAAGGATTCACCATTCTAGATGTCATTAAGAACATTTATGATTCATGGGAGAAGGTCAAAATATCAACATTAACAGGAGTTTGGAAGAAGTTGATTCCAACCCTCGTGGATGACTTTGAGGGGTTCAAGACTTCAGTGGAGGAAGTAACAGCAGATGTGGTGGAAATAGCAAGAAAACTAGAATTAGAAGTGAAGCCTGAAGATGTGACTGAATTGCTGCAATCTCATGAGAAAACTTTAACAGATGAGGAGTTGCTTCTTATGGATGAGCAAAGAAAGTGGTTTCTTGAGATGGAATCTACTCCTGGTGAAGATACTGTGAACATTGTTGAAATGACAACAAAGGATTTAGAATATTACATAAACTTAATTGATGAAGCAGCGGCAGGGTTTGAGAGGATTGACTCCAATTTTGAAAGAAGTTTTACTGTGGGTAAAATGCTATCAAACAGCATCGCATGCTACAGAGAAATCTTTTGTGAAAGGAAGAATCAATCGACGTGGAAAACTTCATTGTTGTCTTATTTTAAGAAATTGCCACAGCCACCCCAACCTTCAGTGACCACCACCTTGATCAGTCAGCAGCCATCAACATCGAGGCAAGACCCTCCACCAGCAAAAAGATTACGACTTGCTGAAGGCTCAGATGATAGTTAGCATTTTTTAGCAATAAAGTATTTTTTAATTAAGGTATGTACATTGTATTTTTAGACATAATGCTATTGCACACTTAATAGACTACAGTATAGTGTAAACATAACTTTTATATGCACTAGGAAACCAAAAAATTTGTGTGATTCGCTTTATTGCGATATTCACTTTATTGTGGTGGTCTGGAACCGAACCCGCAATATCTCCGAGGTATGCCTGTAGAATACAATTTCTGTCTCTCTCTCAATATATATTTATATAGATACAAGTCAGACATATATTGATCTTTAATTTCAATGGGAATATTGTTAAGCTTTCATATATGTAGTGGATGTACATATATATATCCAGTATAACCAGTACTTGAATGAAATTGTGATATTCTTGTTGAAAACAAACCTTTAGTTAGTGCAAGAAATGGAATATTTCAAGGATTTGTGATTTTTTACCTCAAAAGACTAGACAGCATATTATGAAGTGGCAGACATTTCTCCATGCTTAAGATTGCATCCAGGGTTTAATTATAAATGTGATTTTCATTCCTTCTCCAGCTTAAGTCAAACAAATTGTTAGCTGAAGGTCACCTACTGTTAGAGTGAAGCAGAATTTTCTTCTGTAAACTTAGTGCAAAGTCAAAAAATGGCTTTGAAGCTATTGCTAGTTTGGAATGAAATCCTTTACTCATAAAGTGAAGTGTTCTCTCTTTTTCTATTTTTTTTCCTTTTTTCTCTCACTGCTTTCCTCACTCTCTCAATTAAAGCATAGGGCCTTGTCCTTACACCTCCTCTCATCTCTCTCTTACCTTTGGATATTCTCATCCACAAACACAAAATTCAACTACCATCTCTATGATGATGATTCACAGAACTACCTCTTTACTCCAGACCTCTGTCCTTTTCTGTCTCCAAAAATTTTGACCTATCCATTTGACGTCTTCTTGTGGGTGTATATCTTGCAGCTTCAGCTCAGCATAGATAAAACAGAGCTCTTCATCTTCTCTCCTAGTCCCTCCTTCTGACCGCTTTCTCCCTCTACGTGGATATCACCCCTACTTTCATTATTTAGATCTATCACCTGGGTATCAGCTTCAATTTGAACTTCTAGAAACTTATATCCAAGCTATGTAAGTATCTTGCTGATTTTTCTTGATATTATTTCTAAGATGTGCCCTTTCCTAACTGTTGGCGCACTTCAAATTCTTATTCAGACTCTCCTCATCCTGTGTCTTAATTATTCAAACACAGGTTTTCTTGCTTTAACAAATGCAATCTCACATCCATTTAAAGTACGGTGATCTAAGAATCACTTTCCTAAATTGTTACTCTTCTCTTTTCTCTCTTTTCTCTATTGCAGGAAATATAAGTTATCTGTCTTTATTTAAGGATGCTTCATAGTCTACCCTCCACATGTTATTCACTATAAGAAGCACTGAGAGATCATGCAGCAACCTGGGTAGGATGCTGACAACTTGAGAGTGGGGTTGGAAGTCTTACCTTCCCCACCTCACTCTGAATTCTGGTGGCAGCTGCTGCTGTAGTATCAGGGCCCAAGGAGCTCACACCATATTTCCTGCAACAGGTGTGTGATGACCCTGCCTGTCATCTCCAGCAACCCCACAGCTACTCTGAGGCAGCTCCTGGTGCTCTGTTTTCAATCAATAGTATTTAGAGAGGGTGGGAACATAGCTGTGCCTCCCCTCACAAAAATTACAGGGTGGGGTGCAATTCTGCTTCCTTACCACCCCCCGCAATACACAATGGGGCAATGGGCTGCCCAGCTTCTGTGGCTGGGTGTCACAGGGCTGAACCTGCCTAGCAAAGACTCCCAAGGGTGTGATTCTGGCCCACTATTTAAGTCAATGCCAGGGTTTGAGTGCCCCACATTTCCCCACTTAGAATCATAGAGATACATGGCTGGAAAGGAACTCCAAAAGTCATCTAGCCCAACCTCCTGCATGAGGCAGGATCATCCCTATCCAAACCAAACTATATAAAACCATTGTCCAACCTATTAGCAAAACTACACACTTAATCCTGACAAAACCCACAAGAACAGCCTAACTTGCCACAGGAAAAGCAGTGGGACCATGGTGCCCAATGTCCTGCTTCTACAAGGTTGTTAAAGTATACTTAGGAGATCCAAGGAACAGGGGCACACCCCCTGCTACAGAGGAAGGCATCCTGCCCCTCCCTGCACTCTATACCAATCTGACCATGGCGTAGAATTCCTTCTTGATCCCATATATGTCAACACTGGTGTCATGTAGCAGGTGCACACAGGTGCATGTGCACCCCGAGATTGGCAATGCACCCCCTGAGAAAAGTGCCACTGACACTGCTGGTGGTGCCTGTGGGCAGTCACTGCTTGCCCCGCCCTCGCCCCTTATTGCCAACACCACCAGCAGCGTCTGTGGGCTGACCACCAGTTGGCACTTGCCACTTGCCCCCCTGCTGCTGACACCACTGTGGCTGCCTGCGGGAGCTCCCTGCTCAGCCTGCCCCCACCACTGACACTGGTACGGCTGCCTGTGGGAGCTCCCTGCTCACTACTGCCACACCCCCACCACCACTGCTGCTGTTGTTCTGTCTGCAAGCGGTTGCCTGCCTCCACAGCCTCCAGAGGCAAGCGTCGTTCATGTATGGCAATCAGTCTGACTCTAAGGAGCGGGGCAAGACCATCTAACTAGGAACCTCCAACTTTAAGTCCCAGCAGGAACACTTGCAAACCCAAGCCACAATCCCCAGACCTGGCAGATGCCACCACCCAGTTGTTCTGAGAAAGACTTAAAAAAAAAGAAACTTGATATATGTGATAGCAGGTGGGGGGAAAAAATTCCCTACTGGTCCAATGTGGTAACCAGCAAATCCTAGAAGTATGGAAACTACCTATAGTTAGGGACTCACCGAATTCATAATTGCATAATTCTCATAAGTTGTGAGTTCGGGTAGGCTCTGCAAAATACAGCAGGCTCGTGAAAAACAGTGGGCTCACTGCAAAAACAAAACAAAAACAAAAACCTCTTTACTTTGCTACAACTTTAAATTGGGCCCGTGTCCTGCTCTGCAGCAGGAGAGAAAATGGGTTTTCCCTCTTCTTGATGGCAGTCCTTCAGGAATTCGTAGATTCTTGTCATGTCCTCTCTTAAGCACCTTTTACACGAACTGAACATGCCTATTTGCTTCAACTGCTCCTTGTATGACTTGCCTTCCAAGCCTTATATCTTTTTGTTAAAAACCTATGGACCCTCTCTAAGTTCTTCATGTCCATTTTAAAATGTGGAGGCCAACACTTCATACTGTTCACTACTGAGACGTTAACTGCTTATAGCCAGCCAATATGCTCTGATTCCAGTTTCCAATATTTTCTTGCTAAATTTTCAAACAAGCATCTTTACGTTTGTGCTTTGTCTTATGCATGCCCTTAATTTTAGAAAGAGGTCCTTGTTAACATCAGCATCCACCTATTATTATCTTATCCCTCCTTAGCTCTCTTTATGTAGTCATGCTTACAAAAAACAAACAAACAAAAACACCCTTGAAGAGTTAGCCCACTGGAATGAAGTAACCAGTATTAATACCTTGTACTCCCACATCATTTATATGTGTTATCTTATGCTTACATTATAGACTATTGAAGGTATGGCCTGCCTTCTTCAGTCCTGTACTGTACCATTGCTCTCTAACATTCTTATATAACTTCATATATGCCACAGATTTCTCAGAGGAAAGGTAGTTCAGGACTCCCAGCCTGGGAGCACTTACCACATGCACTACTGTGGAGTTAAGTAATTCCACATTAAAGCATCACCATCTACACATGTACTGGTTGGTATTATAGCACAGTAAACTAATTAACTTCACTGTAAGATAGTTTGGACAGGGAGTACTGCGTAGATGGTGACAGCCAGGTGCAAATTGTGCCCAATCAACCCAGCCAGCCAGGGGCCAGAACCTCAGCTCTTGCCAGGCTCTCCACCATCCAACACTGCTACCCAGAGCCTGGGACTTACTTCCTGTGTCTCCTGCCAGCCAAAGACTGCGTCACCCTGGCTCAAATTACTGTAGTCTTCGGTGAATGTATAGATGCTATGTCCAGGGGCAACTGCCTCCAGATCAAATGGCTCTGGAATTTATTGCTGTGTATTAATAGCACATGTAGATGAATCCTCTGAGTGCCTCCTGAAGTCCGTTGAGGCATAACTTCTAGACTGGGGCAGGCCTCTGGCTCCTTAGACTCTGGGACTTGGCCTTTTGGTCCTTTATCCTCTCTCAGGGCCTTACATTCTAGTTCTACTCCTGAGAGAGGAACTTCACCTATTCAAAGAGAAAAGGAGTATCCCAGTATCCTCCCAATCAACAAGGCAGACTGCTCATTTTCAACAAAGACATTTATTGGAGCAACTAAACAGCTCTCAGTCTCTGAACAGTTCAAAGTCAGCTTGGTTCTTCTCCCTCCTATCCTTTAGGGACTCACAGTTTTTCAATCTTCTATATTTATTGTTTCTTTCTAATCTCTCTACTTCCCTTGAGGACTCCTAGGTATGACCTCCAAAGGGCGTTTATCAAGCCAATTTGAAGGTCATTTGCTTCTTTATGGTTGGATAATCATCCTGTCATGGCTCCCGTCCTCCTCCCTCCCTTCAGCCTGCATAAGGTAGTCAAGGAAACTGAGGCATCCAGCATTATTACACCATCAAAACATTTAAAACAGAAAGATTACAGCAAATTCATAGTCAATCATTTCAGAGGATGTCACAATCTTTAGTGAATTTATCTTTATAGCTCACCTGTGAGACAAGAAGTGAGACATAGAGAATTAATAAATTATCAGTAGTTACAGACAAAGCCTGCAACAGAAGAAGGAACTCAAGTTAGGTCTTAAAACTGTTGCAACATAACTCTAACTCTAAACCTTCCTGTCTAAATTGCATCTTCATAAGTATAAGACTACTTTTGCCTCTGCAGGTTTACCAGCATTATCCTTTTAAGTAATGCTTCTTAAATCCTTGAGATGTTTCTAAATCAATGTTGTTTTGTATTTATCTTTAAACTCACAAAATATTCAAAAACATTTAGTGGGGAGTGAACATAAGAGATCCAGATTTACTATGATATAGGGGTGTATGTGCTAGGGAGGAAGTGGATGTGCTAGGGATGCACAATACAGTTTATGGAGTTTTTTGACTAATAGGTCATTATGCACTTAAATCTTTTCAAAATATACATGTGCACTTGCAGCAGCTCAAATAGAAGTAGTGCAAATTTGAACTGGGGCTTTTTGCCTTAGCATAGGTGCTTGGACATGCATTTTGTTATGGAGAAAATTGTGCCACTTGGGGCAAAATAACCCTGCCTGGCTCCTCCCAGATCTGCATCTAGGGGGAGCTAGGGCTCGGGGACAGCACCTGTGCTGTCCCCAGCAGTATAAAAAGTCATCCTTCTGGGAGGAAGTCAGTCATGCCTCTTCCTCCCCCAGGCTGCTGTTGTGGCTGGTTGCTATGAGCTTGGTCTCAGGAGCCTCTGGGGAGATGACCAGACCCTTTTCCACCTCTGGCTACTATTAGTTGCTGGCTTCGTCTCAGAGTTTTTGGAGTAAGTTGGCTGCACCCCTTCCTGCCTTGGGTGGCTGCTGCTGCTACTGTGTGCTGCCCTTGCCCAGGGAAGGGGTTCTCTGCTGCCCCCCTCAGAGAGGGGCCCACTGCCCTGCACCCCAGTACTGAACCCCAGCTTCTGCACCCTTGTTCTGGCCTGCTGCCCAACTTGCCACCAAGCCACAGTTGGGGGACAGCCTGGAGAGGAAGCCTGCGCTACCTGTGGGCCCCTCCCGCACCATCACTGCCAGAGTCTAAAGGAACCTTTCCTGTCTCAGCTGCCTTGGCAGGCCACCCCCAACTTCACCTCCACTTTCACCAGAAGCACACCCCAAGTGGCTGAACTGCACAGTTCCTACTATTGCTGCTGCTGCCCCCTCCCAGGAGAGAGGGAGATTCCCTGCTGTACCACCTGACACCACACCTGCACTGGATCACTTCCTAATTGACTGACTCCATTATACCCTACAGCTACCTCATTGCATCTGATCCTGATTTGTCTTCTTGCCTACTGCTCTGCTGCTGAGTGACTGGCTGGAGGCCTGAGGGGCTTCTGGACAGATCTTCCACAAACAAAGCCCCTCCACTGCTCCAGCCATTTCTTTACACTTGCCTGTTTTTTTGCTCTTGTGCGGTAAGTCCTGTGGTCCACTCCTCCTGACCTGGTGTTTGTTGTGTGGCTGAGTAAGCCATCTTGAGTTTCCCCAGCGTGTGAATGTGTGTGTGCATGTGTTCCCTCTCCCCCACATTGTCAAAACATAGGCCTCCCATTTTTTATTTAGTTTTTTTCCTGTGGGGCGCGGGCTCAGTGAGCTTCATTCCCCTTCCTCTGTTCCTGCCCCTACTAGATTCACTAGTCCTGCAGGATATCTTGTTTTTCTTTATTGTTTTCCTTGCTCCCATATGAAACAATGGTAAGGCAGGAGCCTTCTGGTGGGGGGCAGATGCCCCCACAGAGTTTCCTGGAGCCCTCACTATGGGGGTGGATCCCAGCCAAGACCCCAAGGGGATGCATGCTCCTGCAGCCTCCACTGCAGAGGCAGAGTCCAACCAACCTCTTCCAGGAGTAGAGAAGCCAGCAACCTCTGCTGCAGCAGCAGGTGGGACTCCGGTAAGGAGCCAACAGGGTCAGGGGGTCACCCTTGGAAAGCCTGCCCCCTCTCCCATCATCGGGGACCAAAGGCAAAGACAGTGGGAAGGGCTCCTTTTCAGCCTCCTCCACTGCTGGGGGTGGTAAGGGCAAGGGCCCTGCCCTGAAGCCTAGACCACCAGTGCCTGAGGGGACCAGGTGCACTATACCAGCCAGCATACCCACTCAGCCTCTCCCTGTCCCTAGCTCAGGCCCCACTCACCTGGCCTCCTGGGCTGGGGGAACCATAGCTAGGCACAGGCAGCTGTGGGGAGACCTGAAGCCAGGGGGCCTGGAACCCCCACTGCTGGCCCTTCCAGCTTAGGCTGCGGGGCCCCCTTTCCAGGACTCACCCACAGGCATGGGATGAAGTGCCAACTACCCAAGTGGGATAACCTGCACTTTGAGACCTGTGTGCAGGCCCTGGCTTGGGTACTGGGGGCCCACAGGATCATGGTGGCTTCCTGCTTTCATGGCAAGGGGGTCTTTTTCCTTGCCTTGGAGGCTGCTGCACAAAAGACGGTGGAGAGGGGGCTCATGATGGAGGGCAAGTATGTCTCCCTCAAGCCTCTGGAAAAGCTGGGGCCACAGTGGGACTCGGCTCTATCCTGCCCTATATTCCCAGTTGGGTCTTGATTCCCCCAGCTCCAAACTCTGGGGAGAGTTATCTCCCCAGTTGTGGCCCCCTCACTGGTGTGCTGAGACCCTGGCTTCTGCCACGTGTGCTTTTTCCATCACCAGGTCACAATCCAGCTGGTGGGAAGGCTGAGGGCTGCTGGTTAATTCCTTATCAGGGGGCCCTGGTGAGGATTTTCTATACACAGGGTGTTCCTGAAATGCTTCTGGTGCCATGCCCCGGGGCACTCTCATTATGAGTGCCCCAACGGCCAGGTGGAGAGAGCATCTGTGGGTCCCACTGGAAAAAGGGGTGCCCCTACAATCAGTGCCTCAGCCCTCTAAGGCCCCCTTGACATCCCAGCCACAACTACGAGCCCACCTGTGAGCTCAAGGGACCCCACACCCCAACCAAGTCTAGGGGAGTCCCAGGGAGGGCACCAGCAACCAGGGGGAGAGAGGGAGCAGGGCCCCCTGCCTCTAGTCATACTTCCATTGTGGCTGCCTCATCTTCTCTTGCTGGAGCCTGTCCACCTGAGGGACCACCCCATGGCTGAGTGGGTGCAGATCCCCTCAGGGTGTAAAGGCAAGAGAAAGGTCCAGGTACAGCTGGTGCCCTCTGTGGAGGACACCTCTTCCCCCTCCGAAGACCCCCACATGGGGGGAGAAAGAGAAACATCCCAGCCCTTTATTCTGCTGACTATGGGCACCAAGGGTGAGGCCTGCCCAAAGGAAGGCCTGGTGGCAGAGCCTCTTCTCTCTGAACTAGGAGATGGAGAGGCCTTGGGGCTCACCTCAGTGACTTCTGAGGGAAGAGGTCTCCTTTTCCAGGACCCCAAGACAGATGCTAGAGCCAGCCCAGTGCCTAGTGGGTCTCTTCCCTCCACCTCCCAGGAAAACCTCACTTGCAGCCTGCTTCATATTCCTGTACCAGGGTGAATCATGGTGGGGTCCCCTAATCAACGGGCTGATCTCACTAGGGACTCTGCACAGACCCTGCGCCCCCAGGGCTCCAGCTCTACCCCACCATTTTGTGAAGGAGCTCCACCCCCACTCCTGTCCCAGGGGGCTGCAGAACTCTTCCAATCCCAACCAGAGTCTGGGGTCTTGGTGGATTGGGGGTTTTAGAAGGTGCTGGAAGAGCCTTCTGAGCTCCAGAACCAGGAGGAGGATGTGAGAGAACCAACAGGCTCCATGGGCCTGCAGACCTCTCAGTTACAACGGTCCCCAGAGATGGGCTACTTGACCGTGTCTACACCCGCCACTCCCCCAGCAAGGTACAACTAGCCTTCGACAACTGGGGAGATTTTTTGACAGCGTCCTTGCCACTGGGAGGGTGCTGGGTGGGGAAAGTAAGGGATCCAAAACCTGCAACACCAAGATCTATAAGTAGGCCCACAGTTTCATAGATACCCTCTATGTATACGGGAGGGTGCTATGTGAACTGGCGGGTGTTGAGATATGTGAGGCCACTGCTGAACTGTCTACTTGACCCCACCCCAGCCATTAGGTTGGTTAAGATCATGACCCTAAACATCCATGGCTGCAGGAAGGGTCTCCAGAGGTGTCAGGTGCTCTCCTTCCTTCAGGAGGGAGGTACCCCATAGTATTCTTGCAGGAGATCCTGACGAATCCAGCCGATGAACCAAATTGGAGTGGGGAGGCAGGGTCTTTTTTTAGTCCCCTCTGTCACCTCATCTGGGTTGGCCACCCTGTTCTGCCCAGGCCTTTAGCTGGAGGTTCTCCAGGATGTTTAGGTGGTGTGGGGCTACCTGCTGCACCTCTGGGTCCAGGTGTGGGGGCTGGTCCTGAGCCTTCTGAATGTGTACACCTCTGAGAAGGACCCAGAGTTGGTGGATTTTTTCCACCAGGTGGCCACATACATCTGCACCCTTAGCCTTTGCGAGTGCCTGGTCCTTGGTGGAGACTTTAACATCACCCTAGATGTGCAAGATCAGTCAGACAAGGAGAAGAACCAGGCCATGGTGGATATCCTCAGGGAGATCCTGATTGATTATTCCATGGTGGACATCTGGCACATCTGTCTTGCCACTGAACCCCCTGCCTTCACTTATGTGAGGGTGGGGTGGGAGTAGGCATGCCACCTCCAGTTAGATTCAGTTTATATCTCTTTGCCACACTTTGCCTAGGCCCACTCCTCTGGCACCCAGCCAACCCTTTTCAGTGATCACCACCTTGTCCTGGGTATCTGGGGTTGGCCTACTGGCATTTCAGTGCCAGCCTGCTGGGGGATGTGGGCTTCAGGGAGGCCTTGGAGTTCTGGCTGGCCTGGTGGGAGCAACGGACAGCTTTCCCCACAATAGGATATGGGGAAGGTGTGCATCTGGCTTTTTTTGCCATGGATACACTTGGGGGCACACCTAGCAGAGGGAGGCACTCCAGGAGCAGTTTGGGCAGCAAGTACTAGAGCTGGAGAGGCACCTGGCCACTGATCCAACCAACCCATCCCTCTTCGGATAGTGTCAGGAGAGGCAGAAAGAGCTTTGTGGTCTGGATGACTACCACTCCCACAGTAAACTTGTCCACTCATGCGTCCAGTCCCTTTGGGAGATGAACCGCAGCTCCTGCTGCTTCTATGCCCTGCAGAGGTGGTGGGGGGCCAAGAAATGCATCATCTACCTTCTGGCAGTGACAGCACCTCCTTCCCAGTTCCAGGTAAGATGCGCCTTGTTTGAATAGCTCTTCTCCCTGGATCTGACTGATGCCAAGGCCTGTCAGACCCTGTGGGAAGGACTTTCACAGGCCAGCATGGGTAACTGGGACTGGCTGGAAGCTCCTCTCACTCTGGCTAAGTTCTCAGCTGCCCTCCACTTGATGCCTGACAACAAGGCTCTGGGCATCAACAGGCTGACCTCAGAGTTCTACTGGGCTTTCTGGGATATCCTCGGCCTGGACCTTGCTGCAGTCTGGGCTAAATCTGAGGGAAGTGGGGAGCCCCCGCAGTCATTCCGGAGGGCTGAGCTGAGCCTCCTGCCAAAAAAAAAAAAAATTCTCCTGTGAGCTAAGGAATTGGCATCCCATGTCCCTCTGCACAGATTACGTGGTGGTAGTGAAGGCCATCTCACTATGCCTGCAGTCCATGCTGATGGACATGATCCATCCTGATCAGATATACATAGTTCCTGGATGTTCCATCTTCGACAACCTGCACCTGGTTCAGGAACTTCTGGAGCCAGTGTGCTGGGAGGGCCTGTCTTTTTGCCTTCCTATCTCTCAACTAGGAGAAGGCATTTGACAGAGTGGCTCATGGGTACCTCACAGGCATGCTGCAGGCCTTTGGGCCCCACTTTGTGCATACTCTCCAGGTGCTGTACACCTCTGCAGAATGTTTGGTCAAACTCAACTGGACCCTGATGGAGCCCATCCCATTCAGGAAAGGGGTGTGTCAAGGCTGCCATTTGTCGGGCCAGCTGTATGCTTTGGCCCTGGAGTCCTTCCTTGTTCTCCTGCAGAAGCAGGTGGCAGGGTTGATGTGCCAGGAGCTGGCAATGCAGCTGGTCCCATTAGCATATGCTGACTATGTACTTCTCATGGTCCGGGACTTGGGTGACCTGGCACCGGTGGAGGCCTGCCAGGCATTGTACTCGGTGGCTTCCTCAGCCCAGGTCAACTGGGTCAAGAGCTTTGCCTGGCAGTGGGTAATGGGTAACAGGTGAGCTCACTCCTACCTGTGCTCCATGGGATCCACTGGGGTGTGGCTTACTGCTATGCTTGGGGGTCTACCTGTCCCCTACAGACCCCTCCCTGCCAGAGAACTGGCACCAGCTGGAGGCAAGGGTGGTGTAGTGGTTCTGGGCATAGGCTGGGCTCCTGCGATGTCTCTCCCTGCATAGGAGAGTGCTGGTGGTGAACCAGCTGGTCCTGTCCATGGTCTGTCACTGCTTACACAGCCTGTCTGTGCCCTCTGAGGTCCTGGTGACACTCCAGAGATGGGCGCTGGAGTTTTTCTGACTGGGACGGCACTGGGTTGCTGCAGAGGTGCTGAGTCTCCCCTTGCAGGAGAGTGGTCAGGGCCTGGTTTGCCTGCACAGCCAGGTCTTGTCGTTCTGCTTCAGGCCCTGCAGCAACTGCTATACGGTGTTGGCAGCTACATGGCTTGGGGCCACCTGGGTCATACTTTCCTCCACCACTTCTCGGGGCTCAGATTATGACTGGCAGCTCCTCACCCTGTGGGGCTTCTCCCTGCAGTACCTGTGAGGGCTGCAAGTTTTCTACCAAGACCTCCTCTGGGTCTGGAAGCTGGTCTCTGCCTCCAGGTCCCCCTCAACAGTTCCCCAGGGTGCCAACCTGCTAGTTGAGCCTCTAGAACACCATGCTGGAGGTCCCTACAGTAGAGACACCCCAGTTGTGACAGGTTGATCCTGGCTGGTGTCACCCATATTGGAGACTTCCTGGACTATGATAGCTAGAAGTGGATGGACCTCTCTGCACTGGCCTGGTGCATGGGTCTACTAATGATAGGTACAACCTGGCATCTGGTCCAGGAGGTGCAATCTGTCCTACGTCACAATGCTCTTGTCTTTGTTCACTAGGTTCTGCATGGCAGTGTTCCCCTCCAGCCTATGTCCTCCAGCCCACCAGAATTTGTCATGGGGGCCAGTGCCTTGCCCAGCTTCATGGTGCTCCCTGGTCCACCACCTGAGCCAGCTGGAGGACACCAGACTAGCACTTTTCCACCTTCCATCACCATCACCTCTACACACTCATACACCACACTGCTCATCATGCCACCCTCACATCCCGCCCAGACATCAGATGGCAGGACCTGCACTGGAGCCCTGGTGCTGCCTGGCCAGCTGCATGTTTCAACACCAAAGCAAGGGGCCAGCCATGGACATGCTCTGGCTGCCAGAATATCTCTGTGGAGGACATAGCCTTTGGTTGCCTCAGGGCATGGTTTGGGACCATGCCCTGCTCCACTTTTTTTAGTTTTGGGTTTTTTGGTCCCCTGGATATCCAAGGGTCTAATTTCCTCTAGCACAGAGAACATTTGTTTCATTCCTGCACGTGCCTTTTGGCACACCTCAAAGGGGTTTGAGGTGAGGCAAGAGGCACATGCGCGGTTGTCTGGATGTGCCCATAGAGAACAAACTAGCACAAATATATACACGCAGCATATGTGTGTGTGTGTGTGTGTGTGTGTGTGTGTGTGTGTGTATATACAGTAAAAGCTTTATCTGGAAGCCATGGGGAATGGAGGGTGCTGGATAACAAAATATGCTGTTTAACTGAGTAGCCCAAACAGACGTCTTTGCCTGTTTGGGCTGCCTCCTCTCCCATCGCATCTGGGGCATTGCTGCCCCTCCCATTGGATCACCGCCCCTCCTGCCAGCCCTCCTATGGGCCCTGTAGGCCCTGAGGGACAAAGGGGGGGTCCTATGCAATCTGCTATGCCACAAGCCATGGGGGCACAGGTGGCTTTGCCCTGGGCTGTGGGGGCTCAGCAAAACCAGAAGTGCTATGCTGGGCACTTCTTGTTTCACTTTCCCTTGCAAGACAGCATGCTGGTTAATAGAGCATACTGGCTTGTAAGGTGGTGGATAGCAGAGCTTTTACTGTATTTTTTACACCCCCCCCCCGATGTGTGTATGAATTGAACACAATATTTTATTGATATATTTGTAATTTTGAAGTAATATGGAAGTCTGCCATGCCTCAATCACTAGAGTACAATTAATTCTAAGTACCTATACATTTTGGTATTTAATTTTTGGGGGGGAGGGTTATCATGGAAAAAGCAGAGTTCCCCTGCCCCCGTAGGTTACCAGGACACAGGTCCAGGCCCCTCACTCCCAAGCCATAGCCCTCCCCCCAAACCTTCAGGTTCCCCTCACTCCCCACCCACAGTCCCCCCACATCATCCTATCCCTCCTGTGGAAAGCCAACATCTGACAAGGCTACAGGGCCAGGGGCCCAGATCTACAGCCCCCCTGTGCCCTGCAGCAGCACCCAATCCCTGGCTGCCATCTGTGGGAGGTAGTGGGTGCTGTGGTCAAGCACAGAGCCTGGCTCCCCCTCCCCCATGTATGACATGCCCAGAGCAGAGCCAGTGGGAAGGACATGGGTGGGTATGGGATATGGGATCATGTTCCCTTCCCAGCTGCCCTCCCCTCAGAGCCTCCACATCCCATTGGGTGGAACCCAGCATGGCTGCCCAGCAACAGTGAGGGACACAACTCTGTACTGCCAAAAGGAACTTTCCTGCCCCACTCTGCCTTGCAGCATTGGGCCTCTATACCTGCCCCCACCTCACACAGATCTGAGCGGCACATAGTTTCATAGTTTGTAGGGTCGGAAGGGATCTGAGCAGATCATTGAGTCTGACCCCCTGCCATGGCAGGAAAGAGTCCAGGGGTCAAACAAACCCAGCAAGGTGTACATCTAGCTTCCTCTTAAAGACCCCTAGGGTAGGAGCCAGCACCACCTCTCTTGGAAGTTGGTTCCAGATCCTAGCTGCCTTGACGGTGAAGTAGTGCTTCCTGATATCTAACCTAAATCTACCTCTGCCGGCTTGTGACCGTTATTCCCGGTCACTCCTGGTAGTGCACAAGGGAACAGGGACTTCCCCAATGCCTGCTGGTCCCCCCTGACTAGTTTGTAACAGGCCACTAGATCCATCCCTCAGCCTTCTCTTGTGGAGGCTGAATAGGTTCAGGTCCCATAGCCTTTCCTCATAAGGCCTGCCCTGCTGCCCCCTGGTCATGTGAGTGGCCCGCCTCATGTGAGTGGCCCTCCTCTGGACCCTCTCCATGTTGTCCACATCCCTCTTGAAGTGCGGTGCCCAGAACTGGAAGCAGTATTCCAGCTGCAGCCTGACCAGTGCCACAGAGGGGGAGGATCACCTCCTTGGACCTGCTTGAGATGCATCTGTGGATGCATGACAAGGTGCGGTTGGCCTTCCTGACTGCATACCCACACTACCGGCCCATCTACATCTTGGCATCAGTGATGACTCCAAGATCCTTTTCTGCCTCTCTACTGACGAGATGGGAGTTCCCCAGCTTGTAGTTATGGTGCCGGTTGTTCTTCCCCAGGTGCAGCACCTTGCATTTGTTGGTGTTGAATCCCATTCTGTTCTCATCTGCCAACCCCTGTAACCTGTCTAGGTCTGATTGGAGCCTATTTCTCCCTTCTAGCATGCCCACATCCCCCCACATCTTAGTGTCATCAGCAAATTTGAACAGGGTGCTATTTACCCCATTGTCCAAGTCACTGATGAAGATGTTGAACAGTGCGGGCCTGAGGACTGAGCTCTGCGGAACCCCACTGCCCACATCCCTCCAAGTCGAAAATGACCCATCCACTATCACTCTCTGGGTGCGGCCCTGCAGCCAGTTGGCGACCCATTTGACTGAGTAGCTGTTCACACCAAAGTCCCCCAGTTTCTTAATGAAAACAAGGTGAGAGACAGTGTCAAAGGCCTTCTGAAAGTCCAGAAAGACTACATCCACTGCTACCCCTACAGCTTAGGATTTCATGATCTGGTCATAGCAGGCCACCAGGTTGGTCTGACAGGACCTGCTGGTAATGAACCCGTGTTGGTTGCCCCTAAACATGACCTTCCCTGCTGGCCCCTCATGGATATGCGCCAGAATAATTTTCTCAAAACGCTTGCCCAGGATTGAGGGAAGACTAATTGGCCTATAGGTATCCGGGTCCTCCTTCCTCCCCTTTTTGAAGGTGGGAACCACATTGGCCCTCTTCCAGTCCTCTGGCACTACACTAGAGCACCACGAGTACTCGTAAAGCCATGCCAGGGGTCCCGCAATTACCTCAGCCAATTTCCTCAGTATTCTAGGGTGGAGATTATCTGAAGCAGCTTATTTGAATACCTCCTGTCCTTCCAGAAGTTCCCTAACTAGTTCCTCACTAACCCTTGGCCTAGGTGCACCTCCCCTGAGGTCTAAGAAGGGCCCAGAGGGGAGGTGACTGTTCCGGAACTTTCCCCTCCCAGGAGTGCATGTAGTGCCAGGGAGCCAGTCCCCGATAACACCCAGATAAGCCACCTGTGCCCCCATACCACTCTCCACCAGAGACCTGTGCATTTAAGCCCTGGCCCCAAGCCCCATGTACTGCCTGGGTTGGGCGGCAGCCCCAGTTCCTGCCCCATCCCTGCCCAAGTGCCCCCTTCCCTTCCTACGGGGGCCTCAATTCCCCCCCGACCCAACCAGATTTACCTTCAGGAGCTGCTTTCCAGGTTCCCTGGTGGCCATGTGCATGTGTAGGTATGCAAATGCACATGGCACCCCCTGTGTGACCACCCTTTTCCAGCCTGCGAGGGACTGGGGAAGTGGGAACTGCCAGCCTAAAGAGAGGTCTTTGCAGATTGGAAAATCCACGTGTTTCTCTGTTTAACTGACAAAAATGAACAGATTTTAGCACTTGCTTTAAAAACAATAGAACACTCAGTGAGTTATTCCTTTAGTGAGAGGTGCTAATTCTCTAAATAGACTTGTGATTTACACAGGAAAATCAACTCCAGGAACTTCAGGAAACAGAATACAGAAGCCAATGCAATTCTGATTCTAGATTTATACCAATGTAAACTGAAAGCATATCACAGTCATTTGAAGTTTGGCGTTTTTTTGTTTTTAGAATGGGAAATGGATTTTTCATTTTACAGGGGAAAATCCATATTTTTTCCATTTTTCCATGGGATACACAAAACCTGGATACCTAATGATGGCCCACTTTCATTGGGAGAAACAGAAAGGAAGATGCCAAAGAGCCAGGGGGAAGCCCTGGGGTCAGGAAACCTCAGAAGAAAACAAAAGGAAAAGAAAAGAAAAAGAAAACTTCCTACCTCCAGCAGGGTCCACAGCAAAGCTGGAGCTGGAGGCAGAACCTATGTGGCTCGTTAGCCACTTCTTTATACAGTTGCAGCTGGCTGATGACATCAGCCACAACAGCCAGCTGGTGGAGATAAAGCGAGCCACCGATAAGGAGGGGATGGTAAATGGAGACCAGCAGGAGTGCCAGCAGGAAAGGTTCTCCCTGAGTCCTTCAGGGAGAAAAATAGCTGGAAGCTGCTTCTCCCAGCAGGGGAGAATGCAGCAAAGCCCACCATGAGAAAGACATTGCCAGCAGCACCGCGAGGAGCAAGGAACCAGAGGAAACTCTCCAGGTCCAGGGACCCAGATTGGAAGGCAGAGAGGAGCAGAGGATCCCAGTGCCAGGCATTACCACTGAGGAGCCGGAGGGTCCAGCATACATCAAGATGCCAGAGCAGGTGGGACCATTGAGGGCTCCAGAAGACCTGAGGAGGTGCACCAGGTGGGAGACAGGGGGCGCAAGCAGTGTGAGGGGTTGTGGAATATGGGTCCCAATGGCATAGAGCTTCCCGATGGGTGACGTGGTGACATGTGCACAGAGAAGGGTCACCGTGGGTCCAGAGAACCCACAGGCTGGGCAAAGAGGGAAGAGGAGTACGGAGTAGCATGCAGGCTACCCCGATCTATTTAGGGCCGAATAGGGGCCTTTGGTACCTGGGGCCCGGCATTGGTGGTTAGGATAAAGAAGCTGGTGATAAGGGGGCAGCAGGCCTCTCTTAATGCCTCAGTGTTTTTCTTTGTTGTTTGTATTTTGTGTCCCACTAGTGGAGGGGTTGCGGTGCAGGGTGTGTGGAGCCTGAATGTTGTTCGAATCTAATGCTGGTTTACAGCCTCAGGGGAGGAAAGGCAGCTGTGAGGCTTGGAGAGTATATTGGAGATCAGGCCCTACAGGCCGATAAGACCGTCTCTGCAAATGCACGTGGGACCTCAACAGTCAGGGACCTGGCCTGAAGAACATCTGGAACCCGTCAAGGCAGGGTGTAAGGGCAAGGTAGAGGGGAGGTAGAGCCTCATGGAAGACCATCAGACAGACGTCTCACAGTCGAGAGACCCCCCGTGGTCGGACACTCACCACTGAAACAAGATCCAAAGGTGTGGCAGGCAAGATTGGGGAAAGACTACACCGGAGGGAAACACCCACTTGGTGGAAGACTGGGGACAGACAGACGAACGCCACTGAACATCCGGTCCTGAGCAGCATGTAACCGGATGTTTGAGGCCAGATGGGCACACCCACATTTTCAAAGAAGTTATCTGCCAAACTACCACTGAAATCAATAAGAACTAGATGCTTAAAAACCTCTGAGTATTTGGGGTCTGGGTTTTGGTACACACAGATTTAAGCAATGAATATTTCAAGACTTGGAAAGCTTATAACTTATACTTATAACTATGACTGCCTTTTATTAGCTTGCATAAACACTTTTCAAGGTCTACTGCATTCAAAGTACTAATATTTTAATTATCAGATTATAGACGATGTACTCAAAACTGTTTTGAAATTAATACTGATATGTGATTAATACACATCATGCCACTTTCTATCTGTTATGTGTTAAGGAGGCAATAAATAGAACATACATTATGTTTACATGTTATAATCAGTTAAAAAGATAATAGATAAATATTGAGGAAAGAGAGAAAAGAAGGCAGAAGAAAATTCAATGTTAAAACGCAACAAATATGGCAAAAAAGTTTAATTGTCCTCCTCATAAGTACTTCTGAGTTATTTAATATATTTTGCATCCACACTAACTTTTTAATTCGTTAAATTATTAAAAGTAATCATTCTTTCCCTCTTTTAATACTTATGATAGAATATAGATACCAAATGTAAATAATTATGATCCATAAACAGGTCAATGTTCAGTATTGTATTTAGTCTTCTGTGTCATAATTCACCATGTTCTTAAGTCTATGGTTTCTATTTAAACACATGCCTAAACTTGCATTCATGCATAAACAGTTTTCAGGGAATGTGTCAAAGTAATGGAAACGGAATGGCCTTTTTAAGGTATTGAAGAAATTGTATTAGTGTTACACACACACCCTCTACGTTATTACATGTATATAGAGAGAGAGTGTGCGCGCGTGTGTGTGTATACTATGTATATATTTCAAAGTAATTAATTTGCAGCTGTTGCTGACAGTATTCATAATGCTTTTAGCCTACGAGTTAGTTCCCCAAAGTTCAGTAACAGAAATACAATAAAGTGAAATGAAAGACACATAATCAAATGATTAATAATATTCAGGAATACTTTTTTATAAAACTGCTTGCCTTCTGTGGCCTATTTAACAATTCATAGTGCTATTTATAGGAAAATATAAATATTCTAGAATTAATTCACTACACTGCCCACAAACAATGTGAGAAATTGTTAAATGGAGTGAAAAATGCAAGACATCAAAAAATTAAGCTATTATGCTTATGCTAATCTGAGGATCACTAACTAAAATAATAATAGAAATGCTTTCTTTTCAGTTATGCGTAAACATCTCAGACTCAGCTCCCATGTCTTCAAAAAATAAGGTTTGAATATGTATTTTCTTTTAGCCTCAAAGTATTGAACCTCTAATAATAAAGATAGATGGGTCTTGAGAAATAAGACATTTTATTTCAATATATATTTACTTACATTTGTGGTAAAAACAGAAGAATTTTTTCTGAAGTTCATTATAGGTAAATAGATCATAAAGCCAAGTCTCTAAAGACAATATTTACCACATAGCTGAATGGTAATAAAATAGCTAGCCACAATAGGTGATTAATTGTTTTCTATTAGAGCTTGCACAAAGGAAAAGACTTCTAAAACAGTAGGTAAACACACAGCCTGTGGCTCTTTTCCCACTTGGAAATACCTCACCTATGGCATGTCCTCTAGAGAGGAAAAGAAAATATAGTATAGAAATTTGCAGAGGCACCTGACCTCAAAGTGTGAGGAAAGAGATCTGTGCATAGTGAAACTTTCACTGGCAGAAGGATGGAAGGACTTTTTTGTGTTTGTGTTGTTTCATTTTGTGTGTGTGTGTTTTTAAAGAAAGAAAACCATATCAATTAAAAGAAATGAGAGAGAATAATATGCAAAACAATTACTAAATCATTCACAAATACCAGTTTATGTTCACAAGCAAAATGAATTATTATAGTTTGGCAACCCTCCCTTCCACCCCCCCTCTTTTACATAAAAAGTAATTAGAAAACCACTCCTAGGAAAAAGGCAAAGAGTACACCTTCATGTATCTGCACACTAATAGAAATCAACAGCTGAGCTTTGATGTACATGTTCATGTTTTCTGCACTTTAATCAAAACCTTCCCTGTCTTTGAGTTCATAGATTTGCTACTGTAATCCAGGCTTGGGCATTTCCCATTCTAAAAACAAAAAAACGCCAAACTTCAAATGACTGTGATATGCTTTCAGTTTACATTGGTATAAATCTAGAATCAGAATTGCATTGGCTTCTGTATTCTGTTTCCTGAAGTTCCTGGAGTTGATTTTCCTGTGTAAATCACAATCTATTTAGAGAATTAGCACCTCTCACTAAAGGAATAACTCACTGAGTGTTCTATTGTTTTTAAAGCAAGTGCTAAAATCTGTTCGGCTGAATCTCTGGCCATAATCAAGAATTCAACCATATTCTCAATTATGGAGAGAGATACAGATTTTGACACACACATACATACATACACACTTACATATTTACATACACTTTTAGATTGATATAAGCATGCATTCATTTATTCATCCATAGCATTACGTGTGTATATGGGCATGTATATAAAATCACCGCACAGTGCCCTAGCTATTCTTGTTTAATGTCAGTATATTTTCTATCTTTAGATCTCTATGGTTTCTTTACCAGTAGGTTTTGTGACAAGAAAGCTATATACATGAATATCCTGAATCCTGCTTTCTCAAAAGCTTCAAGGCCAGAACAGTGTTGCTCACTGTCATTAATAATCCTCTCATTTCTTTGTCTAGTGATTTTATGTCAACACTTTTAGGAATAAATGAAGAATCTGAAGAGCCTGAAAGGTAGAAAATGGACCACAGATGGCAGGTCAAATATGTTTTGTGACCATGACAGAACATTAGAGGAAATGTTAAGTAGTAGAATTGTTCCTGTCTGTCAGGAAATACCAAGTTTAATAGTGTAGATTCTTTTCAGAACTACTTAATTGAGGCAAATGGGACAAGTAGCAAACTCCTAGAAAGTAATCATCTCTGTGAGTTTGTTAATATCTCACAGGAAATATTGAGTGACAGCTAAACTGTTTCCTTTTTTTATCCTTGGGCTGTTCTGTCATTTCTGTCTCTTATTACCCACCTACGTCCCATCTCATTTTCCTATCTCTCTGGCATTTGTCTTGCTGTGACTTGACTCTAAAACTGTGCATGAAGTATTTAAATCACACTTGAGATCTTTATCATTATCAGTTGCTGAATCTTTATTCATAATGTTCATTCAGTTTTGTGATTGTTTCCTAGGCTTACATAGCCAATTATATGACTAATTCCCTTTAATACTTAATATCCTCATTTTCTGTTTTTATTTTTTTTAAACAATATAATTTCAGTTTACCAATTTGAATGAGATTTGTCTGGCATCTGTGCTGATGGTAAAATGTGGCAGCATTGAGATTTTCTACGAATGTAAATGTGGAAGTAGTTTATTTCTTCCTATCCATCAATTGCTGTGTAATTTCTTGTATAACTAGAGATATGAATGGGCTGCATCAGTAGCACCTTTCAGTTGAGAGATGCTTAGCACAGCATTTTGGCTTGGATTCAGAGAATTACACAGTATAGTTATGTGCAATGAGTTCAACCACAAGAAGCAAGATCTTCAATTTGTTTGTTAGAGGGCCAACTTCTTTCCTCAGCTGTAAACAAAGGGCTCTCATTGAAGTCATATGCAATCTCTCTTAACAGCTTCTAGACCATAGGAAATTCTGACTGATGGGGATTATGAATGGGATGTGATATAATTTTGACTCAGATAATACTGGCACTAGATAATCGTATTTCAGTTCTCAATTATAACTATGCTCGCTGGAGGTATAGCTAGGTAGTTTCACACCTTGGGCCGCACCAGCAGTGTCAATTTTAGCAACTCAAGCAGCTGCGGTGGCTATGTTTATGACCTCTAGAGAGATAGGGCCTAGGTCTGCTGCCCTGGCCACCTCCCTTAGCAAACTGGCTAATATATTTACCATTTCCTTAAATAGAATGAGATATCAGTATTCATATGCTATCATTGACTGACTCTTTGTTCTACAGAACCTTTTATCAGGCTATTTCTGACCATCAGTTGGGTCTGAAGCTAAAATCCCATGACACTCAATCACCTATTCAGCACCTTCTTCAGACCCAACTGTCTATACTGTAATGCAGGTACCAGCAATTATTTCTTCCCACGGATTTTTCTTTGTGAGTATTTGGAATAGCACTTGCTCAGTTATTTGCTAGGAACAATGGCCTCAAACTGTAGCAGAGGAAATTTAGGTTGGAAATTAAAAGGCACTTTCTGATTATGAGGGTGATCAAGCATGGGGACAGGCTACCTAGAATAGTTTGTTGAATCTTTATCTCTGGAAATTTTTAAGAGTAGGTTTAGTCAGGGATGATCCTGCCTTGAACAAGCAGCTAGTCTAGATGACATTTTGAGATACTTTCTAGCCATATAATCGTATTACCATATCATGCAAGAGTAAGTTGTGATCAGCAAAAATAAACGAACAAAGACTGTATTGAATTAAAAGAGGAAATGGACCAGTCTTCAATAAAAAATGTTTAAAATGTGTCCACTGCCCACTTTGTTTGTAAACAGAACATGTATATTTATGAATGAAATGAAATAAAATGCAATAAATAAAATATAGAGGTTTTTTCTTTAATGCAGGTCAGTTTATTATTTAATCTTATTTTAGTGTATAATATTGAAATGTGTAAAAATACTGACATTCATGTCCCTAGAATCACAGTCCTTGAATCCATTATTCTTACTACTGCAAGATGTTTCTGTGGAATCTGGATATTTCCACAGGGGTATTCTCTGAGATTCTTAATTATTTACCAATATGCATTAAAATAGTCACTGTCTTAATCTATGTACAGAGCCAGCTTTCAAACATTAAAAGAATCAGACCTATTAGATTACTATTAATTTCTGCCCATATGGATATAGGAAAGATTAATTTATATCTTTTTTCCCTAAAGAATAAGCATGCAGTATTCAAATATTGTATGTTTTATTATAATAGGTCGGATCATCTGATTTAATATAAAATGGTATTGATACAGGTTATCAAATGAAACCACAAGAAGCTTCCTGCTTTCACTGATTCATTATTTTTCTCTTAGAATCATAGCCCTCACCCTCCACCTCCCCACCCCCCCTTTTCCACCCCCATTTGTCTGCCTCATTCCACACTGGTTTTTGATTTACTTGATGTTTTGTGCTGTTCAGACTTGCTAAAGTGCTCTTGTCAACAGTTCAGTGCTTGAGTGAAGCAAAGTGTTACTTAATAGTGTGAAAGCCTTGTGTGCTGTCAGAAAAGGGCAGGCCATTAACTTGTGAAATTCTGCTTTCAGTATTCTACAGCTCTGGTACTGGCAGAACAAATCTCACTGACGACTTACTATTAAAGTTACAAATGGCATATGAATTTATGACACTTTGTAATTAAGCACTAAACTACACCTCTGACAAAGGCAGTACCAGTATGGAATATAGAAAATGGTCCACCATTGCAAAAGAAGGTACATTGGGGAAAATGGCTTCTTTCCACCGGACACCCTACATATGTCAGAAGGCTATAATCTTGCTAGAAGAATACAACTCCCAAAACATTAGATCAAACAGCATTGACTGCAACAACTCTGCTAATTACTACAGTTCCATGAACAATGAGAACAGACTGCTTTGTGTGTAAAAGGTAGTGACAGAAGTAGCCTCGGTGACGACAAGAAGGAAGTACAATATTTTATATCCCTGAATCACAATAGAGAATTCTGAGATGACTTAAGGATCATGCTAAATAGTAAACATTGTGTAATGACTGGGTAATTATGTGATTTTTCTGTCTTGAGAGCTGCAACAACCTCATCACATCTACAAACCTATGTGCTCTAAGACAATTGCTCTGACTGTGGTTTAGTAAATTCAAAACATTTGTGGCATATGCAATTTGTGTCATTGCCTGCACTTACCATTTAACATCTGCTAAGCAGTTAGTGCCATATAGCTAACTCACTGTTCAGGTGCATGTCAAGGTAGTATTGCATGTGTGCTACAACTACAGCCACTTGTAATACAAACTGAACCTTCCTTCCTTCTTTCTTATTATCTGAGTGTTTACACCTACCATTATGGCTCAATTAAATTGTGTAACTAATAATGACTAGCTTGAACTACAGCCACAGAAGAGGACACTGTATTAGTGCAGTAGCTGGGAACAACATTGTCATTTTCTTTATCGTTATTTTTCCTTCTTCCAATATACCTGTCCTTCCTTTTCTTGTTATCCTGTTTCCTAGGTCTTCTTTCAAATTATATTGTAAATTTTTCAAGGACTGTCTGGATCTTCCTGTGCTCTTATGCAACATACAGGGGTGAAGAGCACTGAGTCTTATTGCACTTGGTAAAATGAACATAAGTAGTGATACTGTTAGCCACTTTAATCCAAAGCCAATTAATTGATGTCACCAAATGCAAAGCATTTACATTCTTGCAGCACATTAGGATGGGGTAATTCAACTTAGGGCCTCATTACACATTAATATTAGGGGGCTCCTGGAGTTCTTAGCCCCTAGACTGTATACACATTAACACATGTAAACTCATTTTAAGCATCCTTTAGGTGGCTCAAAGTTACACTGCTCCAGAGTAGATTTATCTCTGATCTGTGTTATCCAGCTTGTGTTCCAGTGTCTCCTTCTCCACCCTCCTGTTCTGTGTTGACAAGCTTTCCACCCCCTGAACTATACTGCCAAGGGGGTGGTGCTGGAATCAACTTCTCACCCCCAGGGTGCAACCATGTGCAAGCACAGTTTGCAGAACACCTGGCAGCTAGCTGGCTAACAAGCAGAAATTTTTCCTCTACCTCCAAATTTTCCTCCAACTCCACTAACTTCTCCAGCATGAGAAAAAGAATGAGTCCCCCCAGACCCCATCAGGCAGGCATCTAATTTGACCCGAATGAGATGTTAAATCTTATTGCAATCTGGAGAGAGGAGAAGAGAGGACCATTGCCACAAGTACAAAGGGCCCTTTATGAGAGAATCAAAGTGTAGATGGTAGCTCAGGGGCATCAACAAGATTGGCTGCAGATCTGGACCAAAATAAAGTCCCTAAAATCCCTCAATGTGGGGAACAAGGACATCAATTAGGTGTCTGGGACAACCAGGACCTTTGTCTCCTTTCTTGAGGAGCTTGCTGAGATCATGGAGAAGGACCATGCTGTTGCTTCTCACAACATAGTGCAGCGCACAGCCTTGGGGTCAGTCTGCTATGGTGAGAAAGAGAGGAACAGCAACAAGGTAGCCTCTTCCTAGCAGCTGCCTGCTGCTCTTCAGGATTGTTCTGAGGTTTTTCTGTCCTCATTGCTGAACCTGGGACTCAGAAGATCTAGGAGGGGGACTAGGGACAGGATGGAGGCAGCTTGGGTGAGATGCATATTGAGAGCACAGTTGAAAAATTCACCCATACATCTAGGAACAGGAAAGGGTGGCTAACTTTTAGCTTGTTTTGTATTTGGGAGCTTTGGCAGGGTGGATGGGGGCTTGGGGGGATTTGTGTCTCTGGGAGACAGTTTTGGCTTGGGGTATCTCTGGGCCCTAGTTTGGAGATAGGTACTTTTGCATGCTGGGGTAAGCTAGCTAGGTGCTGAGTTTGCAGTGAGTGCTGATCACCCCGTCCCACCCACCACAGCAGTTGAACCAGGAGAGTGAGGGCATTATACTGTGCAAAATGCATGAGTGGTTTCAATCAGTGGCATACCTACGCTGGTTGTGGGAACAGCGTGTGGATCAATGGCCAGCCACCCAGGCCTATTCTAGGGTTAATGATTTAATTCAAAGACCATCCCCATCCCTGACCACCATGCCCTGCCCATGCTCCCATGTGGCCTAACCTCCCAATACTGTGAGCCCTGTAGACCCTGTCTCTGCCTCAACCTGACCCCCTACATTGCTACCCCACACCCTGGATCTCCCCCTCCAGGACCAGTCTGTATCTTGCAACCTGCACTGCCAGCCTCCACACCGCCAGAAGTGGCCATAGGAAAATGTCAATTACCCATGAGTAACCACAATTCTTTTAAAATTTACAGGAGCATCTTGTAGGGCTGGTGCAGGACTAGGGCTAGGACTGACCATAGCTCTTCTCCACTCTGGGGCTTAGAGGGCACTAGGGGAGGGAATGGGAAATAAGCAGCCACCAGAAGGGGCTGGGGATCCACACAGTGGTTGCAATTCCATGGAGCCTCTACCAGCTGCACCCTCCTCCAAACAGCTCAAGAAAGGGAAAGCTGCTGGCTGCAGTTGATAGCCAGCTCCCTTCCTAACCCCTCCAGCTGCTTTCTCTGTCCAAGGAGCATCTCCCCTTCCAACACTCTCTCTCCAACCCTCCACCACCCCGGGGTATAAATGTGGCACAGTGACGACCAAGAAAAGAGCTTTATTGATCACCCATAAAGTCCTGCATTCCTGGCCTTTCTCATGGCCTGTCTCTTCCCATGGCAAGAGGAAGTCTGAGGTTTGGACACAGTACCCTGGAGGCCATGATGTCTTCATTTTAGGTGTCATCCTTCTGGCTGGAAGGTATTTCAGGGCCATGGTGTGGGCTGTCAACTTTCAGGGGAGTGGGTAGACAGGCAGGTGACTCAAGGATGTAGAGTGAAGCTAGTTTATCTGGCTGGCCATGAGTGCAAGTAGTGATGCTCACTGGGCACAACATCTGAATTTGAACAGTCTCCTACTGTAGGCCACCATCCCATCAATGGCTTATTTCACTGCCAGGTAGTCTTTTAATTAAAGGAAGCTATACCACAGCCATAGGAAGTATTCAAGAGCACCCCACCAGTTCCATGGGATTGCCAACCATTACAGAGTCCTGTCATAGTAAACAGCTTCTTTCCACAGCTCCAAGACACCATGGGCACAGTGGCTTGGATAAATATCAGGGAATAGCCTACTGGGTCACCACTTGCAAGAAGCAACAGACATTCTCTGCACCGTCTAGACACTCTTGCCAGGTAGATATTTTTCAGGGTGCTGAGAACCTGAGACTGGGAAAGGAGAGAAGAGTTATGAGGGAGAGGGGCTTTTTCTCAGGGCCTGGGGCAGGGAGGAGGGTGAACAGCCTGAGAATAGGTAGCCAAGATGGTACTCACTATGTTGGTGTTGCACTCTGGTCTTTCCCATGAAAGTACCCAAGTTTGGCAAGACAAGCCCAATTTACCTCTCATTCTATCTTAAAACTGCAGCAATTTCAAGATCACCTGATCTCCTGTGAATGCATCAATGTCTAGGCACCTGTCAGTGTTTGTGTGGGAATGAATGGCTGAATGCATGTAGGGCTGAGTTGGACCATTGAAAACTATCTGAAGACCATTTGTTCTTTCTTCTTGTTGTCTCTGTCCCCAGGAACTACCACAGTGAGAAGAGAGACCTCTGCTTCTAGCAGCAAAAATGGTGCCTGCCGCATGGCCTCAAGTGGACACTCCAGCTCAGAGGATGTCCCATAGCTGAAGGTGTTGGAGGGATCACCATGGTTAAGTCCTTGACAACTTCACAGAGTTGTCTTCATGACAAACAGAGACCCCTAAGAGTTAGCTTCCTGCCTATGGCCTCAGGCAGGAAGAGACAGAATCCATTTTAAAGGCTCCTCAGCACTCTTCTGTGGCTAGGTGACATCCTGGGTGTCTGATGCCATTAATGCATGGAAGTTGCTTTTGGGTGATTTGGCCACTGCCACCAAAAGTCCCCCACCATGAATCCCTACAATCTCTTCTCCCTATACTCTCTTCCCTGAGTCCCCTAAAACAGGGAACATGAAGCCCAACTGCTGAAATGAAAGACATCTACTCAGAGTAAAAGTTTCAGTGCTCAATTCAGTTGGCCTTCTGACTGACCCTGCCCTTCCCTCAAAGCAGCACATTCCTGCTACAATAAGTTGTTGGCCAAAGCCTCCCTGATAAGAGTGGCCTCACAGTAGTTCTGCCCATCATGCTTGACTGGGGTTCCCCTTCAAGAGGGCTGGCAGGTTCATGTGGTTCAGAAGGTTGTTCAGAAGCACCAGCACCCAGCATCTTGGTGTCTGGGAATGCATCCCCCTTTGCCTCACATACATTATTCAGGATGCAAGCAGCAGACACAAAGGTGGGAACATTTTGCAGTTGGATATCAAGGTGGACCTCCAGGGGCCTCCAGTGTGCCTTCAATCACCCAAAGGCACACTTAACTACCATAAAGCATCCAGCAACTGCTTAGTCAGTAGTTAAAGTTATCCTTTCAGTCAGTGTACAGAAGAACTGGGCTGGGTAGGGGGGGCATGCTTCCCTCTGTGGCAGCAGCAGCCCCCCATTGGGTGGCCCCCATCTAAAGGCTCCCTTGAAGGAGTTTTAGTTTGCTGCACCCCAAGTAATTTAAGGTGCATTTTGCCACCATATTTCCTACAGTGGTTGGAATTATTGCACAATATGCCACAGAGGTGTCCAAACACCAATGCCATTAAAGCAGTACAAAAGCATTTAGCCTGCTTTAAAGTGTCATGCACACACATCTCTTGTTTTGTCTATACATGGCCTGGGTCACCAGCCCTCTGGTGGCAAATTACAGCTGTTCAGGTGAAGGATAATCAGAGAAGGTTTTTAGGCTTAACATGCAACTGCTCTGAACTCAAACTAGCATTAACACTGATCAACATTTGAACAGCTCAAATTGCAATGTGTAACAAGGTTTTTATTGCAGTGAAAATGCACAAGTGTAGCTGGGAGAAGAATTTGATCCATAGTACAGAGTAACTAGGAGGGAACACAGTCAGGAACAATATATTGATCTTGTGACATATTTCCTCAAAATGAACTATCTAAAGAGTATGTTGAAGTAAAATATGCATACCTGAAAACCTTTTGATCATATCAAGTAATGTATACAACAAAACCTTAAAAAGACATATATATTCATTTACAAAATATTGACAATCAGAATGATGTAGAAAAAGAGGAAAACACAAATCAAGATAAAATTAATGTTGTTTACATTTTTTTGAATCTTCCATTACTATAAAATATCATCTGATTTAAGTGGCATGTCATTGTTCATAATTTCAGGCAGTTATAGTCTCTTGGGAAAGCAAGTGTATGATTTAAGTACATAGCTTTATTATTTTAATAAATATTTATTAATACATAGGTTATAATTGTTAAAAAACACAAAAATATTTTATTATAGAAATAAATATTTAAATCAAAACCTATATTTTTTATTTACATATACTGAAGTAGGCCCAGATCCAAATAAAGTACAAAGACTAAATGTGCAATCCAATTAACTCCTGCTTGGCTATTATCTAAGTTTGGAGACACCCAAAGTTATGCTTCTATGTAAATGAAGAACTGTCCCAGACTGAACTGCTATGTGCCTATATTATGCCTAAGTCAAATCCCAGTCCAGAAACTAGGCTAAGCGATACCATGTCCCCTTTACGGCCAGGTCTGGTAACTGTGACCAGGCAAAAATCCTGCCTGCCTGGATCAGGCACCTAAATTCTGAAGAAGAGTAGGGTTTAGAACAAGCCCCTCTGTTCAGGGTTTCCTGTTGTCTATTCAAAGCGGCTCCCCTTTCAGTGTATAGGTTTTTTGGGGGGGGGTGTTATTGTTCTCTGAGACTTATACAGAAAAATATTTACCATGAAGAAGAGAAGTTGCCCTTTAGTAATACCCACCCACTTCCTCCTGCACAACATATGCAAACCCAGAAGAGAGGCAGTAAAGGCACAATTTAATCTGAAGCACACCAGTGCTCAAAAGCCATGGTGAGGAGCTCCCACAAAACAGCTTTACTTACTACATTTCCGGGTCTGCTGCATGTGGAGGTGGAGCTGGTGATTTCTGAGGGTGCTTCTGCTTCCCAGGAGATTAGGTAGTAAATAAATATCCTAAATATTTCCATGCACTTTATAGAGAGTTTAAAGTCCCCATATCCAACACTATGAGAGAGTAGACACATAAAATATAGGTGCTTCAGCTTCTAACTTGTCAATACTTAAAGATAAAGACTGAGATGGCTGATTTCATCTTGGAATTTGAATTGTTAACACTCAGATTTACTGTCATGGGTGACAGTAGTATCCAGGCCAAAGTATTTCCTTAGGGATGGAAAGGAATCCATGGAGGTTGTGATAACCAGAGGGCTATCCCAGATAATAACTGGACCAACATGTGAGGTGGGACACACATTGGACTTAATGCTTTGTATCTGCTGGAAACAGGAGGTCAGATAGTTGGGGGTGTTGTTAAGATGCCTCTTAATACACAACATGTTGTTAAGATGTCCTTAATACACAAAGGCATGTTTACAGGAGATGCTTACTGCCCAGTAGCCTAATAACACTGTGTAGTAGCATGTGGTAAAAAACTGTGCTAATACACTACAGTAGAGTGTTATTAGGCTACTGCACAATAAGTGTCACAAAAAAACATGCACTGCTGCTACTGTGCAGTAACTATAATTACTGTGCATTAAGTTTAGTATTTCATTAAGTACTAAACTAAATGTGCAGTAATTACCTCACATTAATGAACATCTAGATACACCTGCAGATCCTTGTCTCCCAATCCCCTCTGGTATAGCGAAGGATCTGTTAGGTTGGCCTGTCTTGGAAGATTCCTGGAACCAGTAAGTCCCCAGGACTCTCTAGGGCATATTGTAACTGAACTTGATATCTACTCTGTGTGATGTAGTCAAACTGTGGACTAGTATGTCATTTTGGCCATAGACATAATGGCACTGAGGCATCCACTTCAACCATAGTGGCAGCACAGATATACCTGGTATATGGGGGAGCTGAGAACACTTAAGTATGAGTGTAAACAGTTAGAGAGCAGTTGGGTCTTAAACCATGCCAAAGCCTGACAGAGATACTTTTTAAAGGACTATGTTGTGGCAGTAGTAACTGCAAAGAGGCTTTTTTTTTCACTGCTGCCATAGCATCTGTAAAGCATTGTCTGGCAAAACTGTTACAAGTAGTAAGTGGCTTGGTTAATCGGAGTTGTCTCCAACCAGAGACTGAGTCATTTGCAGCCTGTTGTGATGAGCTTGCCACCTATTTTGCAGACAAAATTGTTGGCATCTGGCATAGCTTAGGGACAATCAATTTAGTTGCAATGTCGAAATTCAGGACTGGGAAAGCTCAATCTTTTCTGAACTATAGAGACTAGTTTCAAATGCTGTCAGCCACTGATACGAAGTGATGTGCAGAAGGGGAAGACAATGTGTATGACTATTAATGAAATGGATCTGTACCCAACCTGGCTTGTAAAACCATCCAGGGGAGATTGGAGTCAGTGCCACCAAGGGTTGTCGATACATCTTCAGGAGAGTAAGACCCTGGACATTTCTAAGTCTGCAATTTTTGGGGAAGGTCATTGGAATGGGTGGTTGCCTAGCAACTCCAAGTGTATCTGGATGCTGTCATATTATGGACCTATGTCAGTCTGACTTTCAATCTGGCCATAGTCTAGTTCTATTTATAGTACAGAGATTGCACTTCTGGGTTTCATCAATTATCTTCACCTAGAAGGGTGTAGAGTAAATTACCTTGTAGATCCTGTTAGATCATCTAGTGGCCTTTGATAAAGTTAACCATGAGGTGTTGATAACATGTCTATGGGACCTGGTGGACATTCACAGGATCATTCTTAATTTGTTCCACTCTTTTCTTAACAGGGACATGGTGACAAAAGAGCTTTGATGATGTTCCAGGGTCTGTACTGGCTTCCAATACCTTTCCAAGCACAGCTCAGGTCCTACTCTTGACCTATAAAGCTTTAAATAGCCTGGGTCCCACATACCCAAGAGATCTCCTCATCCTTTATGTTCCATCCTGATTCTTAAAGCCAGCCATGAACAACCTTCTGCAGGTTTAGTCAAGTTGGCTTGGCCAAAACATGTAGAAGTCATTCTTGATAGTCCCCCCTCAGCTTTGAAACTCCCTCCCTCTTGAATTCACCAGAGCCTGAGCCTGAATATTTTTTGGAAGCAGTGTAAGACCTTTTCATTAGTATAAACGTTAGCAAGTGGAATTAAACTTTGAGGTATTTTGGGGGGAATAAAACTAGTCAGAGGTAGGATTCTGTTTCTTGGCCTTATGTGCTTGTACACATGTATGTTTGGCACATGAATAGTCTACTGACTAGTTGATCTATGTGCACATGCTCATGCATCCACAGTACAGAGGAAGACTTACAGCTAAAAAACTGCCATTTAGGCTCAGAGAGAGAAAAAATAAGTCTGCCCCCGCTTCATTCAAAGACAGAAGATATAGGCTTTATCCAGTTTACAAATGTGAAAAGCTATACTTGTTTTCTGATATTTACATAATCAGGACAACTTGTTTTCTAATATTTACATAATCAGGGGTTTTGTTTGCATTTGAAATGTACTTTTTTTAAAAAAGGGGGATTAATTATTTTTGTCTATCATGATATGTCTTAATGTTTCAATATATAGACAAAAATGTATAGATTTCTCTTGATTTATGCAGTTCTTTATATGTGTATTCACTGTTATGCAATGAGCATATTTAGATCCTTAATTCATTATATGTGAGGTAAATTCACTCATATGCGATCAGCCTAGACACCCCACCTGCCGAAGCAGGTAAGTCTGTGGAGGGAGGGGAAAGGGCCATGGCCCCACTCACCCCAGGCCTCAATCCAGCCACCCTGGGAGTGGCCAGCACCAGCTTCCTGCAGCCACTGGGACACCATGTTCCCCCTTCCCCCACCCATGCCTGGGATCCAGGGTGAGTGCTGTGCCCTGTGCCACCTGGGGCTCCACTTCTCTGCACTCACCTCTGCTCCTAGGCTGCACCTTGCCCTGGTGCAGATAGCTGGTGTCGGCTGCTCCCGAGGCTTCTCCAGCATGGGCTGGGGTGAATGCAAACAAGAGCAGCCCTGGGTGGTGTGGGGCACGGTACTCATCCTGGCCCTGGGAGCAGTCAACACCAGCTACTTGTAGCAACTGGGCTGCACTGTGCCCCAAACCCCTGGGGCTCTGCTAGTCCCTATTCACCCCAGCCCATGCTGAAGCAGCCCCGAGAGCAGCCAACACCAGCTGCTTGCAGCCACTGAGCTGCACCATGCCCTGGTGCAGGCAGCTGGTGTCAGCCACTCCCCGAGCCACACCAGCATGGGAAGGGATGAGTGGGGACCAGCAGAGTCCCGAGGGATTGGGGGATTGGGGCATGGTACAGCCCAGCTGCTACAGGCATCTGGTGTCAGTTGCTCCCAGGGCTGAGATGAGTGCCGTGCCCCATGTCACTGGGGTTCTGCTTGTCGACACTCACCCCAGCCCATGCTGGAACAGCCCCAGGGGGCAGCTGACACCAGGTGTCTACACCAGGGCACAGTACAGCCCAGCTGCTACAGGCAGTTGGAATCAGATGCTCCTGGGGCCACTGAAGCCAGGGCTGGGATGAGTGCCACTCTGTTCCCTCTGGTTTGCTGCCTTGTGCAGCCCCAGGAGTGGCAGTCCTCCCCCTGCCCCTCCCCTAGTCCCAGACTCCCACCTTCCTCTCTCACCGCCATGGGAACCTATCCCTATTTTTTACATTATAAAGTAGGTTCACTCTGTGCAAATTTGATTTATGAGCCATGGGAATGCATGTACAACATAAATTGAGGAAAACCTGTATTGTGATATACCAAAAACAAAAAAGGAAATGAGGCCTAAATTGTTACCATTTTAACATTTTATTATTTTGAGGGATGTCTTCCTGTTTCCTGTATTTTTAACTAACATTCTGTTGTCCAAATGTTAGAAAATTATCCATAAAAATAGTTATTGCGTATGCGCAGCACCTATAAAGGTTTCTAAAGTACAGAGTATGCAAAGCAAGTTAATGATATATGTCATACTGCTATCATAATTCCAGAGCTATACTGCTGTCATTAATGACTCTGAGACATGAATAAGAGATGAATGAAATATCCCCATGTTAGCTTGTGCTTGACTTAAAACAAATACGTAAATAAATGAATTAAATAAATATTAGGGAATGTTAGTCACAAGAGAAAGGATATGATTGGTAACAAGGAAGTTTTATTTTTAAGAGTTTAGGGAAAGTATTGCTAATAATAAAGTGAAAAAATATATAGAAACTTTTCTGAAACTTCTTGACAGAATCCTGTTTAGGTATTAGTGAGAAGTGTGAACATGTTGCCCTTCATGACTAATAAGTATAGAAATTGCTATTGTGGTTGTGGGCAAACATCCAAATCACAGTGATCACCAAAAAGTCATTCCTTAGAGCCATTATCAAGCGTTGAGAGGATGGATTGCAGTAGCAGGTTATTTCACATTTAAACATTGATCTGACACATCTAATGAGGCATGAATGTAAGCAAATTATGTGCGATATCCATTCATTTTTTTAGAGGAGGCTCAATCTGTCACTTTACCACTGGAATTCTCTATAAAGGTTTACTTTCAGAAGAAGAAGAGGGGGAGAACCACAATTAAGGTAAGAGCATTAAATAGAGTTTAGTAGGTTAAATGAGTGTCTTCTCTTTTGGCTTCTTGTACATGCTTTTTCCCCACAGCTACACATTCCTACAATTTAGGCTCACAAAGGAGAAATTTTTTTTTTAAAATCTCAGTCAGTAAATACTGCATCATATTTGTATTTAATTTTCTAGTCCCAACCCCCTATTGCTTTTAACTTGCTCATATTTTTCTTATATTTTTAAGGCCAGATAGGAGATTTCTTTTTAACAGGATTAGGAAAAAATCAGTACTGTCCCTCTGTCCTCATCTCTCCTCTGCCCCCGCCCCTGGCCTCCCCTCCCCCTCCGGTAAGGTAATGTAATTCATTCATCACTAGGTGCGTCTACACAAGAAGCAAAGGCACAGTAACCTAATAATATTGCACAGTAGCATGTCATGGAAGAAAATGTTAATACACTACTGCACGGTACTATTAGGTTACTGCGTAGTTTCATAGTTTCATGGTTTCTAGGGTCGGAAGGGACCTGAGTAGATCATCTAGTCCGACCCATGGCAGAAAAGATTATTGGGGTCAAATGACCCCAGGAAGGTGTTCATCTAACCTCCTCTTAAAGACCCCCAGGGTAGGAACCAGCACCACTTCTCTTGGAAGTTGGTTCCAGATCCTAGCCGCTCTGACTGTGAAGTAGTGCCTCCTGATATCTAGCCTAAACCTGCCCTCTGCCAGCTTGTGACCATTATTCCTGGTCACTCCTGGCAGTGCTTGGGAGAACAGAGACTTCCCCAGTGCCTGCTGGTCCTCTCTGACTAGTTTGTAACAGGCCACTAGCTTCCCCCTCAGCTTTCTCTTGTGGAGGCTGAACAGGTTCAGGTCCTGTAGCCTTTCCTCGTAGAGCCTGCCCTGCTTCCCCCGATCATGCTAGTGGCCCTCCTCTGGACCCTCTCCATGTTGTCCACATCCCCCCTGAAGTGCGGCACCCAGAACTGGACACAGTACTCCAGCTGTGGCCTGACCAGTGCCGCATAGAGGGGGAGGATCACCTCCTTGGACCTATATGAGATGCATCTGTGGATTCATGACAAGGTGCGGTTGGCCTTCCTGACTGCATCCCCACACTGCCGGCCCATGTTCATCTTGGAGTCAATGATGACTCCAAGATCCTTTTCCGCCTCTGTCCTGACAAGAAGAGAGTTCCCCAGCCTGCAGGTATTGTGCTGGTTTTTCCTCCCCAGGTACAGCACCTTGCACTTGTCAGTGTTGAATCCCATCCTATTCTCATCCCCCCACCCCTGTAGCCTGTCTAGGTCCGATTGCAGCCTATTCCTCCCTTCTAGCATGCCCACATCCCCCCATATCTTAGTGTCATCAACAAATTTGAACAGGGTGCTTTTTACCCCCTCGTCTAAGTCACTGATGAAGATGTTGGACAGTGCGGGCCCGAGGACCAAGCCCTGCGAAACCCCACTGCCCACGTCCCTCCAGGTTGAAAATGATCCATCCACCACCACTCTCTGGGTGCGGCCCTCCAGCCAGTTGGTGACCCAATTGACTGTGTGGGTGTCAGCACCACTGTGTCCCAGTTTCTTAATGAGAACAGGGTGAGAGACAGTGTCAAAGGCCTTCTGAAAGTCCAGAAAGACTATATCCACTGCTACCCCTACATCTTAGGATTTCGTGATCTGGTCATAGCAGGCCACCAGGTTTGTCTGACAGGACCTGCCGCTAATGAACCTGTGTTGGTTGCCCCTAAGCATAATCTCTCCTGCTGGCCCCTTGTGCATATGTGCCAGAATAATTTTCTCAAACAGCTTGCCTAGGATCGGGGTAAGACTAACTCACCTATAGTTTCCCGCGTCCTCCTTCTTCTCCTTTTTGAAGATGGGAACCATGTTCACCCTATTCCAGTCCTCTGGCACCACACCAGAGCACCATGAGTGCTCATAGTAGTGTCACTAAAAAAAGTGTGCAGCAGCACTACTGCGCAGTGACCCAAGTTACTGAGCATTAATTTAGTACTTGATTTTACAAGTACTAAACTTAATGTGCTGCAACTATGGTGTATTAAAGAATGTGTAGATGCACATACTAAGCTACAAAGTCATGCTCTCTTGCTTGCTTTCCTCTGGCTCTATGACTTTCTTTGACCACAGTATAATCACAGTGCTTCAATAACCCAATGCCACTCACCCTATTCAATAGCATGATGATAAAATAGCTATCCTAGAAAGTGGGAATGTGAGTTGGGATAATGCCCCCAGGCTGGAGAAGGTCTTGAACCCAGGTCTCTCACTTCCTATGAAATCACTGTCTAAAACACCAGCACTACAATCTCTGTTACCTTTTGCATGAAAATTATTCTAACCACTACATTTTCTATTGAACTTGCTTTCACAAGTAAGAAATGACTGCACAGTAACCAGTGTTACTGCACTGTCCCAGCAGTGCATGGGTTGCTTCTGACCCTAAAGCACAGTAGGAATGAGCTACTGTGCAGTAGCAATGAGTAGCAGTACCATTTACTGGGTACATTGTGGCAGTGCACCTTTGGATGCCTGCCACATTAAGGGCAGCCATTTTCAAACAGGCAAGACAAGTAGAGGCAGAGTGGGCTGCCAGCTGCTGAGGCAGTAACATCAGTTGGCTGAGCTAATGCTTCTTGGTTGGAGGCTCCTGGTCCTGGGTATAACCTGAAACTGCACCCTGCCAGGGAAGGGTGGCCTGGTGGGACTGATGGTGATGCAACAGCCCCCAAGAAATGCCAGGCCAGTTACCTCCCTGGTGAGGAGAGAGTGAGAAGAGCCAGGCATGCCTGGAGTGTCACCCAAGCCTTACAAGGGTCTGAGACCCCAGAGACCCCAGAGGGGGCAGTGTTGACATGGGGACCTGCTCAGAGTAGAGCATAATGAAAGGCACCTGAAGGACTGAGTATGTGGGGTGCAGAGTAGTGCTGCTGAGGATGGCCTGAAGGGCTGCATCAGGGATGTACTGAGTGGGGCTGCAAGGGTGGTTTGAAGGGCAGTCCATGGGCCAACCCTAGAAGTTAAAATAGGAGCAAGCTGCACATTGAAGAACTAGCGAGAGAATCGGCCCAGCGTTTGGCACAAGGTGATACCATGTAGAGTTGGGGAGCATGAGCAAACCAAAGGTACTGCATGTGCTGTGCAAGAGTTAGTAGACAAGCTTGATGGCCAAGAGGTCACTCAAGGGAGCAGGGCAGGATGTGCATAGTGAGGGGCGGAGTGCAAGAGGCCCCTGTGAGATGGAGGTGGAGTGAGTATGAGAGTGTAAGAAGTCCAACAATGAATTGAGTCTGGCCCATCCTGAAGTTGAGAAGCAATATTAATATTTTGGATGCTATCTGTGAGGCATGGCCCACAGTGTAGTGTAGGTTTGGAACCGTGGATAACACCCCCTGGCATTGGGGCCCTGAATGGGTGTCCTCCCACATATATTATCAACTAGAACATCAAGTCATGACAGATGAGATGGGGTGGACTGCCCTAGACAGGTGGGTTGGCGGACATGAGACCTGGCCCCCGGCCAGCCTCCTGTCACATACATCTACATGAGATATCATGTTGCTCTAGTGGCAAACTATGTCAACATAGTTCATTGCTACTACACAGTAGTGTCAGCATCACAGTTTGTGCCTAACAATGCTATGTTGCCATAGAAACAAGTGATGGTGCCATAGTTCATCACTATGGCAACATGGTGTCTCGTGTAGACATACCCAGTAAATCTCAAAAGTGTTAGGTGCCACATTTCTGCATGTTGTAGTGTCAGCTCACATGCGGAACTATTCCAGCTATACCGAATTTAACATTTTTAAGATATCCAGTTTCAAATGAGGAGAACCCATTTTTTCCTATGATTACATACTAAATGCATTCAAAGCACAGATCCTATTGATATCAGGTGAAGTTAAGGGTACCCAACATTTTTGTAGATCAGTTTCCAGGAGATTGAGGTGTGTACCTAGAACATGAAATGTACCCAATTAATGACCATCTGTGAAATGTTCAGTTTATGTGAACTGCTTACCAGCATGTAGAGAAGGACTCTGGCAGAGGCAGAGACAGAATATACTTTTTTAGTTGCCTTTACCTTGAGACTCTCTTTCTTTGCCTGTGATTCACTGCTTTGTTCACTGCCCAACTTCCAGTTCCTACAATAAATGAGGAAAGGTCCTGCAGACAAAAGCCTTAATTACTGTTAGCTCTAAATTTTTATAGAACAATTCTGTATTTATATTCATGTTTGTCCAAGCAACAAAGTAGATATGATTAATTTTATCAATCATTTTTGTTACAAAAAAAAATCAATGGAAATATTTCCAGAGAAAGAGTGGATATAGTGTTAATCTTGACACGTACATTAACTTTATTTTGAACTGTAATATTGTTTTCTATTTTAAGTATGTAGAATACCTCAAATATGATAAAAATTAGATATCAAGATTTTTCAAATGATACAAAAATAACAATTTTTGATACAATACATATGATACAATAACAGATCAAGTCTCTGTTAATAGTATATATCTCAGCTATACCATATTATTTACTAAGCACATTCATATCTCTTTCAAATAAGTTAGAGCTGGATTACGTATTCAGTGAAGTAGTAAGACAGACGACATGAACTTCATAAGTAAAAGGGAAAGTCAATTCTCATTACACTTATTACAGAGAACAGGAATGAAAAAGAAAGAAGAAAGAAGAAAAAAGAGACTGAATAACTTAGTATGTTTTTTTTTTGTAATAATTTAAGCTGAATGGGCATGTTAATTTTCAAAGGTAATATAACACATGTTTTGATTCAACACAAAACAATTTTTAAAATATGTTAAATGCTGCTGTTGACTGAAAACGGTATTTTAAATATGTAAATCCTGGCAACAGAGAGGTTTAACACAGTTAAAGTAAAATGTAACCTAACTACTCCTGCATGTTATTGAGACACAAGTTGGTTACTCAGATGATGTTTCTGCTAGGCAGCAAGATACCAGAAAGTTAGATTAGACTTATATACACACTTTCTGGCACTCTATATGATATGGGGATTTAAAAATATAGTTTTTTTCCTAATTTCTAAAACCATATTTGTTCTGTAGAGTCCTTGTCAAACTAAAGTAGGATTTACACATTCAAAACTATCTGTAATGTGGTATGATTATTTTTTCTTGATGTAAAGCTATTTCTTCTGTCAAATGTGTGCACTTGACAACTTCATTACATCACAGGTAGGCTGTGTAGTTTGTGGCACCTCAAATCTAGCAATAAAATAAAAGATTAAAGAGATGTACTGGTAAAGTGTTCATTTCTTTTTTCTTTCTATCTTTAGTAGTCACTACTAGAAATAAACCCTAATGCTTGAAGTGTGTTTATAATTGGAAAAGTGACTACAAAATTAACACTTTCTTACTCAACATTGGTACTTTCTATGTGCATTATGAGAGATAGCTGCTTATTAAATGTGGTCAAACATAGCTGAATAATTCACTGTTTGTAAAATACCAACTTCTCTATAGCAACCCAGGATTCAAAAACCATTGGGTCTAAAGAAGTACAAGAAAAATGGAATATAAATCACTAATTTAGTAGCTAGAGTCCTCAGGTGGGAATCTCTAATACAAAATACATAAATAATGTTGGGAGCAGGGTCTGAAACTAGAAGTCTATTATGTGAGCAAAGCATTTTAATTTGTGGGCTACAAAATCACAATCCCTTTTTTACCCCATTCATAGAATCATAGAATTGTAAAACCAGAAGGGACCTGTAAGATCATCACGTCCGGTCCCCTGCCATGGGCAGGAAGTTATTGGGCTCAGACAAGCTCAACAAGGTGCCTGTCCAGTCTCATCATAAACATCTGCTAGAATGGTGATGGCACCACCTGTGCTAGGAGAGTATTCCAGATTCTGGTGACCCTTACAGAGAAGAAGTTCTTCTTTATATCTATCCTGAATTTACCCTGTATAAGTTCACTAACATAATGAGGAGGGCTTAAACTAGCTTCACCAGGGAATGGAAAACAAAACCCTGAGGTAAATGAGAAAGCAGGTGACCTGAAAGAAGCATGAGCAGAAGTGGGTACCAGGGGAGGACTTCTTATTCTTCCTCAGAAAGTAGAGCAATCAGCTAGTTATCTCAGGTGTCCATACATGAATGAACAGAGCCTGAGAAACAAGCAGAAACAATTGAAAGTCCTCACACAATCACAGAACTATGATGTGATTGGAATCACAGACTTGGTGGGAAAGTTTGCATGACTGGAGTACTGTCATGAATGGGTATAAAATATTCAAGAAAGACAGGCAGGAGAAGAGGAGAAGGAGTGATGCTTTATGTAAAAGAGTTCTATAATTGCTCAAATGCAACTGGAAGTATGGTCAGAGGGTAATATGGTACAGGTCTGCTCTAGACAACCAAGCCAGAACAATGAGATAGATAGATTTCATAGACATTAGGGCTGGAAGGGACCTCAGAAGATCATTGAGTCCAGCCCCCCCGCTCAAAGGGCAGGAAGTCAGCTGGGGTCATAGGATCCCAGCAAGATAAGCATCCAATTTGCTCTTGAAGGTGTTCAATCTAGGTGCTTTAACCACCTCCAATGGCAGGCTGCTCCAGACCTTGGGGGCATGGACAGTAAAGAAATTCTTCCTTATTGCCAGTCTGAAACGGTCTTGCAGTAATTTATAACCGTTTGACTTCATCATCCCATGGGACGCTCAGGTGAACAAACGTTCCCCCAGATACTGCTGGTCACTCCTGATAAACATATAGGTGGCCATCAGATCACCCCTGAGCCTGCGCTTTTCCAAGCTAAAGAGCCCCACGGCTCTCAGCCTGTCGTCATGAGAGCTGTTTTCCTGACCTCTGATCACATGTGTGGCTCTTCTCTGGACTCTTTCAAGCTTCTCCACATCCTTTTTGAATTGTGGAGCCCAAAACTGGACACAGTACTCCAGCTGTGGCCCCACCAAGGCCGAGTACAAGGGGAGAATGACGTCCTGGGATTTGCTTCAGAAGCATCTATGGATGCAAGGCAGAGTTTTGGTCGCTTTACTAGCCACAGCATTGCATTGCAGGCTCATGTTCATCTTGTGGTCAGTGAAGACCCCCAAATATCTTTCATCCATAGTGCTAGCCAGTGTAGCACTGCCAAGCCTGTAAGGATACTGCAGATTTTTCCTCCCAAGGTGGAGAACCTTCCATTTTCAGTGTTAAACACCATCTCATCCACCCATTTGCTGAGCCTGTCCAGGTCAGCCTGGATCACCTTCCTGTCTTCTGGTGTGGATGCTTTGCCCCAAAGTTTGGTGTCATTGGCAAACTTGGCTAGTCTGTTTCTGACTCCATTGTCCACACCTTTAATGAAGATGTTGAACAAGATGGGTCCAAGGACAGAGACTTGGGGGACCCCACTGGGCACCATGATGATTGACTTCCATCAATTACTAACTTCTGGGTCTGACCACAGAGCCAATTACCCAGCCAGTGGATCATGATGGACCCAAGGCCACAATTGGCCAGTTTTGCCAAGAGGTGATTATGGGATACCAGACTGAAGGTTTTTTTGAAGTCAAGATATATGACATCAATCTCTTCTCCCTTGTCCAGGTGATAGGCCACCTGGTCGTAGAAGGAAATGAGATTGGTCAAGAAAGACCTATCCACAACAAACCCATGATGGCTATCCCTCAGGATGTTGACGTCAGCCAGTCCATTAAGGATTGCCTCTTTAATAAACTTTTCTAAGATCCTCCCCGATATAGAAGTCAGGCTGATGGGCCTATAGTTAGCTGGATTCACTTTCCTCCCTTTCTTGAAGATAGGCACCACATTGGCCTTCTTCCAGTCTTCGGACATTACACCAGAGCACCAGGAGTTTTCAAAGATCTGTTCCAGAGGCTGGGCTATGACGCTCACTAGCTCCTTGAGTACCCTGGGGTGTAGATTGTCAGGACTGGATGACTTGAAGGTATCTCAAGGTGTCCCTTCACAAGGTCAGCATTGATGGACGGCAGGGGATCTCCCTCACCTGGACATCCCTGGCTTTTTCCTAGGTGTCAGTTGTCCCATCTGGTTCAGCAGGGATTAAACGTTGCCCTTGCTTTTCCTCTGCCTACCCACATATCTGAAAGAGGACTTTTTATTGTCCTTGATGCTTGAAGCTAGTTGGAGTTCAGTTGCAGCCTTGGCTTTCCTGGTTTGCTCCCTTTAGGACCGGACAGTGGAGAATATTCGTTCTTCGAGGTGAATCCCATCCTCCATCTTTTGTAGGCTTTTCTTTTGAGCCTCAGGAGGTCTGCTATATCCCTGGAGAGCTGGGGGGGGGGCGCTGCTGTGCCCTCTTGCTGCCTTTCCTCTGAGATAATCTGTCTTCAAACAGCTAATGGAAGTTTCCTGATAGTAGGCCCCAATTCTCCTGAGAGATTTTCACACTCTGACTTCTGCAGGGAGCAGTTCACAGCAAAACACAGGCAATCCAGGAAGGCTTTGGAGAGTTTTGTGGATAACATCCTGGTGCAAATATTGGAGAGGCCAACTAGGGAAGAATTGCTGGGGGATGTAAAAGTGGATGGCAACTTGAACAGAAGTGAGCATGAGATGACAGAGTTCAGGATTCTGAGAAAAGGAAGGAAGGACAGCAGTAGAGTAAGGACCCTGGACTTCAGAAAAGCAGACTTAGACTCACTCAGGGAATTGATGGGAAGGATCCCCTTGGAGGCCAGCCTGAGATGGAAAGGAGTTCAGGAGAGCTGGTTGCATTTTACAGAAATCTTACTAAGGGTGTATGAATGAAGCCATTCTGATATAAGGTAAGACTAGCAAGTATGGATGAAGACCAGCTTGGCAGAAAACTCTTCAATGAGATAAACACACAAAAAGGAACTTAAAGAATTGGAAACTTGGACAAAGAACTAGAGAGCATAAGAGTATTGTTCAGTCTTGCAGAGATGATGATGTCAGGAAAGCCAAAGCAACAAGTATGTCAGCAACAAAAGGAAGATCATGGAAAATGAGGGTCCCTTACTGAATGGGGAAAGTAACCTAGTGACAGATGATGCAGGCTGAAGTACTCAATGGCTTTTTTACTTCCATATTCACAGGTAAGGTGAATTTCCAGGCTACTACATCTGGCAGCACAGTCTGGGGAGGAGGTGAGAAGCCAACAACAGCACAAAATAGGTTAGGGGCTATTTAGAAAAGCTTGACATGTTCAAGCCCATGGGGTCAGACATGGTGCATCTGAGTGTGCTGAGGGAATTGGCTGGGATGATGTGATTGCAGAATCACTAGCCATTATCTTTAAAAAATCATTGTGATTGGGAGAGATCCTGGATAATTGGGGAAGAGAAAGTATACTGCCCATCTTTAACAAAGGTAAAAAGAAGGATCCAAACAACTATAGACTGGTCATCCAGCCTCACCTCAGTGCTGGGAAAAATTATGGAGCAGGTCCTCAAAGGATCCATTTCTAAGCACTTAGAGGAGAAAAAGATGATTAGGAACAGTCAGCATGGATTCACTAAGGGCAAGTCATGCCTGGACAACTGGATTGCCTTCTGTGATGAGATGACTTGCTCTGTGCATCCAGTGAGAGCAGTGGAAATGATATACATTGACTTTAGGAAGTGTAGCAGGACACTAAGGTGCCTGCTACTCTCAGAGCAGAGGAACAGGTGCGGGTTGCTAAGGCAATCACTGGGGAGTTGGCTGACCAGAAGGGGCAGGGCCCCAGGTCTGAGGCCAGGAGGGCAGTTTTCTGCTAGCAGCTAAGGGAGACGGAGCTCTGCCAGAGCAAGCAGAGTGGGGAAGCCTGATGGCATGAGCAGCTCCTGTTTGCTGTTATGGGGTGGAGAATTCCCTGGTAGGGATTGAATGATGTTTAGCCAGACAGCTTAGATTTTATGTTATAGCCCAAGGGCTTGAGTTTTCCGTTTACTGTTTATGACTGGTGGTTTGGGTGAGGCTATTAGGGGTTGGAGGAGGCCTCATAGGGGATCCCTGGTGGCATGAGGACCCCGGCACCAGAGAGGGTGCAGCATTTTGAGATGCACTGACCCCACCCCCAGAGCAAGGGGGCAGCAAGAAGCCCCAGAGCAAGGGGGCAGCGAGAAGCCCCTGGCTGGATCATTGGGTTCAAAGTGTAGTAACCAATGGCTTGATGTCTAGTTGACAACTGGTATCCAATTGAATGCCTCAGTGGCCAGTCCTGGGACAGTTTTGTTCAATATCTTTATCAATGACATGGAAGATTGGATGTAGTGCACCCTCATCAAGTTTGAAAATGCCACCAAGCTGGGGGGAATAGTGGGCATAGCTTAGATTCAGAGACACCTAGACTAATTGGAGGATTGCACCAAAACAAATCTCATGAAGTTCAATGAGAAATGCAAAGTCTTGCACTTAGGGCGGAATGATCCCATGCACTGGTACAGACTGGGGGCTGACTGACTAAGCAGCAGCTCTACAGAAAAGAACCTGGGCTCCCCGGTGCCATGCTCCTACACAAGCTGCCAGGCTCCAATGGTTCCATGGCCCAGCCCGGATGAGACCCCAGTCACAGTGAATACAGCCCCAGCCAGGCTGGGCCATGGGACACTTGGTGCCTGGTAGCTCTTTCAGTGCTGTGGAGCCCAGGGGAGCATGTGGCCCTCGGTCTATGCATGGGAAAAGAGTCGCTGCAGCTTAGGTTTCATCTCCACTTCTGCTCCCCACCTCGCTGCTCCTGCTCTGGTAGTGACATAGTGCCACACGAGTCACACCACAGGCCAGGCCGGGCAGTGAGGTATGTGTGTGTGCTGTGGGGCTGGGTGTGTGCAGCATGCAGTGTGTGGCATGTGGCTGGTTGTGTGTATGTATGTGTGTGTATGTGGCTGAGTGTGTGTGGCATGTGGTTGAGTTGGTGTGGCTTGGTGTGCGAGTGGCTGGATGGCTGGGTCTGTGTGTTTGGCATGTGTTTGGCTGGGTGGGTGCGTGGCATGTGTTGGTGGGTGTTTGTGTGGCTGGATGTATGTGTGTGTGTGTGTGTGACATGTTGCTGGGTGGGTGAGTGTCTCTGACTGGGTGTGTGGCATGTGACTGGGTGGGTGTGGCTCTGATTTTATAAAATGAGTGATGGTTCATTGTTACTGATTTTTTTTCTGCATACAGTTTTAAGAACAGTAGAATTTTGAGGACTCGTAGAATACTTAATTCAATGTTACTGGTGATGCACTGGTCAACATATGTAATATGTATAAATATATAAGACCATGAACCCACTCTGGAAGAAAGTCCTAGATATCATACCATTATTGAAAAATGAGAAAGCTCCAGGTTCTGATTACATTCTAGAAAAAGTCTTTAATTTAGGGTGTATAAATGGACTCATTGAGACTATACACAAGTTCATTTGCTAAACTGTGAAGAGGGAGCTGTTCATCAGGAACTAAAAGATACAATTACACTTAAGATCTCCAGTAGAAAATGAAACTTTGTGTTCTTTTTCCAGTGCAGTAAAATCGGGTAAAATCAGGTTGTGTTCTTGAGTGATTTTGGTTGCTCTGTTCTATGAAGCACTTGTGAAGAAATGGCAGTATTCTGTTGTAGGTGTGATGTTAATATTATTCAAAAAAGGAACACCATGAGTAGGTTTAAAAATCATTACTCAACTTCTCCATGAATCTCACTCTACATTGTTGACTCTGCATTACTGGCACATTCCAAGCAGGGCTCACAGGTATTTGGTGGCCATTTTGAAGTGGTCTGATATAGCTTTGGACTCACAGTTAGTTTAACAAAGAACAAAGATATATATCAGCTGACACTGATATATATTTCACAATAGGACTCATGTGCCACCTGCACTTTACATTGGCTTAGTGACTATCTATGATTCATGAGTTCTACTACCTACCCAGTGTGCTGACAGATCTAATTAATATCAATACTGAAGTTTCCTCCTATATTTTGAAAGCAAATACACCTAGCTATGAGTGGCCCTCCTCTGGATCCACTCAAGGTTGTTCACATCCCTCTTGAATTGCAATGCCCAGAACTGGACGCAATACTCCACTCCCTGGACATGTTCATGATACACTTACTAATGCATGACAAAATGCAGTTATCTCTGCTAATTACTTTATCACATTGAAGACTCACATTCATCTTGGAGTTGAGAAGGACTCTGAGATCTCTTTCTGCTGCTGTGCTGCTGAGAAGATCATCCGCCAGCCTATAGGTGTGCTGGTGATTTCCCCCTCCCTAGTGCAGTACCTTGTACTTGTCCTTGTTGAACTGCATCCTATTGTTCTTTAACCTGTCCAGGTCTGCCTGGATTTAGTTTCTTTCCATCAGTGTGTTTACTTTGACCCATAGTTTTGTGTCATCTGCGAATTTGGAGAGAGTGCTTTCCACACCCTCATCCAGGTTGCTGATGAAGATATTATTCCGTCTTCCTAACTAGGGACCAGAACAACCACCTCCCTGCTGGGCCCCCCTCGGGCCCCGGGGGAGGCACACCTGGGCCACGGGTTAGGGAGCTTCTGGAGGGGTTGGACGTATTCAAGTCAGCAGGTCCAGATGATCTCCACCCTAGAGTTCTAAAAGAACTGACCAAGGTCATTGCAAGTCCCCTGGCATGGCTTTACGAGCACTCGTGGTGCTCTGGTGAGGTACCGGAGGACTGGAAGAGGGCCAACGTGGTTCCCATCTTCAAAAAAAGCAGGAAGGAGGACCCGGGAAACTATAGGCCGGTTAGTCTTACCTTGATCCTAGGCAAGCTGTTTGAGAAAATTATGCTGGCATACATTCAGGAGAGGCCAGCAGGGGACTGCATGCTTGTCATCATTAACTCGAAGATGAACATGGGCCGGCAGTGTGGGGAAGCAGTTAGGAAGGCCAACCGTACCTTGTCATGCATCCACAGATGCATGTCAAGCAGGTCCAAAGAGGTGATCCTCCCCTTCTATGCGGCACTGGTCAGGCTGCAGTTGGAGTAATGAGTCCAGTTCTGGGCACCACACTTCAAGAGGGATGTCGACAGCATGGAAAGGGTCCAGAGGAGGGCCACTCATATGATCAAGGGACAACAGGGCTGGCCCTATGAGGAGAGGCTATGGGACCTGAACCTGTTCAGCCTCCAAAAGAGAAGGCTGAGGGGGGGAATCTTGTGGCCTGTTATAAACTAGTCGGGGGGAATCAGCAGGCATTGGGGGAGTCACTGTTCCCCCGAGCACCGCCAGGAGTGACCAGGAATAATGGTCACAAGCTGGCAGAGGGTAGGTTTAGGCTAGATATCAGGAGGCGCTACTTCACAGTCAGGGCAGTTAGGATCTGGAACCAACTTCCAAGAGAAGTGGTGCTGGCTCCTACCCTGGGGGTTTTTAAGAGGAGGTTAGATGAACATCTTGCTGGGGTCATTTAACCCCAGTACTCTTTCCTGCCATGGCAGGGGGTCGGACTAGATGATCTGCTCAGGTCCCTTCCGACCCTAGAAACTATGAAACTATTAAACAGCACTGGCCCAAGGACTAAGCCTTGGGGGACCCCACAGCGCACATCTTTGCAGGTCAATACCAACCCATCCACCACTCTCTGGGTACAATCCTTAAGTCAATTTGCCACCCACATGACTGTGTACTCGTCCATGGCACAGCTGTTCAACTTGTTTATGAGAATATGATGGGATACCGTATCAATGGCCTTCTTAAAGTCCAAGTAGATGACATCTACTTCATTTAAGCATTTAGTGACTTGCTCATAGAAAGAAACAAGGTTAGTCAGGCAGGATCCACCTGCTATGAACCCATGCTGGTTGTCCTTCAGCATTATATTACCCACTGAACTCCTATGAATGTGATCCTTGATATTTTTTTCAAGGGTTTTCCCAAGGAGAGAGGTAAGACTAACTAGTCTATAATTATCCAGATCCTCCTTTCTCCCCTTCTTGAAAATAGGGACCACATTGGCCCTTTTCCAGTTCTCTGCAACCTCACCTGAGTCATCTGGGACGTCATTCTTTGCTTACTTTCCTAAGGACCAGATGATTTGATTAAAAACTCAGTGATAAAGTACTGCAATAGTCTGGTTGTAATAATGCTGAAATGTTAATGAGAGAGTAGCCTTTGGGCTGAACATTGGTGATGATAATATGCCTAAGCAGCCACTATGTAGAGCACTAGAATTCAGTAAGAGAAAGCATAAAAAGTGTTTTGAAAATCTAGTTAAGTTCTATATCCTTCAGAATAAGAATCCAGTTGACTGCTGGATATTTCTGGCTGAATATACCCAGCAAACATTTCAAAGAAATCATTGGCCTCTTTGGACAAAGTTTTCTATTGGTTCATTAAATCATATACACATTTAACACAGCACCAGGAATCCTTCAGCTAATATCTCTTCAGACTGAGATGATTTGATTGGTCTTAGATATTTTCCTGAACCCAATAAACTCAACAAGAATACTTGCATTTCAATAGTTGCAATAAAGAGTAATTGGGGTGCAAGTTGTAAAGCAATTTGAATATGTGGCCAAGAATGTTTTATGTCTTCAGAATACTGTAAAACTACAATTATCTGTTGTGGGATGCAGAAATTTCCATTCTATTTTCATATGGGACCCTTCTGTAGGTAGAATCTTAAGTGCAAGCATTGTTTCATAGGAAATATGTATGATCTAAAATGTGATGTATCATCAGTTGCACATTACAATCATAGAATCATAGAAGTAGGGTCAGAAGGGACCTAGTAGATCTTCAAGTCTGACCCCCTGCCTGGGCAGAAGAAAAGACTGGACTCAAATGAGTCCAGCCACGTAGTCATCAAGCCTCTTCTTAAAGATCCCCACGGTAGGAGCCAGCACCACTTCCCTAGGAAGTTGGTTCCAGCTCCTAGCCGCCCTAACTGTGAAGTAGTTCTTGTGGATGTCTAATCTAAATCTACTCTCTAATAACTTGTGTCCATTGTTCCTTGTCATGCCAGGGGGCGGTAGGGGGAACAGTGTCTCCCCTAAAACCTTCTGGTCCCCCCTAGTGAGTTTATAGATAGTCACCAGGTCCCCCATCAGCCTTCTCTTGTGAAGGCTGAACAGGTTTAGGTCCCGCAGTCTTTCAATGTAGGGTCTGCCCTGTAGTCCCCATATCATGTGGGCGGCCCTCCTCTGGACCCTTTCAATGTTGTCCACATCCCTCCTGAAATTGGGTGCACAGAACTAGACACAGTACTCCAGCTGTGGCCTGACCAGAGTTGCATAGAGGGGGAGGATCACCTCCCTGGCTCTACTTGAGATGCACCTGTGGATGCACAACAAGGTCCGGTTAACCCTGCCAACCGTGACCTTGCATTGTCGACCCATGTTCATCTTGGAGTCAATAATGACTCCAAGATCCCTTTCTGCCTCCTTGCTCTCAAGAAGGGAGTTTCCCATTCTATAAGTGTGGTGCTGCTTTCTACTGCCTAAGTGCAGCACCCTACACTTGTCAGTATTGAAATGCATCCTGTTTTTGTTAGCCCACTCCTGTAACCTATCCAGGTTTGTTGCATTCTTTTCCTCCCTAATAGCATGCTCACCTCACCCCAAATTTTGGTATCATCAGTGAATTTAAACAGGTTGCGTATCACCCTGTCGTCCAAATCGCTGATGAAGAAATTGAACAGCGCAGGCCCCAGGACCGAGACATGGGAGACTCCGCTGCCCAGTTCCCCCCAGGTCGAATATGACCCGTCCACCACCACCCTCTGAGTATGACCCTTCAGCCAATCTGCAATCCACCTGACTGTGTAGGCATTAATGCCACAGTCACCTGGTTTTTGAATGATGATAGGGTGGGAGACAGTGTCAAAGGCCTTGCTGAAGTCTAGAAAGACTACGTCCATGGCAACACCTGCATCCATTGCCTTTGTGACCTTATCATAAAAGGCAATCAGGTTCGTCTGACATGACCTACCCCTAATGAAACTGTGCTGGTTGCCCTTGAGCATCATCCCTGAAGCCGGCCCATCACAGATGTGCTCCTTGAGGATCTTCTCAAAGAGTTTCCTGAGGATAGAGGTAAGACTGACGGGCCTATAGTTGCCTGGGTCCTCTCTCTTCCCTTTTTTGAAGATGGGGACCACGTTAGCTATCTTTCAGTCAGCTGGCACCTGGCCCAAGCAACACAAGCGCTCGTAAAGCCATGCCAAGGGCCCTGCAATAACCCCAGCTAGCTCCCTCAACACCCTGGGGTGGAGAGCATGTGGACCTGCTGACTTGAACATGTCCAGCCCCTCCAGAAGCTCTCTAACCCAGTCCTTCCCAACCTGAGGTCTGGAGGCATTCCCCTCGAGTCCATCTGGCATCACAGCAGGGAAGTCCCTGTTCCTGCACAAGAAAATGGACGTGAAGAATTGGTTAAAGAGTTCCGCTTTCTCCTCTGACACAACCACCAGATTGCCCAGCGTACTTTGCAGGGGCCCCACATTACCCAGTGCCTTCTTCATCCTATGTTTTTGAAAAAGGACTTTTTATTATCCTTGATCTTAGATGCTAGTCCTAGCTCTATGTCCTCCTTAGCTTTCCTGACAGCCCCCCTACAGGCCTGAGCAAAGGAGGTATACTCCTCTTTGGAGATAGCACCGCCCTTCCACTGGGTGTACACTGCCTTTTTGGCAAGCAGGCATTCCTGGACACCCTTTTTGAGCCAGGGGGGCTTTCGGGCACTCTTGCCCCCCTTGCTTCTTTTTGGGATAGTCACCCCTTAGGCCCTGAGTATCGTTTCCTTAAGGAATGACCACTCGTCCTGGACACTGATTTCCCCTGCCCTCAAGGACCCCAGCGCCTCACCCACTAGTCTCCTCAACTTGTTGAAGTTGGCCCTCCTAAAGTCTAGTGCTACCGTCTTGCTGCAGGCCCTTAACACTCTGCACTGGATGGTGAATTCCAGCAAGCAATGATCTCTATCAACCAGGTGGTCAAGAACCTGGAGGCCCCTTACCAGGTCGTCACCTGTCGCCAGGACCAGGTCCAACAGGGCGTTTCCTCTGGTGGGACTGTGCACCTCCTGGATTAAGTGAAGGTCCTGTAGCTCAGCTAGGAACCTCCTGGAACGGTCCATCCTGGCTGACTGTTCCTCCCAGCAGATGTCCGGGTAATTAAAATCACCCATGACAACTACATCCCTTGCCTTAAGTGCCTCTGCAAGTTGGCCCGAAAATTCCCGGTTCAGCTCCTCCCCTTGGTTGGGGGGTCTATAGTAGACCCCCACCGTCAAATCACTCTCCCCATGTCCCCTTGAATCTTAACCCAGAGTACTTCAGCCTGCCCTTCCTCTGACCCCATTCTGCTGGCAGAGGATGTGTATTGCTCCTTGACATAGAGAGCCACACCCCCACTTTTCCTTCCTTCTCTATCCCGCTGGTAAAACCTATAGCCCCTAATGCTAGCTGCCCAGTCATGGGACGAATCCCACCACGTTTCTGTTAGCCCTATGACATCTGGGTTTGAACTAGCTATTCTGAGGGCGAGTTCCTCCTGTTTATTGCCCATACTGTGAGCATTGGTATATAGGCATTTAAGGCCTTGCAAGACTGTGTGTGCCACCCCCCATTTAGGGAGACTGTCTGGACTCCCGTTTCTTACCTTAGCAATCCTTGCCTTTGTCACCTGTCTTGCTCGGATGGCGTCTCCTCATTTTCCTACGGGCCCCTCCCCCGGCGAGGCTAGTTTAAAGCTCGCTGTATGAGATCAGCAAACCTGGAAGAGAAGACAACCTTGCCTTTAGGAGAGAGATGAAGCCCATCCCACCCGAGCACGTCCCCCGCCCGAAAGCATGGGTCATTATCAAGGAACCCAAAGCCTGCCTGGTGGCACCAGCTGTGTAAACACCGGTTGATCACGCCAATGAAGGCCTTGTGTCGCCGTCCCCACCTACTCACTGGAAGAAGAGAGAAAAATACCACCTGCACCCCCTTCTCCTTCAGCTTGTCTCCCAGAGCCTTGAAATCCTTCATAATGTGGTCAGGGTTGCCCCTGGCCGTGTCGTTCGTACCCACATGGATGACAACCATGGGGTACTGGTCTGCAGGTCAGATGTAGGCCGGGATCCTTTCCGTGATGTCCCTGACCCGAGCCCCAGGCATGAAGAAGACTGATTACCAGGACCCAACATTTCTTCCTCCTGGTGTTTGCTCTCTGCCCATTCCCTGTTGTTCTGGGAGTGGCATCATCCCTGCCAGAGGTCATTCCATTGTCCTCCTCTGTCACAGCTGCCAGAGCATCAAACCTGTTCCCCAGCTGAACCTGGGGAGCTTCCACCGCTCTAGGCCTAGCAGCTCTGGATTTGGGCACCTTATTCCACTCCTGCATTGGATGGGTCTCCTGAGGGGGCTATACAGAGGGCGACCAGGCCTGCAGAGAATAGAAATAGGCATCAATTTCATCCTCTGCATCCCTGATCCCCCTCAGCCTGCTCACCGCAGCCTGGAGCTCACTTACCTGCTCCTTCAGGGCCCTAAGTCATGCCCAGGAGGGACAGGCAAGGAGATCTCCAGCCCCTCCCAGGACCCCACCGAGCCCCCTCCACAGATAGGGGGGCAAGGGACCACCGACTCCACCATGAGCTCTGTCTGGGTGGAGGCCTCAGAAGAGCCCACAGTAGGCAGCAGCACCAGGGCGGGGCCCCTGGCAGCTGTGCTTTGCGTCTGCATCACCATTCCTGTAGAGGTGTGCCCGCTGCTTTGCTCCCTGGGGGTGCCACTCTGTGCAGCTACCTCACGCCCGCCTTACGTGAATGCTGGCGCAAATGCCAGTGTGCCCTTACAGAGCACGCTTGTTTGCACACATTGTTCGAATGCGGCTCCCTGTCGGGCGAGCTAAGGTGGCACTGAAGGGCTTCCCCTCTGGATGTGCCTCAGCTGTGCTGCGCCCTCTGCCCCACTTACCTTAGGGGGAATCAGCTGCTGCTGCCCCCGCCTCTGTCTCCTCTGCTGCTGCTGCTGCTGCTACCTTCGCCACTGAGGTAAGGGGATGCTCGTGTGAGTGGCACACGTGCACCCTGCTCCCTCTGCTCTTGCTCCCCTCTGCTCCTGCTCCCCAATATTTAAAAAATATCTAAAAAGAAAATGTTCTCAAGCACCTGAAATACTTTAATGTCCTGTACAAGGATTTTAAAATGTATGTTTTGTTCTGATTTTCTAGGAGGAGGAAAGCTGTTCCAGGTTTTTTCCCCAGTCCATATTTCCTTAAGCACAAGGTCCAGCATGTACATTCCTGCTGCCCTACAAGATTTTCTAATTTTAACTGCTAGTCTAAAGTAAATATTACACATCCTCATTTAAACACTATGCATGAAGCCCCAACTTGTTTTTTAATTCCCTGTTCTCAAGCCAGGGTTCCTATGTTGAAAACTACCCACCCATTTTGCTGTGGTTCAGAATATCCTTATTATGGAATTTTTCATAGTTTCATAGTTGGTAGGGTCAGAAGGGACCTAAGCAGATAATCAAGCCTGACCCCCTGCTGTCGGCAGGAAAGGATGCTGGGGTCAAATGACGTCGGCTAGGTGGTTGTCTAGCTTCCTTTTGAAGACCCCTAGGGTAGGGGCGAGCACCACTTCCCTTGGAAGTTGGTTCCAGCTCCTAGCTGCCCTGACTGTGAAGTAGTGCCTCCTGTTGTCTAGCCTGAATCTACTCTCAGTCAACTTATAGCCATTGTTCCTTGTTACTCCTGGTAGTGCTAAGGAGAACAAGGACTCTCACATTGCCTGCTGGTCCCCCTTGGCAAGTTTATAGGTGGTCACCAGATCCCCTCTCAGCCTTCTCTTGTGGATGCTGAACAGGTTCAGGTCCCATATCCTCTCCTCATAGGGCCTACCCTGCTGCCCCTTGATCATGTGAGTGGCCCTTCTCTGTATCCTCTCAATGCTGTCCACATCCCTCCTGAAGTGCGGTGCCCAGAACTGGACACAGTATGCCAACTGCGGCCTGACCAGTGTCTCATAACCAAGGAGGATTACTTCCCTGGACCTGCTCGTGATGGATGCATGACAAGGAGTGGTCCGCCTTCCTGAACTCATCCTCATATAGGTGGCCCACGTTCATCTTGGAATTAATAGAGACTCCAAGATCCTTTTCTGCCTCTGCACTGACAAGAACGGAGTTCCCCAGCCTGCAGGTATGCTGCTGGGTCTTCCTCCCTGGGTGCAATACCTTGCACTTGTCAGTATTGAAACCCATTGTATTCTCATCCGCCCACCTCTGTAACCTGTCCAGATCTAGTTGTAGCCTGTGCCTCTCTTCTAGCATGCTCACTTCTCTGCACAATGTAGTGTCATCTGTGAACTTGAACAAGGTGCTTTTCACCCCCTCATCCAAGTCACCAATGAAGATATTGAATAATGTGGCCCTGAGGACTGAGCCCTGGGGAACCCCACTGCCCACATCCCTGTGGGTTGAAAATGATCCGTCCACCACCACTCTCTGGGTGCAGCCCTTCAGCCAATTTGCAACCAATTTTGTTCCATCTGTTTCCTGATACTAATCTGAAACCTTTAAGTAAATTACTCTGATTAGCAAATAAAGTGAACTAGAGGTTTGACTGTACAGCATCAGAATTCCAGGTTTTTCTACCAAACATCACCAAAATAGCTTGGGCTTAAATGTATCCAACTTGTGTTTGTATCATGGATTCACAGTGTTTAAGGACAGAAGTGGTCAAAATTTTATGTGGCTATGTCTTGTATACTGTACAGCCTTAAATTTTTCACAGTTATCCCTGAGCCCAATAATTTATGTATGTCTAGGGAATACCCTTCCAGAAAAGAATCCAGTGCTGATCTTCTGAGGGCAACATGAAATAAAAGACTTCACTGCTTGCTTTGGTAATGTCTTCCAGTGGCCAATTACTTCCACTTCACAAAAAATGTGCCTTATTTCCAGGTTCCACTTGAAAAAACAGTGCATTGGTTCTTGTTGTATCTTTTCTTTTCCTAGGTCAAAAAGTTGTTGAGTATATCTAGTTTTTGCTCTTTTTCTCTGTTTCCCACCCCTCCCAAGTTAGTTATAACTGCAAACAAATCACTTCCATCTTTCTCTCCTTGTCCCACCCCCAATCCTCTTTTCTGTCTTTTCCCAAAATTATCCAGATTGATCTCTCTAAGTGACTCATTGTAAGGTATTTTTCAAGCCCTTAAATAATTTTGGGTTGCTTTTCTAAATTTTCAACATCCTTTTGAATATATGACCAACAGAACTGAATGAATATTCCAGTGTCAGCCTCACTAAGCTGCCTTCCTGCTCCTCCTCATGACTCTTTCATATATTCAGGGATCACATTAGTTCCTTTTGCCATTGCATTCCTTGGCAAACCCATATTGGCCACGTCCAGATGAGCACGGCCATGCAGTATGTGGTGCCACAGACACCTCTGTAGCACCAAATACCATTGCTCAGTTGTTCTCCACACTGCCAGGGAGCAGTGAGGCGGGGGTTTTGACCCCTAGATCTCCAGGGGTCAAAAATCCCATGGAGAAAAACAGTGGAGTGGAGCATGCACAGTCAACACACACTGCTCAAAAGCAGAGCCTGGCCTTCCAGAGCTATGCTATGGCTACAGGCCAGGGTCTGCACAGCAAAATCACCACTGCTGCAGCCCCAGGAGGCCCCCAGGACCTAAGCTAAGGCTTCTGGGGCCAGCCCAGTGGTGGTCCCAGCCTACCTACCACCCCTAGGGTAACTTCCTGTGTGCCAGAGCATGCATGGCACAGGCACGTGTGGCCACTGAGTCACATACTATTATGACCTCAGTTGGTTTTCAGAATCACTACTGATATATACCCACTTATATGGATGTGGTCTGAATTACTATTCACTAAATGATCAAGTTAGCATTTGGCTCTGTTTAAACACATTGCTTAAATGGACCCTATTTACCTAGTAGTCCAGACTTCTCTCTATTCTTGTCCTGCCCTCATTATTATCTACCACTTCACCTACTGGAGTTAATTGGAATCTCTTCTTTTACTTCACTGGATATTAAACTAGTAATCAGCATTAATTTTTATTAGCTACCACTAATTTATTGCCCCAAAACCCTGATAAGGAGCATAGAGAAGATTTTTCCAAGGCAATGTCCATCTCTGTTTCATTCTTCCTTGTCTGAAGTCTCAAAAGAATTGTGTCATCTCTTTCCTTGCAAAGGGCACAGGTGTGAATTACACTTGCATTCCCACACCTTCACCACTTAAACTTATCATATTTTTAACATTGATATCTTTATGAAAAATTAAAGTATTTGGAAGGATTCAGAAAAGTGAAAATACTGCTGGGTTCCTGTTTTGTTTCCTTGTATTGTTTCTGTTTGCAGATGTGTGATGGTAACCTAGGAAACCACTGAAGATAGAATTTGTACGCTAAAAGCTCATGGCTGTATTGAACATTAAGAAGATTTCACTTCTAAAAGTTTGTTAAGAGAATGTGTGCTGCCAGTGTCATTTTTTAGGAAAAATAATTCTAATTGCTCTGCAGCAGGATTATTTGAGTGATGTATAAAATATGTTGGAAAATATATAGTAAATATATTTATACAAACAACTTTGCAAATAGCAGCATATCCTTTTCTTTAATACACCACTATTCTGTTCCTGAAACTCCAATGGCACAAGTAGAGCTACGCTAGGGTAACAGCACTCAACTAATGACTTTTCAAATTATACTGCTTACTGTAGGACAATATATGGCAAGTTCTAAAACTAGGGGTCATCATGTTAAATCAGAAATAAAGATTAAATCATTTTGTGCATCATAAAAATAACAGCACACATACACAATGGGTGCATCTACACATGCACTTTACTAGAGAGTAGAGTAATTAGCTCTGCTGTGAAGTATCACTGTCTACATGTGAGCTGGTATTAGGGCACACTAAACTAATTCATTCCACAGTAAGATAGTGCTGTCCCTGACAGTACTATCTTATGGCAGGGCATTTTACTTTATTGAAATACATATGTAGACAGTGACTAGGTAGGGGCCATCCTCCTACCTGAGGTCTAGTCAGATGACTCCACAGGGTCAGCATCCTCATGCCCCATCCAGCCCCTTCTACACCCGATGCCACCACCTGGAGCCTGAAGTTGACCTCCGTAGCCCCTGCCAGCCCAGCCTGAATTTCTGCTATCCTAGGTACACATGTAGACACTGCCCTGAAAGCAGTTTACTCTGGTTCAAAAAGCTCTGGAGTTTATTGTTTTGCCTTAATTTCACATGGGTTAAATCCTATTTCTCCTTTATGCACATATGGGTAGCATTCTAGTCTTTCCTGGATGTCTAAGTGGTCATTTTTGATACCTACATCTCTAAGCAAAAACAGCCCCATACATGTGGATAACTATGTAGCCATACCAACTGAGCATGCATAGTAACAGCTGCAGCCTGTATGCATGCCCCTTGTTTCATAGTTTCATAGTTTATAGGGTCAGAAGGGACCTGAGCAGATCATCAAGTTTAACCCCCTGTCATGGCAGAAAGAGTACTGGGGTGAAACGACCCCAGCAAGGTGTATATCTAGCCGGACAGTATATCTATCTTGTGAATACATAGAAAACTTAAGCATCTGAAAATGAAGTCATACACAACCTGTGACTACTAAGCTTAGCCTCAGGAACATAGAACAGCTGTGTGTCTCTCTTTTTTGTCCAATAGCTAGCTCATTCACCTGGGAAGTTGTTGGTCCTAGGTTCTAGCTCTGCATAGCTAAACCATGGACATTTTCCCTTCCTGGGTAGGACTCAACCAGAAATCAGGCTAGTGTACTCATATGAGATGCTGGAGGTTCAAAGCAGGGCTGTCTTCAGTTCCCACCATAACACTAACCACCCCACCACAGTTCATACATGACTCACTACCTTCTTTGCACTCATCTTGAAGCTGAAGTACTAACAAGAAGGAAGGCTTTGCCACACTGGGGACAAGGACTCCAGCTAGAACACAGAGCACCCTCCCTTCCAGGAATACTTCAAATTTACTGAGACACACAGCCTCTAAGTTAAACCCTTCATCCTAGCCCCCATATCTCCTGCAGACCTCTCTTTCATGGCTGCCTAGACCAAAGACACCATTCTACATTGTGGAACCCCTCATTCACCAGGATGTGGGTCCAATTGTGGTTGCCTCTGCCCTGGAACAACTACTTTGTGGTACTGAGCAGCCCTGATATGCCATTGTTCCTGACTCACAAGCCACAGGCCCTGCCCCAACCCTGCCAATTTGAACTTGAACTGGACGCATACCATTATTTGTCTTGTTCTACTAAACCACAGTGGGAACCAAGCCTCCCCAAAAAATCACTGGCATCACCAGTTAGATTTGTTCCTGATTAGACCACAGTTATTGGTTACATGGAGTTAACTGCCTGTATCTATGAAAAATATTGAATCACATGAAAACACACCGAGATAAAATGACATACTCACTGCTACCACAAAAACATGTCTTTCTGCTCTGCCACAAATCCTGGGATTTTCTCTGAATTTCTATCCCATTTTTTCCCCTTTTTCTCTCCTTTAATCTATATGATTAACAGATAATAGAGTTAAATGTAGGTAAACGGCTGTAAATAAATACCTCTGCTTTCCTAGTTGACTCTCATTCTTACAACCATTTAAGGTCAACTTGTTCCAAATGCCCATTTCCAAAGCTTGCTTAACACTTCATGCAGTTGTAGCCTTGTAGGAGGTAGAAAGGGAGCTGGGAAGGAAGGCTCCTAGGGTATGTGGAGCAATGGGAGGTGGGGGCATGCCTTGAGTAGCTGTGAAGGGATGGAAGGCTTGAGGCAGGCTCCCTGGATGTGTGGGAGTGAGCTATGAAGAATTCCCTAGGCAATCCCTCTGGGGGGGGAGGGGGTGCTGGGGACACAGCTGAGACCTTTCTGTATATCCCAGGTAACTATATGCAGAAAACCCCCAAATTAATTACTTTTAAAAATAAAAAAGGCAGCAGGCCCTCAGGGCACTCATAGTTATGGCAGGTAAAGCCCCCCAGTAGTGTACACCTCTAGTTGAGTCCCAAGGGCTGTACATTCTGGAACAGAGCCAGCCCATTCTACTGGTACATATCTTTGGAACCGCCTCCTCCCCGCAGGCTGACTCCATACCAGCATGTGCAGATCTTGGCACTGAGGGTGGGGGCTGCATGTCATCGGGCCAGGAGGGCTCCATGCCTCCAAGGGCAGCTTCCCACTGGTGTGCTGGAAACCCCACATAGAGTCATGGAACTTACCAGCCTGGGTCAGTGGTATGTGGATCAGAAGCCATGTGTCATCAGTCTGGTGGGCTCTATGTCTCCACATGGGGCTTCCAGTGCTCCAGCAGGAAACTGCTTGTGGAGGCAAGCAGGAATCCACCCAGCCTGATGGCACGTGACTCCATGCCTCCATGTGCAGCTTCCCACCTGGCCCAATGGTGTGCAGCACCCAGTCTACATACCATCAAGCAAAACTGGGTCACCTCCATGACAGGCTTCCTGTAGGAAGACACACATGGAGGCATGGGGTCATGCACCATCGGGTTGGGTAGGCTTCTACTTGCCTCAACTTGCAGCTTCCAGCTGAAGTTCATGGAGGTCTGGCCCAATGGTGCATGGATGGCAGCAGGTGCTCAGCATCTGCCCGAGCCTCTGTCACAGCACAGTGTCCCCTGAGCTGCAGCACTGTGTTATGGGCACTGCCTCCTCCTCTCAGGAGTGATCAGCAGGGCAGGTGTCCCAGCTGCTCAAGACTCCTAGGTACCTGCCCACTCATCCCCACCCCCTGTTGGGCATGGGAATGCTGCCCAGGTTCTGTCCTGCTGGTCTGAGAGTGCCCACAAATATCTCCCCACTCCCTCAGTGCCCCACCCACATTAGCTCTTCCCACAGCTCTCAACCTCCCCCAGCCCTGGCAGTCACCCACACCTGCCACACAGGGTCCCCCCCCAGCCCTGTTGGTGCCCCCCATCCCCACTACACAGCCCCCTACTCTCCCCAGCCCCATCAGAGCATAAACACTCAGTCCAAGGTAACAAACTAGGTCAGGCTTTTACTAGAGTGGAAGCCAAAGTCAAGGTAGATACCAGCTTTAGTCCAAGATAACAAGCTAAAGGTCAAGATAAAATTATGTGCAAGGTACACAGTTGATCTAGGTCAGTAGTTTCATGATGGAAACTGGAGAAAGCAGATAGAAGGATCTAAGCTAGATGTTCAATCTACAATCAGGCTGAAGAGTTCTAAGCCAGTCAGAGGCACCACAAGGCAGTCTTCTGCCTGGTCTTTTATAGCCAGGGATGGCTTGACCTGATTCCCTGATTACTTCTAGCTGGGCCCTGGGACTGGATCTACCACAGCAGAGCCTTCTTTATTACAATACCTTTGGATGTGTATGTACCAAAAATGCCCTATAGAAATCCAAAATATTAGAGGACCAGGAAAGAAGAGAATGAAACCTTAAGTGGATCTGACATAGCCAGGTAATTTAAATTTTTAACACTTACACACAGTTTGGTTTCTAGTTGCACTTCATATTGATGCTAGTCCGGAATTCTCTTTTGATAACTTTCAGAAGACTGCACACTGACTATGTAGATGTCCTGGCAGAAGAGAATCTGTTAGGTGAACATGCAACGCTAAGTACATTCAGAATCTTTGCCTACAGAATTACCACTTGTGCCTGTAATCTCAAGCTTCAGCTTTGTGAAGAATGGTAACAATGGCAGCATACAACACTAGTAAAGAAAAATATGGTGATTTAAGGGAAACCTTCTCATGGTTTTTTCCTACTAGAAGGAGGTATCTTAAGAGATCTACTTACTTTGATAGGCAATTCTAGTGTATTTCAAAAAATAGAAGTCATGTGGCAATTTGCACAGTACTTGCAAATACAGTGGCCATCATAGAGAACAGTCTGGTTTTCTACTACTCTGTCCTCTATCCTCTATTGATACAAAACCTGACGCCTTTATGTCCTCTATTTTTCTCTTGAAAGGTTTTGTATCAATAGAGAAAAAAAGACAACCAGACTGTCCTCTATGATGGCCATCCTACTTGCAACTGATCACTAGATTATTTTGCTGGGTAAAAATCAATTATCCATGGAAAAATACCTACCTATATGGTTTGCAAATCACTCTGAATTAGTAATGAAATGAAAATAGATGGGATATTCAAGTTTAGATAAATGCCCTGAAAAATTCTGGAAAGTTTCGGTTTTGGAAAAAAGCTATGTTTGTGAGGAATGGTCTTTTTAAAGTTATTTCTATGTCTTTTCAATATGTTTATGAAGAAAGACTCAAACCTTATCTGAAATTAAACCAAGAAAGGTATATTAATGTGCAGTATTGAGCTACAAGATGGTAGCCCAGTAAATAATTTACAAATTAGGAAAGGCGATGGGAGGAGGGGAGGGGAGGAGGGAAAGGACCGCAGTAACTATCAATTGTTTGCGGCATTTATTGCTTATGCTTTAATATTTTTCTCTGATGTTTCACACGGTAGCTTTTAGATTATGCTTCTAGCGTTTGTGGTATAACTCATCTGTACTTTGTTTTTCATCTTATAAAACTTTGTGAAAGAGTCTTTTTTAACTGTCTACTGGGTTATGATGAATAATTCTGAGAAGTTATTTCATAAAGTGCATTAAAGGCATTCTACAAAACAACATTTTACTGTTTTTTTAGAATGCTGCAATTAGAAATTCAGAATTTTTTACTTTCAGATTATCATTGCTGAATAGGGAAATATATGGACAAATGTAATGTGGTAAAGTGAATGGTTTTATATCTAAAACACCGGGAGATACAATTTTTGATTCTGTCAATGTTTTTCTGAAACCCTGAAACTTCTCCCCCCCACACACATACAATTTCAAAAACACCAAAATCCTACAGTTCTTCCCAGCAATGCTGCTACCAGTTATCTCCCCATCTATATGTGTACTCTTGATTATTCTTCCTGAGATGTAGTACTTTACATTTGCATGCACAGAACTTCATCCTGTTCATCCTGCTTTCATCCAAGATCACATGATAAACATCACAAGATAATTGTGTTAAATAGCCTAATTTATTAGGATTGTTGCCTAATTTACTTAGGCTCCAATTCTGCAAAATCTCCTATACATATTTAGCCTTAAGCAGGTGCATCCTATTGAAATGACTTGATGACTTCATTATCATCTGGTTACTTTTATTATTATAGCAACAGGATTCCTCAAATCAGGATCAGGACCACACTCTATACCGTACCTAGATATCATAAGAATCTTAAGATTGCCCTCCTGATAAACTTTCCTGATTCCAAGTATATTTTCCCTCACGCCTACAACATAACTTCCATCATCTCTTTCCACTGTATACACATAAAACAAAGTTCTAAGAGAATGGTATTTTCTGAATATTGCTAAGTCTTAGGTCTGTTACTGATACAAGAAACAGACTTTAGAGCACAGGATGTGAAATCTGAACCAGAGAATGTTTTGCTGCCTATTTCAGCACTGTTAACTTGGTAAATGCATATTTCAGAGAACTGCAGTAAGTGGGCACTCAAATAGAAATAAGCAGTCCATTTTGTACATGTTATTTAATTGTTATATAATGTATCTTACATATTATAGAATTCTGGGATTTTCTCTGGGAGGGAGCAAGGAATGGGAAGCATTATCATCCTGATCATTTTGTCTTGTGGTTTGGGAATATTTCTCGTCAGTAATACATTGTGACTCTTAACAATCTTTCAATAACATTATTGAAGTTAAGTAAAAAAAATTCATTTTCCAAGGAAACGTTTCACAAATCAAGAGAATCCATTTTGGTTGCAATAACAACAACAGTGGAAGAATGTTTTCAGGAACAAGATACATTAGCTAAGTGGATTTGTTTCTTACAGGTACAAAAGATAAATTAGAGCTGTGTTTATTTTGTGTTTTCTTTCTAGATACAGCTACAGGGTATATTTTGTATTTAATTATCAGTGCTTTAATGGAGTAAAACAGAAGTCCAGAAAAAACATTTACCAGCAGAGGAAGTGGAATTAACTGAGGAATTAAGAGCAAGTTATTTCCTCTCTAAATATTCATATTGATGCAGCTAAATGAGACCTAGTTCATTAAGTTACAATCTTCCCAGAAGTTCCACCCTTAAGGAATCATAAAGGGAAGAATCCTATTTAACTTTACATATTCAAATGGCAGTTACCTGGGCATGTAACTGATATTTTTAGGAGTTATGTACAGTATCAAATCCTATTCCATGTGCTGTAACTGCATTAGCAATCCACACAGCAATTGAGCATGCATAATAGACTATAAACTGGCCAGGTAAGTACATAACTCCATACTTGTGTTCCAAATTATAAGTTCTAAATTGCAACCCCTCCCATGTTTTTTATCCCAATAGCTAACATACTCACCCAGAAAGCTGGAGTCTCAGATTTAAGACTTCCATCACTTACACGGGATTTGAATCTATAACTTTCTAATATCTTAGCAAAGCACAAGACCACATGTTAGGCATCAACTATTCTTCTGTCCAACTTATCTTTCAAAGCTAAGCACTATACCTTACATTTTTATAGTCACTGGATAAAATAAGCAGAGAGCTGGGGCAATTTCCATAACACTGGATGTATCTACATGTGCATTTAAGCCAGCTGAAATATGCTGTGCAGTAAGTTACTTTGTAGCAAGCAGGAATTGCCCAGTGTCTACACGTGCAGGCAGTAAAGTGCATTAATGTTGTATGTGGACTCACTTGACACTGAAGTTAATCCCAAGCCAGTCCACACACACAGTGTTACTGTTCAGTAAGGCATCTACTTGTGTATTACTGTGTAGTAACTAATCAGGCATAGTTTCCTAGTTTCATAGTAGCTACGGTCAGGAGGACCTGAACAGATCATCTAGCCTAACTCCCTGCCACAGACAGGAATGAATGGTGGGTTAACAAGACCCCAGACAGGTGATCATCCAATCTCCTCTTGCATTTGCCCAAGGTAGGGGCAAAGACCACTTCCCTGAGAAGCTGGTTCCAGATTTTGGCCACCCTAACTGTAAAAAATTGCCTTCTGATCTCTAACCTAAACCTATTCTCCATCAGCTTATTGTCATTGTTCCTCGACACCCCAGGGGGTGCTGGAGAAAAAAGGGCTCTACCTATTTGCTGTTGATCTCCCCTGATGAGCTTGTGGGCAGCCACCAGATCTCCCCTCAGCCTCCTCTTGATGAGGCTGAACAGGTTCAGGGCCTTCAGTCTCTCCCCATAGGGCCAGTCCTGCTGTCCTCTCATCAAGTGGGTGGTCCTCCTCTTAACCCTCTCCAGGCTGTCCACATCCCTCCTGAAGTGTGGCGCCCAGTACTGGATGCAGTACTCCAACTGCGGCCTGACCAAAGTTGCATAGAGGGGAAGGATCACCTCTCTGGACCAGCTTAAGATGCATCTTTGGATGCATGACAAGGTGTGGCTGGCCTGTGGGCTGTGGTCTGGCATTGGTGGCTCATGTTCATTTTGGAGTCAATAATGACTCCAAGATCCTTTTCCGCCTCTGTCCTGACAAGAAGAGAGTTCCCCAGCCTGCAGGTATTGTGCCGGTTTTTCCTCCCCAGGTGCAGCACCTTGCACTTGTCAGTGTTGAATCCCATCCTATTCTCATCCCCCCACCCCTGTAGCCTGTCTAGGTCCGATTGGAGCCTATTCCTCCCTTCTAGCATGCCCACATCCCCCCACATCTTAGTGTCATCAGCAAACTTGAACAGCATGCTTTCCACACCCTCACCAAAGTCGCTGATGAATATGTTGAACAGTGCAGGCCTGAGGACCAAGCCCTGGGGTACCCCACTGCTCACATCTCACCAGGTTGAGTACATCCCATCCACCACTACTCTCTGGGTGCTCATAGTGTGGTGAGTAAGCAAGAGGAACTGTGACTTCTGTTTGTGAGTAAGAACCCAGACTTAGTAGGGCTCACAGAAACCTGGTGGGACCCTACCTATGACTGGGCAGCAGGCATTCGGGGATACACCCTATATAGAAGAGACAGGACAGAGAGGAAAGGTGTGGGGGGGGCGCTCTAAAGTCAAAGAGCACCTCACTACATCAAGAATTAGCTTCAGGGTAGAGAAGTATTGGGCAGAGACACTATGGGTCAAACTACAAGGGGGTCATGGTGAAAGGGACCTTACAGTGGGTGTATACTACAGACCACCTGACCAGGGGGAAGAGCTGGACCAAAACTTCTCCAGTCAGCTTATGGAGGTGGTTATGACAAGGGATGTTATTTTCATGGGTGACCTAAACTACCCAGACACTTCCTGGGAGGAGCAAACAGCCAGGTCTGACCACATGCATAGGTTCCTGACTGTATTATAGGACCTTCAACTTATACAGAAAGTGCACAGCCCCACTACAGGTAATGCCTTGCTGGACCTGGTCCTGGCCATGGGGGATGACCTGGTGAGGGGACTGCAGGTCTTTGACCACCTGGGCAATAGCGATCATCACCTGCAGGATTTCACTATCCAACGCAGGGTGTCAAGGGATGAACACCTCTCCATGTTGAGAGCAGTGGTGCAAGACTTGAGAAGAGCTGGGCTGACAGCCAATCCAAGGAAGTGTACAATAGGCAAAGAGGAAACCCAATACCTGGGGTTCCTAGTAGGAAGTGGGAAGGTGAGACCTTTTAAAACATAGCTTCTACTGCTGGCTACTTAGCAAAGGCATACCAAGATAACTCCACACCTATGGCACCTATGGTGCATAGGGCACCACAAACTGTTCCCATGCTGATTATGGTGGTGTGATCAGCCACAGCCACAGTGGCAGCTGCTTTTGTGTCCCACCACATAGGCAACATCCAGGGTCCCTGATCACCACCCACATTCCCCACCCCACAGTTATGATACCACTTCTTAGAGGGGCAGGTTCAAATGGAGGAACAGAGATATAGTCAGCTTTGTGCCGAACCTATGGCCCAGTGATTTCGTCATTGTAATGGGAAGTTTGAAATGTAAATTCCAAATCTTTTTGGAGGTGTGGGGCCTAAGGTGTGACCTGATAGTGTCTGAGGTAAATGTGAGAGAGGCCTCTTCTGGTGTTAAATGCCTGCTACCTATGAATTTTTGTCAGGGACAATTACATGATTTATACTTACACAGGGCAAGACCATATGGAGTGGCATACCTGCCTGGTTAAAGCCAGACTACATGGTCATTAAGACACAGAATAGGATCACAAACTTTTGGTAGGTAACTCAATTAGAAGCTACTTTTGCATGTTGCTGAGCAAATGCCATTTGTGTGCATAAAGTGAAATAGGATTCTGCCCAGTATGCTGCTTGGCCTCCCCACTACTCTGAGGAAGAAGAAAACTGTGCAGTACATTTACATGGTGTAACACACATCAAGGTAGACCAAAATTTGATTATGAAATTTTAAAATAAATAAGAGAACATGTAAGGTGGCTGAGGGTAAGGCAGCCAGCTATTTAAATAGCCCTGTGCCAAAACTAATTTAGCATTAAAGGCAGTACTTAATCTGATTGAAGTATGTCTGCCAATTTGTGACAGAACAATCCACTCTCAGCTTTTCACACTTTATTAATGTTCATTATATTGTTACTCAGACACTGAGTTTGATGTCTATTCACATTGTTACACAACTGGTCAGAGTGCTTACCTCCATCACCAGCCTTGAAATCAGCAGGATCTAATTAGCGTCAAGCTAAAGGGCTACCAGACCTTTGTGTTAAATTTGAATCCTTTTGTTTGCATTACAGTAGTTTTAGCAGACCTTAAGCTACATGAAGTTTCAAAGTTTCATTGTTGGTAGGGTCGGAAGGGATCTGAGCAGATTGTCAAGTCCTACCTCCTGCCATGGCAGGAAAAATTACTGGGGTCAAATGACCCCATCAAGGTGTTCATCTAGCCTCCTCTTAAAGACCCCCAGGGTAGGAGCCAGCACCACTTCACTTGGAAGTTGGTTCCAGATTCTAGACACCCTGACCGTGATGTAGCGTCTCCTGGTGTCTAGTCTGAATCTACCCTTTGCCAGCTTGTGACCATTACTTCTAGTCACTCCTGGTAATACTTGGTGGAATAGGGACTCCCTCAATGCCTGCTGATCCCTCTGACTAGTTTTTAAATGGCCACTAGATCCCCTCTCAGATTTCTCTTGTGAAGGCTGTTCAGGTCCCTTAGCCTCTCCTCATAGAGCCTACCCTGCTGCCCCCTGATCATACGAGTGGCCCTCCTCTGGACCCTCTCCATATTGTCCATATCCCTCCTGAAGTGTGGTGCCCAGAACTGGACACAGTACTCCAACTGCGGCCTGACCAGTGTCACACAGAGGGGGAGTATCACCTCCTTGGACCTGCTTGAGATGCATCTGTGGATGCATGACAAGTTATGGGGGCAAGCCCTTCCAGAACACATCCCCACACTATTGGCCCATGTTCATTTTGGCATCAATAATGACTCCAAGATCCTTTTCTGCCTCTGCACTGATGAGAAGAGAGCTGCATAGTCTGTAGGTATGCTGCTGCTTCTTCCTCCCCAGGTGCATCACCTTGCACTTGTCAGTGTTGAAACCCATCCTATTCTCATCCACCTACCCCTTTAACCTGTCTAGGTCTGGTTGAAGCCTATTCCTTCCTTCTGGTATGCTCACTTCCCCTCACATCTTAATGTCATCTGCAAATTTGAACAGGGTGCTTTTTACCCCCTTGTCCAAGTTGCTGATGAAGATGTTGAACAGTGCAGGCCTGAGGACTGAGCCCTGGGGGATCCCACTGCCCACATCCCTCCAGGCTGAAAATGACCCAACCACCACCACTCTCTGGGTGTGGCTCTCCAGCCAGTTAGTGACCCATTTGACTGTGTAGGTGTCAACACCACAGTCCCCTAGTTTTTTAATGAGAATGGGGTGAGAGACAGTGTGGAAGGCCTTCCTAAAGTTCAGAAAGACTATGTCCACTGCTACCCCTGCATTTAAGGATTTTGTGGTCATAGAAGGCCACCAGGTTGATCTGACAGGACCTGCCTCTAATGAACCCATGTTGGTTGCCCTAAGCATAATCTCCTCTGCTGGCCCCTCATGGACATGCACCATGATAATTCTCTCAAAAAGCTTAGCCAGGATCGAGGTAAAACTATAATTTCCTGGTTCCTATAATTTCCTGGTTCCTCCTTTCTCCCTTTTTTGAAAATGGGAACCACATTGGCCTTCTTCCAGTCCTCTGGCACCACACCAGAGCACCATGAGTGCTCATAAAGCCTTGCCAGGGGTCCTGCAATGACCTCTGCTAATTCCCTCAGCACTCTGGGGTCAAGATCATCAGGACCAGCTGATTTAAATATGTCCAGTCTCTGCAGAAGTTCCCTGACTAGATCGTCACTGGCTCTAGGCCTGGATGCGCCTTCCCTGGGTCCTGCAGGGGTCCCGGTGGGGTGGGGGGAGTGACCCAGTCCTTGCTCATGAAATGGAGGCAAAGAAATTGCTAAATAGGTTAGCTTTGTCATCTGGTGTGATGACCAGATTTCCTAGAGTGTCTTGCAGAGTCTTCACGTTACCCAGTACCTTCTTTTCACCCCCTACATATTTAAAAAAGGACTTCTTGTTGTCCTTAGTTTAAACTAGGTCGAGTTACCAAGTTAGTATAGGTGAGGATAAAGCAAGTAGTATAAAATATATTGAGTCACAAGTGAGAAACATTCTAGAAAAGGCTAGTTTGGTTAGATCTTGATTAGTGAAGGTCAGTAAGTTCCAACCTGACTGCAATATGACACAAAACTTTGTTTCTCTGACCATATTTAATAGGATAATAGGAAAGTAGGGCTGGAAGAGATCTCATAAAGTCATTTAGTTCTGTCCCCTGCTCAAGCCAGGATCATCCCAAACTAAACTATCCCAGGCAAGTGCATGTCCAAACTGCTTTTGAAAATTTCTAGGGATAGAGATTCTATAACCTCACTAAGTAGTCTGTTCCAATGCCTGACCACTTTCATAGACACCCTACCTAATATCCAACCTAAATGTCTTCTACTGAAGCTTGAGGCCATTGCTCATAGTCCTGTTCCCTATGGCCATGGAGAAAAAGATTATCTCCATCCTCTGTATAATCACATTTCAAGTCTTTGAATACTGTTATCATGTCCTAGTTCTAGAATCCTAGTTCTTTCAGCCTTTCTCCAAAATCATGCTTCCCAGGCTTCTAATGATTTGTGTCGCTCTTCACTGGACTCATCCAAGCTATCCACAGTCTTCATCAAGTGTGGGGCCAAAAACTAGACACAGCATTCTAAGAGAGACTTCACCACTGATGAATACAGAAGAAAAATCACTTCTCTTAATTTGCAAGTGACACTCCAGTTAAAACAGCCCAGTATACTGTTGGCTTTGTTCATAATAAGTGCACACTGTTGGCACAGTGTAACCCCCAGGTCCATCTCTGTAGTACTGCAGCCTACCTAGTCATTCCTTAATCTTTCTCATTTTGATCAAGTAAAGTCAGGATCAGTGCTCTAAGATGTGATCCTCCGCTGAAGCTCCCATTTGCAGACATAATAAAGTTCTAAAGCCTTCTTGAATGCACTCTCTTAACTTGAGTAACACCTATCTAATTGGACCAGTCCCCTCTTAGGAATTCTCAGGATTCTGAGCTATAGGCATTCTAAGCTTTAAGATCGCCTATTTCTGTTAACAGTAAAACTCTCTCTCTCTCTCTTTCTCTCTCTCTCTCTCTCTCTCCCCTCCTGTGTTATTATTTAGTTTCTAACAGAAATCCTATTTAAGAATTTTAATGAGGTTTAATATTCACTCGATTGGCAGATCCATTTTGCTGAGAATTGTGGCTGTCAAAAGCAAGCCTCAGACTGACAGAGTTCCTTCAGGGATCACCACCCAATGGATGATCCACCCTCCCTGATACATATGACTGTGGGATTAGATCTCTGGAGATCTAAATTCTATTACAGTCCCTGTGTCACTATGATGTTAATCTCTCTGTCTAAAAGAAGACATAATATTAAAGATAAAAGCAAATATCATCTGAGAACTTTCCGATAATATGATGCTAGAACTATATGACCATGTCCAGATATGCAGAGGCATGTGCCTCCAGTGGCACAAATTTGTGCTTCAGCACAGACCCCTGCATGTGCACTTTGTTGTGGGACAGTGTCCCACTTTGGGCCAACTGCCCTTGCCCAGCTCCTCCCAACTCCTGGTGTGCTGGAGCAGCTGGGGTACAAACAGAGGAGTGGAGATGCTCGGCTGTCAGCCTGAGTGTCTCCCTGGAGGACCAGGCCTCTGTTTCTTTTAGTCCATACTATCATTCATAGCCTTATTTTTTTTTTCCTGGATTTTCTGTTGTTGTTGGCGGGGAGGGGGCGGTTGCTACTAGGAAATCCAAGTAGCAAATTTTGTCCCTATGCTGCAAATCTGCAGCACAGGACATATTTTTAACATTCCACGTGTGTGGTCTGTGACACCACAAACTACATGTGCCTGCATGTGGGGAAATAGCCTATGAATAGATAGTTGTGGCACAAATTCACATGGTCTTCAGTTTATCAAAAATTTCCACTATATTAAAGGCTTTACCAAAGTCTGAATAGACACACTCTACTGCATCTCTTTTCCCTAGAAAATCAATTATCTATATCATCATAACCATTAGCATAGCTACTAAATCAATAGGATAGTATAAGATGGATGCATAAAGGAACATATTCAGGCTTCTTAGGGAGCAATATCTGATATTTCTTTTTTTTCACTGGCAAATTAATGGTCATGAGTGTATCCACAAACACCCATATCTTCATTTGTCTATTGACAGAAATGATACCTAAAGAGATTATTTTAATTTATTGTCACATTTTTGGTACATGTCATACATTACAAACAGATGTGGTGTTTAAAATTCATGAAGGCAATGTGGATATCTAATAAGTCACTGAACTAAAGAAGTGTACAATATTTGGGCAGAAACTGCTGCTTAGTATAGGTTTGTACACCACATAGCATAATTCAACCCAACCTTATTTAGACTCAAGTATATCTACAAGTAAAGAATTCCTAACAATGGAATTAGAAAGAACATGGAGAGGAAAGGCAAAAGCAATGACAATTGTCAGAATAACAATTCAGGTACTCTGCCATAGATCTGGAGGCATAGGCAACATATAACTGTTGATAATTGGTGGGTGCACAACTTAAAAGTTCTGCTGGTATGCAGCAGGGTTCATATCATGTACTCAATAGACAAAGGAGTTTTGATTTCTAGAGCTACTTTTAATGTCATGTTTTACGATACTATGTAATAGCAGATAGAGACTGTTCTAAAAGAGAGCTACACATGAAAAAAACTGTGGTGCCTTTATACAGTCATAGCCAAATCCTACATATATTTAAAATCTTAACAAGAGTGTTGTCTTAGTATATGGTTAAGTTCATAGAGGGCTTGTTCTTCAGATTTTTCTGTCCAAGCACAACCATGCTTTTGTGACAACTAACCCTTAAGCAAATGTAAATACTTTAAAAAGTAACGACCTTACATTGTCAAAATAATTGTAGGCATCAGTCCGTTCTGCTTGCGAACTTCATAGTAATGTTCAGTATGTTAACAGGTTGTCTTCTTTACTTCCATCGTACTGCCAGGTTGGAAACACAGGCATTTTTCATTGTAGTTCTCAGGTAAGTTTTCAGTTGCCACTAGAAAGAAAAGCATCTCTCAGCCAATGCTGTAATCATTGGGATAGTTAAATAAAGCATGTAGAGTTTTGACAGATTTGGAAAGGTGTCATGCAATGCCATTTCATGAAAGAATCACAGTCTTTTTTCAATCTGGGTGGGGTCCTCTTTCTTGTTACTCTTGTCAGCATTGTCATCTTTGAACATCCAGCAAAAAAATTGATTTCAAAGTTCAGATCATCTTGATCAATACTGTAAGTGGTTGAAGTAGCACCTACACTTTCATCAGAAAGGTTCTTGGAAGAGAGAATATCTGCAAGGGAATTGAAAATGAGCAGGTCATTCTCAGCCAAGTGGTCTTGTGCCTCCTTAATAAGGGTATCCAGAGTGCTGTACAATATTTCACTCCTATAATAGTGCTCAGGCTTCTTAAAAGAGAACTATTACCCTCCTCCCAGTTTTGTGGAGATAACCCATTTGCAAGCCACACAAAGGTCAAGATAACTGTTTCCTGGCATGTGGTTTGGGATGCCAAATTATCACCTCTTATTTCCTTTAGTACAGACAGTGTGATTTAGCCATTACCATTCCTGTGTGATATATAAAGTGTTTTGATTTAAGAAGTTTGGACAGGTGCATTAGCACAGGTGCATTAGCACTCTTCACATAAGAAGCATGCAGTACATATAGTTGAAGTCTTACACGTTTCTGCAAAGTGCATAAATTTCAGGTCCAGCTTTAACACCCCCCCCCCCCCCCCGCCGATTCCATTCAGAGCTTAAACAATGTCATCAAAAAATTCCAAAACAGCTCGGAAAGCCTCAAACTGACAGCTCCGGTGAGTGCCACTGAGTGATTTCAGGGTTGTTGGCCCCCCAGAAAAAAAAATTCTGGTGTCATTTTTTCAAAGACAGAGTGTCTCTTTGAGCTCACTTCAGAGAAAGTTCATAGAGCCTGTAGAATTCTGAAAGCATTTTGGACAATTAGACTGCAGGAAACTGTGTCCAGTACCCACAGATTTAATATATGAGCATAGCAGTGAACATAGTAAGCTAAAGAATTTTTGCCAAGTATCCATGTGGCCACACCAGCAACACATGTATAGGCTGGGGAACACCCCCTTATCAAAACAGTGGCAAAAAGGGATCTTGGAGTCATTGTTGACTGCAGGATGAACATGAGCCACCAATGTGAGGAAGCGGTCAGTAAGGCTAGCCACACCTTGTCATGTATCTATAGATGCATCACAAGCAGGTCCAGGGAGGTGATCCTTCCCCTCTATGTGGCATTGGTCAGGCTACAGTTGGAGTAGTGCATCCAGTTCTGGGCACCGCACTTCAAGAGGGATGTGGCTAGCATTGAGAGGGTCCAGAGGAGGGCCACTCACATGGTCAAGGGGCAGCAGGGCAGGCCCTATGAAGAAAGGCTAAGGACCTGAACCTATTCAGCCTCCACAAGAGAAGGCTGAGAGTGGATCTGGTGCCCTTATACAAACTCACCAGGGGTACCAGCAGGAATTGGGGGAGGCTGTGTTCCCCTGGCACCACCCGCAGTTACTAGGAATAAAGGTCAAGGAAGGTGGTGCTCTCTCCTACATTGGGGGTCTTCAAGAGGAGGATGGACAGATATTTGGCTGGGGTGTTATGACCCCACACTTGTTCCTGCCCGGGGCAGGGATTTCAGACCTGATGATATGTTTAGATTCCTTCTGACCCTAAGCACTATGAAACTATGAAACCTTTATAGGTTCTCATTTTGGTGGCCTCAGCGTAGAACTGACCTCTTAGAGCTGAAATACCAAGTCCCAAGGCTGATAATGCACTTTTGATCAGGGTGGCAAGTGAAACACAGCACATCTGCAGCATCTTGTAGAAGCCAGTAGTATATGCTCTTATATTTCAAATGACTGGTTTAGGGAATTATGAGATTGGTTAAGAGCATTATGAGAACAACTTGTTCATGTTTTGACAGATCCATTGTTCATCTGCAATGATGGAAAACACTCCAGCTTCTTTGACTTCAGTTACAATTGAATCTAGTGCTTGATTATTTCATTTTGTTGCAAGCTTTGTAGGTAGATGAAGTACTTGTCTTGGTTAACCATAAATTGTTGAATCCATTTGTTGTCTGTACTATGCAGTTTCATTGATACCTGTAAATTGCCTTGATTTGTGGAATCCATTACCTTGTTGTGTCCCCTCAAAGGTATACCCTGGCGATCACAAAATAAAGTACTTTCTGTTACACATTCTAAATATGCTTGGTGATCCTCCACTGGTTTTTGTTTGTTTGTTTGTTTGTTTTTAAAATTTTGACTGTCAGGTTGGAATGCAATAATCCCTGTTTTACTGAACTGCAGCTTGCCCTTCCATTTAGCAACAGCTTCTAAATAGGATTCACATTTTGAATGTTCATGAAATCTTTCATTTTCTTTCTTCCATGTTTTAAAAACAGTAATTCAAAATGACACTTCCCTGTTTGTCCCATTACCAGATGCTCAGCAATAAAAGCAGAAAGCTTTGTCATCACAGAGACTATATTCAAGATATTTACATTATACCGCACTTGCCTAAATTTTCTGGGGTTTTTTCCCATGGGCACTGCCTAGAAAATCAATTACTGGCTGATACAGACCTTCTTCAATATTTACTAAAGCTGCATCTGGTCCAAAGCAAGGGTCTCTTATTGAAAGCTGCACTAACCTCTGTATGAGTGTTTGACTCCAGAGTATCAGTGTCCTTCTCATTGATGTTGTTAACATAATTCTGAATTCCAGAAGAGTCAGGTTCAGTTCCTGATCTACTTGGAGTTAGTGGTTTAGCTTCTTCATGTAGAAAAAAATCCAAACTTAATTTTCCTTTCACCATTGTACAAAGCTAATTATAGGTACATTATTAAATCAAATCAGTTTAAACCTAGACTATCCCTGGCCCATTTTTCAGAAAAACAAGTAAAAAAAAGTGTAGTAAAATTCCAGGGCCTACAGAACACATTTGCAAATGCTGAGCTGACTGAAAAAGAGAAAATCATGTAAGAAAAGTTATTAAGGTGAGGGGTCAAAGACACTCATCAGTTATGTTATTAAGGTTTAAAAGTTTTGAAATAAAGCAGTGGTTGTCAACTTTTTTCAGTCACAGACCCCTAAAAAATGGGTAATAGAAGCACAGACCTCCTTTGGATCTCTCTCTCTTGCTCTCTCTGACAGCACTGCCATCCCACCAGGATTTCCGGGTATCAGATTTAGAGCCCACAGTGCAAATATGCAGTGCAGGGAACATTTTTTTGTTTCCAGAGTGCCTCTTACAGCATCTCAAAGTGTTTTGAAAAGCCACAAGAGGCATGTGTGAGCTCATCTGGATCCACCCATAGAGTTTGTATAAATAGTATTTGGCTATCACTGTATAAATGTAGCTTGTGTAAATTGCGTTAATAATTGCAAAGTACCTTGTGTTAATTAATATATTTTAATACTCATCTGTACGTCCAGACATACTGTATACAAGACATTTTAACTGTATTGCATGAACCATAACTTCAGATTAACAAGCACAGCATGGGAAACCAAATGCAATACTTTAGTAACAGTGCAGTTTGAGCTTTTCAGGAGAAAACACAAAACAAAACAGACATTGTGCCCTACTGATGTCATGATCACAGTGTTAGCATGTCTTTTTACATCAACACAAAAGAACATTAGTGAGCTAGAGAAAGAAAGAGATGGTGTTTGTTAAATCCTGTGCAAGGAGAAGGCATTGTTACAGGCGATAGCCAATCACAAGCTTTATATGAGTTGTGAGATGCAAGTGGTATAGCACTCCCTATGAATCTTCATCATCTTCATCATCATCATCCTAGCTAAAAAATTAAAATCCAGAATATGAATATCATTTGACAATAGAAAAACTAAGAAAAAAATATTTGATTGCACATGGTTATGCACATAAGTGAAAGGATGTCCCACCTTAGGAGTCAGCAAAGATTTTTTTTTGTTGCCGCTCTAGATTTTCAAGTGATAAAAAGGGCCTACATGATTGTCTGTGTGAGTAAAAGGGGGAAATAGACAGAAATTTCATTCATTTCATCTACATATTAACCAGTAAATCATAATGTATCTTTATATCACATCAGAGTGCAAACAAGCACAGTCTTTGCTATGCTAGATTCTATACTACTGCAAATCTGTTTTCAAAATGATGTATGGTTACTTCTCCCAAGCTACCTATTTTTATCATGTGTATTTAGGCTATAAACCCATTCTTTACAGATAGTTTTTAAAAGAATTCCTTTTTTTTTAGTATAAATTTTGTTACATTGGGAAGGGAACTCAGTTTCTCTTTTAGCTGTCAGCTGCACAGGACATGGAGTTTGAACTATCATCTAGGTATGTCCCACGTCTGGTCAGGGATAAGGCATGATTATGTGCACTACTCAGAAGCTTGTGCTTCCCTATACTTGTTCTATGGGTGAACATGTGTGTTTCAAAGCACTAAAATTCAGAAAAGTTTTTGTAGCACTTTTTGATGCTATGAAAGCTGGTACAAGCCAGAGGGTCTCAAGATATGGTCCATCTGTGTGGGACTGGTTCTTAAGCTACTGCTTCGCTCATGGGATGTCATTTCTTTGGAATATTTAGAATACTATTGCTCTAACATACAATGAAAAAGAAAACACTTTCCACTAGTTCTGCTGTTTGTTTATCCATTATCTTAGTAGCAATCCCATCCTCAGTCAAGTATCAGGAACCCAAGATCCTAGTGAATTTAAGGATATTAAAACTTAAACCATCATGTCAGATAAACATATAGCAGTTAAAACTAACTGTTTGTAGCAGCTCTAATGTTGTTATTGTCAGTACACATATCCTTGATTTTAAAAGCAAAGGGAATTTTTTCTTTGCCTTTTATTACAGAAAGGTTTCTATATAGGAAAATCCTTCCGAAGCCACTTTCATATATGAAGGTCTTTACAGATAAACGTCTATATGAGACATCAATATCAAGTGTTATGGTATTGCATAACCTGGTAGATATTACAAAATTCATATTAAAGGTAATTCTTAACTCATTTAGTTGTTCAGATATTTCATATTTGCCACACCATTTGTCATGGTATCTGTAAGAGACTAGCTAAATCAGAGGTGTAAGAAGGCAGCTGGAAGCCCAAGGCAGCTGTGAAGCATGGAGGCAGCAGTGACTTCTGTGTGCTGCTGTACTACTGACATGATTGTGTGGCTGCTACCGTGGTCACCCCACCTTCCTTACTGAGCTACATTACTTTGATGTACAAAAGGAGTTAAAGAATTTTTTTTCATCCTGAACTTTGAAGTTTTGGGATTTCTGTGTTTTGACATCAAGAGAAGCACTCAAATGTAATTCTTGCGTATTTTTCAAAACGATAACAAAAAATAGACGTGCATATGATGACAAAAGGAAGAAACAAAAAATTAACTGATTACAGCTTAGATTAACAGTGATAATTGCTTACTCTGGCCTTGTCACAGGGCTGTGTTGGTCATGGGGTGCTGGAAACAAGAAACATAACAGGATATTGAGGGCCCACTGGGCAGAAGTAATGGCTGGGCTGCCAATGACAGTGATGGCTGGCTAACATTTTTAGTAACTACTATTTTTTTGTTACCCACTCCTAAGTCGGTACCCAGGACTGCTGCCCTAGTCATATCCAGCAGTAACTTATTTTACCACTAGAGACAATGACTCAGTGGCTTCCTTGACCTCCATGATTCACCACAACCATATGCCACTCATATCCCAATACCTCTGTAACTGTTTTATATTTTGTTTTCTCTTTTCTGTATAACTGCCACGCGGCACTCTCACATTTATGTAACCTTGAAGCCTTCACTGTTAACCAAAACAAGTGCCTGGTATTACTTTCTGCTGCCTTGAAGTCTTCACTGTTAATCAAAACAAGTGCCTGGTACTATTCTCTGCTGGCAGTAGGCCACACACCTGTTCTCTGTAAATTTTACTTCTTATCTAAAAAGTGTCAATTTTGCAGAAATGAAACTTATGTAGAGAATCTGCCTAGTAACTATTATGTAAAAGAAATTATCCTATCCCTGTATGCTTAGCTTATATCATAGTTAGCGTCACAGAGGCAGTCCAACCAACATCTATAAAAAAGGCAAAGAAGCAGGAAGCAGCAGAGACAACAACTAGAAAACTCTGTAGGCCCAATCACCCTGCAGACTGGTTCTCAGCCTCCCCGCCAGGGCGTATCCCAGCGAAGACAAAGGCCTTGAAAACCCAACAATTGACAACAGCTCACCATGTTACAGTTTTGTACTCTACATCCCATTCATGAGCTGTTGACCAGTTCTGGGACTTAAGGAGCAGGCAGCCGCACCTAGCATTGGACTAGTCCCAGTGTTGGAACGCAAGGGCTGGCTCTGGAACCCCGTGAACCTACAGACCCCCTTTGTATCCAGCATACTGTAACTGTAACCGAAGAAACATCGGAGACTCCACTTCTCGACTGCCTCTCATCGTAGCTTAGACAGCATATCTACGCTCGCTATACTTATATTTACTGCAGCTTCATTCCTTCACCCTTCTTACTCATAAGAGGGTGAGGCCAGGTGAGTGAATAAAACCTTTTTGCTTTACCTTATATCTACTCTGTAATAACTTCTACTACTAACATCCCATCTCAATGAGCCATTGACCAGTTCTGAGACTTAAGGAGTCGGCAGCCGCACCTAGCATTGGACTAGTCCCAGTGTTGGAACGCAAGGGCTGGCTACGGAACCTCGTGAACCAACAGACACCCTATAGACTGATTACAAAGAAAACTAACAACTTACTCTAAGTCATCTACTTGTGCCAACTCGGCAAACCTCGAGGGCGGCTATAAAGCTACCTCCAATCCCGCCCCACAAGCCGTGCGCTCACACAGCTTCACAAAGCCCGCGGCTCCCCTAAGTGGTGCCGGAACCGCTAGCCCGGCATTCTGCCACAACCTCCTACTACTCCTGTTTCCTCCCTGCTATAGTTCCAACAGATCCTCACCAGAGACCTGTTGCCAACATGTCTCAACATATATCTTTCTCAAAAGAGTGACTTTCCCTAAAGTCCTTGCAACAGTCTTACTGCCCCAAATCTCTACACCTTCCCCCTCCTTGCCTCATTATAGCGAGGCTGCCTTACATGTTCTCACCAACCTGGAAAAAAAAAAACTGAAAATAGGGAAAACCTTAACTCTGACCTTATAACCTGTTTCATAGCTTTGTTGATAAATAACAAGTGCCAAAATAAAGTGCCATTTATTAGTTCAGTAGTGTAAGAATGGGTGGGTGAGTGGGGAAGATTTCAATGAGATCCACAGTGACAGAAATTTTAAGAATTATTAATGGGAGTAAATTAATAGGGACATTTTTTCAGTGATAAATACTATGTAAACTATAATCTTCTAATGATTTGCCCAATCCTACCTCTGCTTAAGTCAAAATCCACATTATCACTGACTACCATGAAATACTAAAGGAGTACAGTAAATATCTTTATACTGATAAAGGAATCTCTGGTGAGTGGCCTACAGCTGCTAGCAATGCCTCTATGAATGGAGACAAAATATGTTTCCAGATATCAGAAAGAGGCTGGGGAATAAGCCAGGGATTAAAGCCAGAATTGCAGGCCAAAAGCTGGAAACCAGGAAGGTGGCTGGGATGAATGATTGTGACTATTCAAAGCAATGTATATATTATTGTACAGTACCAGGGGCCTAACCCCTGTTACTTTAAGAGAATGAGGTAGCGCCACCTGCAAGAAAGGAAACAGCTCAGAGAAGATAGGGATAGAAGCTACAAAACTGAAAGGGACTATCCTAGAGCAAACTGCTCTGCAAGAGGTGACATAGGGCAGAACTCCATGAAGTCATTTAAATAGAGACTATAAAACAAGTGGGTAGTAGGGCTGTGCGGAACAGCACATTTCATTTTGACTTCTGTTTCACCATTTTGAAAGCACAGTGTTTTGTTTTATCATTTCATATAGTTTCAAAGCACTACTCCATTTTGCTTTGTCAAAACTGTTTCATTGTTCGATGGGTTTCGATGTTTCATCCATAGGCTATAATGGAGAATCATGAGAATGCCTATAACTTTGTCATTTTTTGCCTGATTCAGATGAAAATTGCCCCGTCTGTGGGCATGAAGTCTACCAAATTTCAAAGAGATAGGTGCGGGGGTTTCTGGGACTCTACACCTAAAACTGCAAAAAGCAAAACTCATGTTACTTGCCTGCAGCAGCAGCCTCCTGTCATCCCACATGCAGATCTGGGGGCCTGCACCCCGAGGAGGATTGTGCGGCTGTACTGGACTCCTCCCAAGGTGCAGACCCCCAGATCTGTGCTCAGAATGACAGGAGTCTGCTGCTGCTGCCTGGGACCAGCACTGGGCCAGCACCAGGAACACTAGTGCTACTGCTGGGCCCAGGAAGCAGTGGTACCGTCCTGTCATCCTGTATGCGAATCTGAGGGCCTGTACCCCCAGGAGGAGTCTGGCAGGACTGAGAAGGCAGGCTGAGCTCCATGGGGCTGGTGGAGGCAGTTGGAGTGCAGCCTTGGCTCTCCCCACCTCCCACCACTGGGCTGTACTCTGAGCACCTCCGCCAGCCCCATGGAGCTCAGCTTGGCAGTGAGAGGTGATGGGAGATCCGGTGGCAGAGCTGCTCAGAGTACAGCCCAAACCAGTGGCTCTCCCTCACCTCCTGCCACCACGCATCTCTCCGTGGGACTGTGGAGACGCCAGCTGCTGGGCTGTGCTCACCAGGGCTGCGCTCAGAGTGGCTCCGGTGGCAGGGGACAGTAGGAGAGCCAGTGGCGGAGCCACTTGGAGTGCAGCCCTGACAAGTACAGCCTGGTGGCAGGAGGCTCCAAAGCCCCACAGAGCTGCACCTGGTGCCAGGAGGTGTGGGAGAGCCACTGGCCAGGGCTGTGCTCGGAGAGGCTTTGCCACTCCCACTGCCTTCTGCCACTTGCCTGAGCTCCGTGGAGCTGGCAGGCTGCTCAGAGCACAGCCCTGGCTCTCCCAGGCTGCTTTGAAACACAAAACATTTCAAAATTTTTGAAACATTTTGAGTGCCCTCATTTCATTCTGAAACTGTTTTGAAGATTTGTGTTTCATTTCTATTTCACTGTTTTGAGCCTGAAGTGTATCAAAACAGCTTTGAAATGAAACACTCATCAAAACCATGTACAACCCTACTGGGTAGGCTGCAGGGGAAGGGAGTAGGCTTATTAGCCTGATAAGAGGGAAGCCCCTATGCCTGGTTCTGAGCATCAGAGATCAGGTGATCCGAAGGGATGGAGTCCAGGGAAATATAAGCCAAACTCCTAAGTTAGAGGGTACTCAGTCTGGCCCTGAGTAGTGGAAATCCTGGGAGTGAGGCTGCTGGAGGGAGAGCCACAGACAAACACAAGGGGCACATCCAGATAAGCATGGATGCTTGTTTCCAGGGGTACAAGTAGCAGCAATACATTTTGTGCCACTGCTACTTGTCCCCAGGGAATGCCCATGCCATGTGCGCAAGGGAAGGACCCAGGGCATTATGTGTGCCAGTGGGGCATTCTACATTTTGAGCTGTAGGTTTAGGGCATGGTGTGCATGAGGTAGGGCTGGGTGTCCAACATGCAGAGAGAAACACGGAAACAAAGTTGCCCAAGGGCAAACATAAAGAGAAATGCTTTGCTCAGGGAATTGAGCTAAAAGTTTGGGTCAGACAAAAGCAGCTCAGTGATAAACAGGGCAAAGTGAAGAACCTAAGTGCCACTCTGGGATTTTGAGGGCAGTGATGAAATCTAGACAGCATCAAAAGGAACAGCAGGTGAGCACAGGGTGGTAGCCTGAGATACCAATGTGGGTGAGGCAAGATTACAACACCAAGTGGGCTAGTAGGTGCTTTGTCTTTGGAAGGTGGATCCTGCCACAGTACATAAATCTCCTCCACCCTCACTTATCACTCTCTTCTTTTTTTTTTCTTTTGCCCTCCGAGTTTGTTTGGAAAAATCTCAGAATGGATGGAAGAAGTGGACTGGACACAACTTTCAACTGCTTGGCCCCAGAATGAGTGCAGGGAAAGTCCCTTGCCACTGAGAGGCTTCAGAAGCCACCTAGCCTAAATTGGACCGGAGCTGGGTTGTTCCGGTCCACAGCTTGTAAAAGGCTGCTGGCCCCTGCTTTACAGTTAGAGTCCTGCCTTGAGTCACTGTGTTTGTCCCTATTATGCATGCTTTGAAGCAAGTAAGTAGAGGAGTAGGGAGGCCTAAATCCCTTAATGCTTCACCCCTATTTAGCTCGTACCTTTGTGCTTCACAAGAATTCCGTACTGTTTTAGTGCTAGTCATTTTACTTTAGCTTGCTTCAGATTCTAATTATGTCTTGGGCCAAGTTGTCTTCTGTCCTTTTTCCATGCTTTCCTGCATCAGATTCTGACAGACAATTTTGAGTGTCTAGGGAGCTCTTTTTCTTTCTTTCTCATTGTAAAAACTTCCTTTATCTCCTCCTAGTCTGCCCTCCTTCTGCTACTCCCTCCCAAAATTTCCAAACTCTTTCCAACCTCTCAAATCACTTTCTCATTCTCATGTGTCCATCAGTCTCTCCTAACTCTACCCTCATCAAGTTTGGCTGTTCCTGCTATAACCTATTAAAAACCTTAAACTCTTTTTCTTTCACACCGATATTTCAGCTGCTTGTACATGCTTCCCATTGCAAAACAAGTCCAGCCAAACTAGTAATAACAACAACATTTTCAGAACATTGAAAAACTAAAATCTTCACTTGTAAAATCAAAACAATGCTTGCCTCAATTCAGAAAATAAATAAAACAAGAGACAAGTCTTTGTTATGTGCCCAAAGTTCAAGTATCTACCTTCTCTTGAATTAACTAAAAAATGGTAATTATTAAAAATTTAAGGTCACGGTGAATGTTTAAATAAAAAAAGATTTGTTCAAGAGGGACTTTAAAAAAATAATCTAAGAACGAAAACGTTAATGCATTCTCTATTAGCAATAGACCTTTTAGAGAGTTTATTTAATGCCAGAAGTTTAATGAATTTCTTGTTTTAAGAACATAATATGGAGTGATGAATTAAAACTAGCTTTGTAATCAGTTAAAGCACATTTTGAAGAGGATTTTTTTTCCAAAGTTTAGCAATCAATCCTGGTTTAAATCTGTAATCTCTGGTGGCTTGGTCACTTCTCCAGAAAAGAATTTCAGCACGAGCTGTTCACCCTTTGCCAAAGCTTTGTGAACTGATTGATCTTTCCTAGTTCACACTTTCAGGACAAAGCTGGTCTATTGGCCTCTATAAGCCTGAATGACAGTATGGATTATAGCATGCACAGCATATACATTTATTCATACCTGTAAATTGAATGCATTCCAGTAACTGAGTTAGCACATGTTTTACTAAACTATTATTATATACTAGAAAGCTATAACTATATATTCCTGTGAATGGCACTATATAGGAAAACAAACAATAGATATGGCACCTATTCTGAGACTCTTACAGTCTAAATATTACTAAATCTTGATGTAGCAAATATTGTTAAATTCTACATCCCCTCCACCCCCAGGGAGATAGTGAAAGAGTGGAATTAGGACACAGAATTGGCAAGAAGAGCTGTTAACTACAATGACTCGTATTGTGCTCAATAGATGGCTAATAATATAGGGTTAAAACCCAATCCACATCAAAGAGCTATTTATGCAGCCTTTAGGTCTCTAAAACACTCACCAAAATCTTCTATAACACCCATCAAACCACTAGAACATCTACATTTAGGCACTGCACATACTTAGAAAGGCTCCCCTTGAAGTATCTACATTTGCTTACATTCTGTAGTTATTCTAATCCTCCCAGGGAAAGTCAAAATTTCACATAAGTCCCTAGCATAGTTGTAAGGCCACTTTCCCACCAATAGGAAATATAGGATTTAGGTCCTCCTCAGCCAAATGCAATGTGAACCTATATTTTCCCAATAATGTCCCTTATAGGGCTATGCGAAGCTTCAGTTCCTGATTCAATTTGGCAGAGATTTGGCTTGATTCAGTGGCTGAATCTCCAGATCTAAATTGAATCAGGAGACCCTTTAATCTCTCCGAATCAAATTAGAACCCTCTGAATTGATTCAGAGAGATTTGGAAAGATTCAGGGATTCAGACACAGATACAGCTTTAAATGTTTTTTCTACATATCTCAAGGTAGCAGGCAGCTTGTGAATGCTGCAATGGTGGGCAGATGGAGCGTTCCACAGGAGCATGGTTGGGAGGCAGGCAGCATTCTCTACAGCAGACCCAGAATTGGACCAGAAACACTTCCTGTCCACTTCCAGGTCCACAGGGGAGTGCGCAGGGCCTGCCTGCCCCCCAGCTCAGCAACTTATGCCTCCTGGGTCTGGATGGGCACCCGAGGTCCCCCCATGGCCAATCGCTGAGCTGGTGGGTTTGTCGGTGAGCTGAGTGGGTTTGCCACTGCCTTAGGGCACTAGGGTGCCCTGCTCCTTTAAAGAACTGAAACTGCTAGGGCAAGAGCCCTAGCAGTGATCTGGAGGCTTCAGCTGCTGGTTACCACGGCAACCAGAGTGAGCTAGCAGCCCACTCCTGCCAGCGGTCAGCTGACCAGAAGGGGCAGGGTCTGACTCACATATAAAACCCAGGGCTGAGGCCAGGAAGGCAGTTCCCTGCCATCAGCCAAGGGAGAAGGAGCTCTCCCAGAGCAAGCAAATGGGAGAGGCCTGTCTGCAGGAGCAACCTCCAATACTGTTAAGGGACGGATCATTCTCTGGTAGGGTTGAGATGAGGTTATAGCCGAGCAGCTTGAATGTATGTTACAGCTTGAATGTATGTTACAGCCCAGGGGCTTGTGTTTTGTTTATTATCATATAAAACCAGTGGTTTGCGTGAGGCTATTAGGGGATGGAGGAAGCCTCATAAGATACCCAAGCAGTGTGGGGACCCCAGTGCCAGAGAGGATGCAGCATTCGGGGTGCACTGACCCCAACACCAGAGAGGGCTCAGCACATTGCAGACCACGGAAAGCCCAAGCACCAGTGAGGCGATGAGCGAGACAGGGCTGCGGAGAGCCCAAGCACCAGAGAGGTGCCAAACAAGATGCAGCTGTGGAGAGCCCAAGCACCAGTGAGGTGCAGAGTGAGACAGGGCTGTGGGGGGCCCATGGAGGACAAGGAGGGCCAAATCACAAGCTCCAGACCAAACAACATCAATACCATCAGTGAGGCTTAGGGTATGGTAAAGGGGCATTTGGAACCACACATAGCCCATAAGGCTAGGGTGCCCCGTAACACCCATTGCAAATGGGACCCACAAGGGGTCCAGGAGCTGATGGGGCCAGAGAGTACAGCAAACTAGTAAAGGCAGCCTCCCTATTATATACTTTCCATCAAGGACGTGGCAGGAAAGAATTGAGGGTGCCCATTGGGCTAACTTGGCACTGTAAGGGGGCCTTGGGAGATCATGGCCACCCTTAAGGACCACCACCCCATGAAAGCCACTGAGCACAAGAGGGACCCCCCCCCCATGCTCCCCACGGACACTCCTTCCACCCCAGTATTGCAGCGTTCACGAGCCACACCTGGTACCTCAAGGTATGTAGAAAAGACATTTAAAGCTGTGTCTATGGTTGAATCACCGAGTCTCTTAATCAGCATCTAATCTTCAGATTTGGATTCAGCTGAATTGAATTGGGGACAGTGATCTAAATCAATAAATTGAATCACTGTTCCCAATTCAGGCTGAATCGGAATCGAATATGACCTGTTTCTCACACCCCTAGTGCCCTAACCATGAGACCTCAAGCAGGGTGGGACTAGAACCATCCTCCATTCCTTCTGAGGCTAGGTAATTGGAGAAAACCTAATTGAAACATTTGTTGGGCCAAAAGAAGGACATGTTAGCAGAAGCCCGGTTTTGTGGTTCCGCACTTAGTAGGACATTAGGTCTAGGTTCTTTTCCAAGCTACCAATTCTGTTTTATTTATGCATTAAATAAATATTTCCATAAAATGAATGAAAAGCACTGAGTACAATAAGTAGCATTTTTCACCCTTCTTGAAACTCTGTCTTAGTAGTATAGGAATCTATACTGTACTATTTCATACAGAAAAGGTCTGTTGGAAGGCCAGGATCCTTGTAGCAAACATCAAGGTCTCTGTTTTTCCTTACAACAAAATAAAGGCTATGTACAATGTTCAGAATTCTTCATCCTTCTGCCATAGCACTAATCCACATTATGGAACTTTCCCTGGCTGGCTGTCTATATCGTTCACTCTCTCCTCAAGTAGCACTTTGCTCACACTACCTAAAAACACTAATCCACCTTCTAAGGAATAGAGTAGAACTACTATTTACTTATGAACAGTGCTATACACCTCAAGCTATATGCTAGAGTGTCCTCTCACATTCATTGATGCAGTTTTATTCAACCAGGTCTTGCCTGCTATTCCTACAATGTTATCCAAAAGAATGCCATAGCTTACAATGACTTACCTGTGAATTTCATCAGTGTGACTGAAGCATTTTCCATACTAAAGTTGGGCCTAGGGCCTTGTCCAATTTACCAAGCCTAGGCCCCCTCTGGTCTGGTTTCTTTCCAGTTAATGATGTCAGGATGAGGAAGGGTCGACACTATTCCCCAGCCATGCTCTGGTATTATCATCTCACCTGTCATGACTTTGATCATTCTTTAGTTACGGAGCTGATTCCTTTGGGTGATAAGTGGGGCCTGTTGGAGTTATTTCTTCATGGGGCTCCTCATCCTGTACACCCCACCATTACCACCACCTTGATGTTGAATGCTCCTTCTTTTGAGGAATTAACCCCTTGTAACAAATACAGGGGCCTTGTCTTAGGCTTCTGGGACTTGGGTGAGGCTCTTCTAAATGTTCCTCCAGAAACCAATCAACAAGTTAATCCTCTTTTATCTCATCGTCCATACAGGGTTAATCTACTTCCATTAATGGGTTCACTGCTTTTCAGCATAAGGTCCCCTTAGGCTCTTTACACTACTCATACATCAGGTGAGCAAGATACAGGAGCTGAAGTCCTTTTCCTTATTCAGGGTGGCACCCTACAGTAAGCCTCATTAGCAGACTCAGACAGGTGAGTTCACGTAGGTTAGCAGCCTCTTTTGGGATCAACCTCCCACCCCCCTTTATCAATATATTTAAGCATTGACAAGAAACAGAGAAAGAAAAAAAAATCAATCCAAAGATGGTACTCACACTGGTTGGTTTGAGTTGCCTATTCTTCAGCAGGTCCTGGGTCTCATAGGCTACCTCCCAGGTACTCAGGTACCTACTTTTTCCCATGGTCTTCATTCCAGCACCTGGCACATCACCCCAGCTGTTTTCTGGAGATTGTAGTCTTCCTGGGCAGTTCTCTCACCCGCATGCCCTTCATCCATCAGTATCTGCCAGCTGGTGTTAACCTGAGAGTCCTCCAGCTCCTTTTTTCTCTACGCCACAGTGTCTCTGAGCTCCACAACTGTCAACAGGGACTGAGCACTGGCTCCAGAAGCATGGCATGGTACTCTAGTCCCCTGTAGCATTCCCTCTCCTACCTGAGGTAATTGAAAAGGCAGGATCACTCCTGGCTTTCCCTCCATTCCCAGGGTCTCATCTTCACATCCATGAATGTTTTACCTTTGGCTTCCCACTTGTTTCAACAGATAAAGTAAAAAATGCACTCAACTGTAGCTCATGACTTCATATTTGGAGCAAAGCCTTGAATAGGGTAGGTATGTGACTTCAATCCTGTCAGATTTATGTGGGCCTAGAAACCAGGTCTCCCACTTACAAGGCTATATGACAAAAAAGGTATAGCCAACTCATTTACTCTGTGCTAAATGTGATTTTCCTCTGATTATGGACTTAAGTGGAATTTAGGAAATTTGCAAGATGTAACTGTATCAGAACTAAGTGTAAGAAGATTTAACCACTAAGGACTAGATTCTATTCCATCTATGAGGCATTTAAATAGACTCAGCTGCTAAACTGTGATCTTATTCCACCTTGCTTGAGTCCCTGAAAAAACATTACCCAAAAGGTGGGTGAATCCTTTCACCCATACTTTTTTGACTCAGTCTTAACACTAAGACAAAGATATATTACAAAGGCAGTTGTCTTAACAGTTTTTCAGGGACTTAAGACTAGGACAGAATTACATTTAGGTGAGTGTGAGTCCACTTAGGTACCCATCAGGTGGATTAGGATCTGGTCCTAGGTGACCATCCTAGGTCACTTTTGAACAGGCACAGTAAGTCAACTCTATTCACCCAAAGATCTATCCAGGTTAAAGTGGAAACATAAGACATCTAGACGCCTTAGCCGAATTCTGGTTGTTATTCAGAAGTAATGGAATGCAATTACATTTAATGACTTGAGTGAGTAAAGCTGTATAAGTACCATTTAGATGTCTTAGAAGCAAAATAGAATCTGGGCCCCTGTGCTTAGCCCATATCCTTATCATCATGGAATTAGAAAATGCCTCTTTACAGTTACTCTCTTGGATATTTAATAATGGATTTTATTTACTTTTAAATGCTTCATAAATATTGGATAGGCCTCTTAATTATGCATCTACTGGAACTTATAAATACATGAATAAAACTACATGAACTAAGTTTTTCAGCTTAGAAAATAGAAAATAGTTTTGGTTGGATCCTGTAACCCTTAGCCCTTGCATTATTACATGATTAAGGAGCGATGGTTAGACTCATTAAAACCCAAATTTAGCAGGAATCAATAGAATATTGAAGAAGTAAAATAATGAGCAGTTCTTTTCTGACTCAGTATTGATAGAATGTGGAAAGATTAGGCTAATGTGCAATAGAGAGGCTTATCATGTATAGTTCAGCAGTAACTTTAAACAAGTAAGCATATTCCTATACTACTTGATCTGCAGCCTGCTGAAGTCAATTGGAACCTTTTTGCCTGAGCCCATGAACTTATTTCCCTTTCACAGTGCAATTCTTCACCCTTTACTCAAAAAACCCAGAAAACAAACAATAAAAAAACCCAGCAGCAGCAAAAGAAAGAAAAAAAATCCTTCTGTGACTCCTGTCCGAATAAGTACTGTAGGAAGAGATCCTTTCAATAGGAAAGAATGATATTTAGAGTAATTTATATTACCATACCTGAACATATTTTATACTTTTGCAACTTTCTTCCCCAAATAACCAATCACTATTTGTTATTGTCAATGTGTTGGGGAAGTGGGGGCAGGGTTTCCAGGGCAGGAAAGAGTTATAGAATTTTGGCAAAAAGTAAAGATTTCAAATTTTATTTTTTTTTCATTGTCATTTCTGTACTTGCATAAAAACACATTTTGCTCTGAATTTATTACAAGTGCGTAGCCTGTTTGTTTTCAAGTTCATTTCCCCTGGGATAAAGTGGCAGTAAATGGATAATCCATGGCTTGATTTCACACAGTTGGGCATCCCAGCATGCACTGGGAATACAGCAAATGAAAGAACTGGGACATTTATAACAAAGCTCCCTGCAGACTCATTATTGGCAGTAGCACGAACCATTACAAACCTACAGTCCTGAAAGTACAAAAAGGCAAGCTGTAGGGTACAGAATTTTCTGAAATATACTAAAGCATAATGAATTTCTGGCTATTGAAAGCATGTATCTTTGTTGCATGAGTTGTGCTAATTATTAAGTTTCTACTGTAAAAGATCCATGCTCATAAAATTCCCTCTAAAAATATATTGTCCTTCTCTGAATTTACTTACATTGCACAAACTTGTTTGAAAATATATCTGCAAAGTAAAATGGTGCATGAAATGATTTAATTTCTTTTAGCCTCCATAAGTCCTCTATTAAAATCAGAAATATACCTTAGACACCTTAGATTTCAGCAGAATTTAGATACGGATAAAGTATCTAAAAAACTGTCGGAAAACTGATTGGACACTTGTGCCTGTATTTTGGATGCAAAGTTTGGTGCACTTCCAAACTTAGGGCAGCGTTACAGTTTACCCTGAAAAAGTCATAAATGCACTTAGATCAGGAGCATTCACTCATTAAAGTATGTTAACCAAGTAGTACCTTCTAAATATTTTGCAGTTATGCCAATTCAAGTGAGGGTTATTGCTGACCCATTTTAGTCATATCATTCCAGGCTATTGTTAGTCTGTTTTGAGTTGTGCCACTCCAGCACATCCTGATCACTTCGACCACCTAGATACAGACAACTGGTTTGCTACTAGCTCTAACACCCCCATGCAAACAGCTACGGCAATCCTATTACGTACCTCTGTGAAGAGAATGAGACGGAGAATGGAAACCAGCAGGTGAGCTGCAAACTGGATGTCTTCTGAGGTGTCTACATCTCAGCTCTGCCCTGGTGTGAGTACTAGCCCAACTCCTCCCACCCCCGATCCAATCCCAATTCAGTGAAATATGCAATCTTTTGGTCTTTTATTTATTTAACCTTTTTTTTTTTTACTCCTCTTTACTTCTCTTTATCTTTCCCCTGTCCCCACCCCTTCACTTCACACAGCTCTGGCTTTTTCCTTCCCACCTGAGGCTCTGAAAGATCCTACTGGCTGTGGAGTGAGGGAAACCATAGCTCCCATGGTGGTATCTCCACCTCCAAGCTACATGCCACTCTTCCCATCCTCTCCTAACCCAGAAGGAGGGATAGTTTTGGTTTCTGTCCATGCTCTTGCTCACCAGGCCCTCTAAGGCAGTGGTTCCCAATCTTCTTCTGGTGCAACCCTAAATTGGCCAACAACAGTACCTACTGACCTGGTGCTGCAGGGGCTGCTGGGAGTGGAGTGGAGTGGCAGTGGCAGTGGCCTGGGCTGTGCACATGAGTGTGCATGTGTGTGTGCTTCATGACCCTACTGAGGACCTCCTGCAGCCCTGATTTGGGTCATGCCTCGAGGTTGGGAACCAGTCCTCTAAGGGCAAGTCATAATAGTACAGATTGGAGATGGCATTCAAATTTAATCTGCGAGTGCCCCAGAAGCTGTTCTAACTTTATGATGGCATAACTTTCCACAGATTTAAAAGAGTTTAAAGATAACCTGTAACAGTACCCTTGGGCTTCTTTATATGCTGAGAAGCTTTTTGATCTGGGAAGCTAGTGGTTAGCTCCCACCAGATCTAAATTTGAAGTAAAGCAGCACTTAATGTTCACCCAAGCCTCTCAACAGTCTCAATCTGTTAGATATGCTCTCAACAGTTTGATGTCCACCATCATAGAGTTCAGCAATAGGTACAGCAGCCAGAGTCAGTCATTCAAAAACATGGCTAAAGAACAAAGAGGTAGTAGCTAACTTTTGTATAATAGCCTGGGAGTTAGAGCAATTGGCCAAAAAGTGGGATGCCTGGGTTCTATGCCATATTCACCCATCCAGCCTTGCACCTCTCCAAAAAAAAAAATATCTTAATGGTTAGACTATGCAATACCCACCCTTTCTTTTGAAGCTGGGCTACTGCTTAGCCAAGAATTAAAGAGTCTTGGGGACAGAAGGGGAGTAACCAAAGCAGAGCCTGACTTTACCTTAATGATTATGACTCTATGGAGAAGTCAGTCCTAGAACCTCCCTAGAGCATTTATGTTTTTATCCAATAACTGTAATGCATAGAAAGATGAAAAAGCAAAGATCAGAATATAGGTCTTCCCACCTTCTGAACTGAGTTCTTTACCATTAGACTACAAGTTCAGTTTTGTTCTGCTTCTGGGTCTTTCCAGTACTGGGTTCATAGTGGACCAGTTTCAGTAGGAAGGGTGGAGGATATTCCCGGATAATTTAGTCTTCAGCCTAGTAGCTAGGGCCCTTACTTGTGAGAAAGGAGATAAAGGGTTGATGTCTCCCAGGCTCCTCTTCCTGAATTTTTTTAAACACTAGGCTATTATATAAATGGCAGGTCACAATATCACTACAAATCCCACTCAGTTATTAGCCAGCTTTCAAAAGAGAACTGTAGGGTCTTGATCCTGAGTTTATAGAATTGCATAATGTACAGCCCTGAGTCAGCTGCCTAAGATCTAGAGAACAACAGTAACTGAGACACAATACATTATGCTCAACATTTTTTGCTGACTAGCTCTAGCTTGCTGCCTGTGGCTCAACTTTCTAAGCAGCTTCTTGCTCCCTTATGGCTATACTAAGAACCTAGATATGGTTCTGGACCCTGAAACATCAATTAAAGCATTTAAATGTCTAAATTGCCCAAAGTGTCTCCAAGAATCTCACCCTATATCTCTCTTTTGGAACAGAGGGAATGGGATCTACTCTACAGGTTTCTGCCAGCATTTCACTGTAAGTGAAAGGAGTGAGGATTTGTGACCTTTGATTGGCATAGCACCTAATGGTGATGCAGTTATACTGACAAAACTATAACTTGTTTTGCTTGAAGGGCTAGATGTAATGTAATGGTATGAGGGGCCACAGCAGGTGTGTACACACATATACCCCAGCCCTCCAGAGGCTCCTGGACCTCCAACCCCCACTCCCCATATACTTACTTGTGTCCAGCAGCTGGGGCTGCTTCCATGACCCAGCTTTGCTGTATGTTGTCTTCATGATGTATGTTGGCCACACTGCCTCCTTAAAAATCAGCCATCAGTATCAGCCCAAAAAATCTGTCAGTGCACCCCTAACAATTAATACTGCCACCCTCCCATTCTGCCAAATTCTCAAGTCCCACAGGGTTGGGTTGGGACTGAGCCATGTCTCCATCCCCTGCGCAGCTGACATGGCCATGCAGGGGATGGGACTGGGCCATGTCCCTGTCCATCTGTAGCTGTTTTGTAGCTCTGTATCCCAACCCTTTCCACACTGCCAGATCAGGCCACACGGTGCCTGCTTTATGTGCTGGATTGGAGCCACTAACTACAACCAGTCCATCGATGGACTGCGCTGCATTCATCTGGCCCACCAGGCAAAAAGGTTGACAGCCACTACTCTAGTTCAGTGATCCTCAACCACGGTTAGATGTGCAAACATGATTCACAAGATAAACACAAGTGTTTTTAAGTAGGAAAACTTGGTGTTAAAAATGTTTTCATCAAGTGTGCGTTTTCTGAGTTCTTTGCAACAGAAAACTGTTCTGGTATTTTTCTGAAGTCAAAAATTTAGTGAAAGTTAAACAGCCAGTATTTTCAAGAGGTGTCTCAAATATATCAAGGGAGGCCTCAAGCCTGAAAAGGTTGAGAACCATTGCTCTAGGCCAAGTTGATCCCTGGGAACTTCTGAGGTTGCAAGAAATTTGTATATGAAGGGTCCATTAGTTAGACAAATGCATGCAGTCAAGTTTGCTTTGGTGCCTGCTTTTGTGTGAGAGATGAATAATTAGCACTTAGTGCATTTTCATCTTCATTTAGCTATGCCTATACTGGTAATACTTTGCTGTTATCTTATATAGATCTTTTTACACCAATAAAGTGATCATAAGGTAAATGTAATCACATTTTTGTTACAAAGCAGGTAGTCAAGATTTGAAAGAACAAAACAGCTTTGTAAGACTATATAAATATGAATTGAAACTGTTACTACAAATTTTATTCTGGTTGAATACTTTTTAGCTCATCTTTCTGCCATAGCAATCCCAGCATCTCAGATTTCATAATGAACCTCAACATCTAATAATTTCTAGGACCTAAAATATTTTCATAGTTTAATATTAATGAAACTCTATTTTTCTCATTTTTTAAAATTAAAATAGTAGTTGATTATCATTACGGGCCAAATTAGTTTCTTCAATATCTAAACTAGAAAGCACAAAACATACATTCTGTCTCTGTTTTCAAAGTGACAAAAGAGCCGGATATCTTAGACTTCAGTCCTGTCTACCTGCAAAACAAGAGTAATTTCACAGTACTGAAGGAACTTACAGTATTTGTGAAGAGAAGATTTGATATAACCTGATCTGTAAAGGAGTTATGCTGTACTTAACTATGTGATTTCTTTATTTTTGACTAAGGTATGTCAGAAATTTACAGCAACTATTTATTATAGTAAATGCTTCATCATTTACATACAGTGCTTTGTGACATGCAGATTTGAGGTTCCTGCATGACTCCATTTTTACTTCTTGGGCTCTGATTAGAATTAGTCTCACTTGTAAGCTGAGACCATCAGGTAGTTTGAGGATCAGGATTAGGGATTCAAAATCAGGCTTCTAATGTTCACTTTTAGGAATTTTTTTAAAAAAAGTTATAAGGCATAATTTTCTCATTTTGTGACCTGTTTGACCAGTCTATTTTTTTTAAGTGCACACACGCTCACATGCACACACAGATGCATGTATGTGTCTGTCTATATGCATATGTATCTACCTGTATATACACACATGCCACATTAATGAGAGGTATATCTTAGTCTTCTTAATGTGTTTCAGCCTTATCCCTTAGTTTCTATCACTGACAACATAGCCAAGGTTTCCATGGAAAGGATTGTAGGAAGGAGCATTTGTATTGGGATGCATCAATTATTATAAAAATAGCTAGTGTTAAATTTCCCCACCTACAGTCCTGATAGCATTTGCAGTTTTGAGACGATGACAATTTGCCTGAAGAAAAATGGGACTCTTGTAATCCTCTTTGGGCCCATCTACATGAGCCTTATTAATGCACATTAGCCTAATGTAATGCATATTAAGGGTGTGCATCTACACATGTATGCCCTTAATGCACATTAAAAATGGTGAATTTAGGCATGATTAAAGCACATTAACAAACACATAGATATGATCTGGCACTAACTTTAGGGTTGGTGACTGAGATGGCCCAGAGAGGCCCCTTTGGGGAGGGCAGGGGCGCAACCAGCCACTCACCCTCATTGTCTGGGGGCCCTCATGCCCTGAGTCTTGATGTTGTGGGCTGGGCAACAATGCATCAGAGATGTTGGCCTGCAGGAAGAGAGGGAGAGAGAGTGTCAGTCATTGGGGAGAGGCACTGACCCCATTACAGGGGCACATGCACCCCCTCGCTTCCCCTACCAGTCATCTATTGCCAGTGGTGCACCAGGGACAAGATCCTGCTGCTCCAGTTGTTGGTGGTGGTGGTAGAAGAGCAGCAGGCACAGAATCAGGTGAGGAAAGCATGAGAGCAGGCCTGGCAGGTGGAGGACATCATCCAGATGGGCTCAGTGGGAGTACTGGCTCTGGAATGGGACAGCCTGAAGCAGCTCCAGAAGCAGGGGAATGCCAGGCCATGGAGACCCTCCTGGCCCTCGCTGCCACATACATGTCCCTCACTGCCCGGCCCCCACCCCTGACCCTACAGGGCCCCTGAGTCCCATCCACTGCCCCACAGCAGGTCCCCACCTGGCACTGGGAGGAGGTCCTTGGGCAACTCCTGCATGCCAGACCCCTTGGCCTGGCCCCTGCCTGGACCTGCCACCATCTGCCTGGCCCTGGCCCTGCCACTCTCCCCAACACCATGCGGCCAAAGACCCAGGTCACATGAGACTTCCAACCACTAGGGTTACCTTGGCCCCCAGACCTGTGGGGAAACATCCAGGGTCTGGGGTTCTGGGTGCCTGCCCCAGGGTTCTGCCACTTACCCTCTCACCCCCCATGACCTCCCACTCTGGGCTTGAACAGACAAAATATTGTAAATAGTTTTCAATATGTATCTATTTTGCCTCATGTATATAGTTTGTCTCCTGCATATAGTTTTCCCCTTGTAAGTGGTGGAGGGGTTTGTTGCTAGTAAGGGAGACTGGTGGAGGAGCGCTGTTTGTTGAGGGGGGAGGGATGTTAGTGGGGATTGTGAGGGTAATTGAGTATTTTTTGTTTCACCCATGTACATGTCCTGAGCATGGTGCTGGAGCTGGGCAGGAGGTAAAGGGTGTGTGAGCAGGTGGGCTGGAGTGGGAAGTGCAAGAGGGGCAGGTCAGGCAGGGCCTTCCTCTTCCAGTGCCCTAGCTCCTACTGGTGCATGTGCAGCTCTCCTGGGGCCTTAGGGGGGTCAGGTGGTGGGCTGCTGGGGCTAGCAGGGCACTGATCATCACTGACAAGGGCTGGGCTGGAGCAGTAGGGCACTGGGAGCCAGTGGTTACTGGGAGCCACTGGCAAATTTGCCCCTGGTCAGAGAGGCAGCAGAGGGAGGAAGATTGCTACCTGTCCCCAGGATCAGCTGCTGCTAGGGTGGGCTCTGCCACTGGACTCTGAGTGGAGACAATGTCCCTCTGCCCCAGCAGCAGGGAGCTCCCAGGCCCTGCTCTGCAATTGCAGAGCAGAGGTTAGGAGATGATTGTTCCCAGCCCTAGCTCACAAAGCTGTCACTAGGAACAGTCATCTCCTAGCCTCCATTCTGCAATCATGAAGCAGAGGACATTGTCCCCAGTCAGGCTCTGGTGGGAGAGCCCACCCCAGGATTAGGCAACTCCTGGTGGCTGGGAGTAATCTCCCAGCCTATACCATGAGATAGCTGTCTCCTGATTCTGTGCTCCCTGGGCTAGTACTCAGGTGGAACCTAGAGCTGCTTCTGCCTGCTACAGGGAGCCAGTGCAGGGCTGGGTGGAAATGGACTGCTGCTATGAGTATCAAATCTGCTCCCACTTCCCTGCAAGTGTACATGCCTGCTCTAGAGTAAATTAGTCTAGAGTAAACCTGTTCTGAAGCATTTGCACATGTAGATGCACGCAATTAAAGGTACATATTGCAAATATAATGATAAAAGATAAAACATAACCACAACAGCTGTTTAATTAATAGAGAGGCAAATTTTCTATCTCTGGGAAAACAACAAATAAATTAAATGAGTAAATGAAGGAAAGAGCAAGTCAGATTGCACATATCCATGAACATGCTGTAAATAATACAATCCATGAAAAATTTCATCAATCAGGTCCTTGGAGTCACAATAAAGAGATGAAAGTGAGGTCAATCATAAAGTGGAGAAAGCACCAACTGGAAGCTCAGCCCTGGTCTTTTTTTTTGGATGAATGGTCAACTGAAGTAGTTGGAAGACATTCAGCTAGAGACCCACTTTTCCTGGCTTCTGGAATTGAAGGTGTTGTAAAACAGGAGGATGAATATGTCACACGGGAAAGTTGTTCCTGACTGTTCTGACAACGATTTTCCCACAGTTCTACACACAATAGCTATCTCTTGAGGATACCCTTATCAATGACCAATAGCTTCCTCCTCTTCCAGACTGAAACCCTGGATCAGTAAACCTTGACTCAATTCACCCAGCATATTATATGGTGGATGGTAAAAGGAATTTCAGTGGGCTAAAGGAGTCGGGAAAGGTATGGGAAGAAAATTGGCAGTCTTTTAAGTGAAAAGAGTTTGGCTTTGGAATGTTAGAGGACAAAGAGCATTTCAGTGAATCTGATGTGCTTCAATATGGCTTTATTCAGCCCAAATGAGTATGTTGAATAGACTGAGGAGCAACTCTAGCACTTTTAAAATGCTAGTTTTACTCTTAATTTTGTTTTGAAGCTGAACTAATTATCAGTTTCATAACTTATTGCAATGACATTTTTTACCTATACATGAAAATATGATTTATGCATACAGATAGGTGGAAAAAATATTGTAATTAAAACTGAGATGTCAAGGAGAAATGACCACAAATTTTACTTCTAAATTAGAATATAAGGCATTAACTGAACTCATTCCTGCTAAACTCAGAGCATAAATAGTGTTCCCTTACAAACTCTTCATATTGAAAAGAGTAAACACAGTCACAGTTTTGGGCATCTGAGTCAGTGTTTTTTTAAATGAGTACATAAAAACAGCTAGAGCTCAATTCCTAAATATATGAAAGGAAGTTGACCTTTAAAAGTGTACTTGCAAAATTTTAATTGCAAGAATATTACACTGTTTTCATGTCAGGGTGACCAGAAGCACTAGCACTAAACTTCAACTAATACTTCTGCTATTTTGATGTTCCAGCATCTCTAAGGGCTTTGTTCTCTTTTGAATGCAGCCAAACCTCTCACTGAATTTCTCAGCAGTGACTCTTTTAAAGCTTAATAATGCTCTCAAAGGAAGGTTGTTTTTTTATCTCTCTATTTTCCCAGTTGCCAGTTATAAAGATGTTACTATAGCCAACTTCTGGATTAGAGAGTCATGAAGAAGAGGCCAAGGACATGACTTCCTACAGCACTATGGTATCCTTTCCCTGATAAGGAGATCCTGTGACTCAGCGGGCATGTCTACACATGTTGTTATATCACAACATGCTACAGCGACGTAACATTGGCGGTCACAGTGACACTGCAGCTACATCTCCATAGCAATGCATTCTCTTGTTATAGTGCTTTGCTACAGAGACGTAGCAAATAAAAATAACCCTGTAAGATGACCAAATGCATTAATAATTATTTTGCTATAATTAATGTATTTTTGCCAACATGGCCAAATGCTTACAGACACAAAGGCAGCCTTGAGGATGGAAAGAGCAAACAGCCATAAAGAAGATAAGAAATCTGTCCTTCCACTATCTCAGAAATATAAATTTCAACTGATTGACAAGATCTTGATTAAAGATTACCAAATGATTTTCAGACTGGCATCAGACACCTAAAAATTAAGAACCTTAGCTAAGTTGATCCCTCGACCCCTATCCCAGGGCCACTAAAAACTGGTTCCCTTCAGTTCCAAAAGTCCCAGTGAAACAAAGTGATTTAAATCAAACCAATTGGTGATCAATTAGCATGTCAAATCAACTATCTATAAATATTGGGCCTGGGGTAAGCAACCAATTGGACCTTTTCTGAAACTAAGCAGAAAAAAGAAACTACTCAGCAAGAGAACCCAGGAAAGCAGAGACATTTGGCCAGCAGACCTGTTCTTCCTGAATCCAACTCTGTGCAAGCATTGTTTTTATTAGTAAAAATAAGTTTTGCTGTTGCGTATCCTAAAAAATCTTTCAAGTTGTGACTGGAATCATCTCATTGATCAATTAATCTCACTTGTAACCATAAGTGCAATCAAAAGGTAACAGAGGAGAAGCAAAAGTAGTGGTCTCCACTGCACCTTTCCTTTCATTAGGTGCTTCTATGTATGACAGGGTTTTAGTTAGTTTAGTTCTCCCTAAATTGCAATGGTGGGTTTTTAAAAACCCACTGTTTCCACTGTTTCAATTTAGGGAAAATTAAACTGAATGAAACCCCCATCATATGTACACAAGGGTTAGGGAGGTGAATTTTTAGTGCCTACCTGCCTCCCCTGCAGCAGGGGAAGGGGGTGGGCAAGCTGCCATCCATCCAAGAGGTCCTTGAGTTGAAGGGGGCCCTGGTGCTTCCCTCTGTGGTGGCAGTGCCCCCAGGCAGCACCTGCCCACTGGCACCCAGCCCAGGCAGTCCCGGGGGATGTCACCACCATGGAGGGAAGTACCAGGCCCCGCACAGCTCAGGGGCAGTATGACCCAGTGGCAGCTCATGCAAGCAGGTTCAACTGAAGAAAAAAAAGAAGTGGTGAGGAGCCTGATTTTTTTTTTCCTCTCAGAGCCTGTCTGCCTGCCTGAGCTGTGCAGGGCCTGGTGCTTCCCTCTTCAGCTGCGGTGCCCCCAGAGAGAAGCACCAGGCCCTACACAGCTCAGGCAGGCAGACAGGCTCTGGAAAAAAAAAATTCAGGCTTCCTGCTGCTTTTTTTCCCCTTCAGTTGAGCCTACCTACACAAGGAGATGATATGAGGATGAGGTGGATCACAAAGTCCAATGGCAATGGACAGTTGCTACCATTTGTGAAGCCCTTGGGTCAATAGCCAAGCTCCACCTTGCTTGTGCTCTGCAACTTTTCTGGGAACAGGTGTCTTGCAGACATCCTGAGCTTGAAGAAGGGTGACTGCACCTGAAAGCTTGCTAAGAACTTTGTTTTCAACTACTCAGTTGGTTTAATAAAGATCACATTTACTCAAAGAACCTTGTCTGCCTGTGTGCCAGAGTTGTCAAGGTATATCTGCCATTATGGTCTTTGTCTAAGAATAGACACATTGTGCAAAAAGGCCTTCAAATTATTATATTTATTTGCATGCCACACACACAGTTTTCCCAAAAATAAGCCTTCCAAAATTGAGGTGCATGTTGTAAGTGGGGAAATGACTTTCTTTTCCAGAAAAAAAGCATGGAGAGATTGTGCTGTAAAGTGGCTGGCTGCCTCTTGTCTCTGGGACAAGAAGGGCAGGAGTCCAATATTAATCTTTTGACGGTCATTACTGGCAGCCAGTAGCGACTATGAAATGGTTAAAACTGGACTCTGCCCCACCCTTGCCTACTGTCCCAGAAAGAGGAGGAAGTGTTTTTGCAGCACAACTTCTCCATGAAAAAGCCACTCATGACTGACACTGTTGGGAAAACACACAAAAAGAAAACAAATGGAAGCATGGGGCCATTGCTCAACAACTCAGGAGTGCTGGTTACCAGTACCCAGGATAAAGCTGAACTCCCGAATGAATACTTCACCTTGATCTTTCGCAAGGCCAAGGGGAAAATCATGCCAGGTACAGTACAGGCTAAGCACAATAGGAATAACCACCTTTCTACTATTGCCATAGAATTGGTGTATGACCAATTTAAAAAAATGGGCTCATAAAAGTCAGTGGTACTGGATGATCTTCATCCAAGAGTGCTGAAGGAGCTGGCTGAAGTCATTGCAGAACCCCTGGCAAAACTCTTCCACAACTCATGGTGCTCTGGAGAAGTTCCTGAAGACTGGAAGAGGGCCAATTTTGTGCCTATCCACAAGACGGGCAGGAGGGGGGACACAGGTAACTATAGGCCAATCAGCCTAACTTCCATCCTAGGGAATATCCTAGAAAAGTTCATCAAGGAGTCTATCTGTGATAAGCTTGCAGAAGGTAAGATTCTGAATGACAGCCAGCATAGCTTCATCGCAGGCAGGTGTTGCCTTATGATCATGTAACTCGCCACCTGGACATGAGAGAGCAGGTTGACATTGTATATCCTGACTTCCAAAAGGCCTTAGATCTAGTATCCCACAATATCCTCCTGAGAAAATTGGAGGATTGTGGGCTTAACCCCAAGACAGTTAGATGGGTGAGAAACTCACTAGAGAATAGAACCCAGAGAGTCATAGTGAATGGATCTGTGTCATCCTGATGAGAAGTGGGCAGTGGTGTCTGTCGCAGGGGCACTCTGGTGCCCTGCTCCTCAGGGAGAACAGGTTGCCGGGGCAACAGCAGTTGGTCAGCTGACCAGAAGGGGGCAGGGCCGGGCCTTTATAAACAGCCTAGGCTGAGGCCTGGCAGGCAGTTCCCCTCTGGCAGCCTAAGGAGCAGGAGATCTGCAGCAGAGCAGAGCAGAGCAGAGCAGAGCAGAGCAGAGCAGAGCGGAGCTGTCTGACTGACTGAGTGTTTACATGACGAGACAGGGGGAGAGAACCCTGACAGGAATGTATGTTATAGCTGGGAGGCTTAATTTTGTGTTACAGCCGGTTAGCTTATAGCTTTGGGTTTCCTGTTTGGTTGTTTGTGTAAGACTGGAGGACTGGGTGAGGCTATAAGGGGTTGGAGGTGGCCTCAGGGGAACTCCCCAGTAGCGTGGGGGTTCCTGGTGCCCTGTAAGGGCACAGCGAGTGGGTGCCGGGGAAGGCACAGCAGTTTGGCGCCGGGGTGGTGCTGCAGTTGGGGGTGTCTTGACCTCAGCCCTGTGTGGGGGCGATATCGGGACAGGCCCCAGTGTGGGTGCTAGCAAAAGCCCAGTGGGGCATAGGCCCAAGAAGGCGGGTCTGGGGGCCAGGTAAGGCTGAGGCTGCTTGAGCCCCAGTTCAGAGAAGCCCAGTGGGCGTAGGCCCCTGGAAGGGGTCTGGGGCCAGGTAAGGCTAAGGCCGCCTGAGCCCTGAGTGCGGGAAGCGCGCAGCATGATCCCGAGTGTGGATGACTGCAGGAAGCACGGGAGATGAGGCCCAAGTGCGGGCGAGACCACGGGAAGCGTGCGGCACAAGCCCGAGTGCGGGTGACCGTGGGACGCACGGGAGACAGGCCCCAGTGGGGCACTGCCTGTAAAAGAGAAGCCCCTGGAGAGGGCGCATACGAGATCAGAGAGCCCGGTGAGGGGGGAACATTCAGGCCTTTGAGAGGGCCTCTACAGAAAGAACATTGGCGGGATAATGTCCGTAAGATCTGTGAGGCTTGGGGAATGCTACAGGGGAGGTTGGAGGCACGCGTAGCCCATAAGGCTGGTGTGCACCAGGTCACTCCTTACAGAATAGGGGACAGGATAAACATAGCACCAAGGGGACAAAAGGCAGCCTCCCTTATAAAATTATATAACAGCAAGACGTGGCGGGCTAGAACGAGGGTGCTGGATCACCTACTTGGCACGGTAAGGGGCACTAGAGAGATCACGGCCACTCCTAGGCCCCGCTCCATGACAGTGTCCCACAGGGATCAGTGCTCAATGCAGTACTTTTCAACTTCTTTATTAATGATTTGGATGTGGGGGTGAAGAACTTACTGATCAAGTTCATGGACAACACCAAGTTATGGGAGAGAGTGGTCATGCTTGAAGGCTACAAATACAGACGGACCTAGACAGGCTCAGAACCTGATGAAGTTCAATGTCAAGAAATGTAAAATGCTTCACCTGGGGATGAGCAACCCTCAACACACCCACGGGCTTGGTGGCACCAAATTGACCAGCACCACGAATGAAAGGGACCTGGGGCTAATAATAGATCACAGTATGAATATGAGCCAGCAGTGTGATGCTGTAGCCAGTAGGACAAATAATATTCTGGATTGCATCAATCGATACAGCTCCAGAAAAACCAAGGAGCTGATTCTTCCGCTCTACTCAGCACTGGTAAGATCACAGCTGGAGTACTGCATCCAGTTCTGGGCACAACACCTTAACAAGGATGTGGATAAACTTGAGAGAGTCCAAAGAAGAGCTACCTATATAACCAGAGTCTTAAAAGGCAAGCCTTACAAGGAAAGGCTGAGGGTTCTGGGACTCTTCAGGCTTAGGGAAAGTAGGCTGAGACGGGACATGGTAGTAGCTTACGACTACACTAGGAGTGTACATGAAGGGCTTGGTGAGCAACTGTTCATCAGGGCACCTGATGGGAAAACCAGGAATAACAAACTCCTGGAAGATCAAGTCAGGTTCAATATTGTAGAAAAACCTTCTTCATAGTCAAGGTGTCCACACTGTTCCTTCCAGACATGATGCAATCACCTACCCTGAAAATTTTCAACAGGAAACTAGACAGTTACCTTGCTGGAGTCACCTGATTCCCAGTTACCTTTCCTGCTTGGTGCAGGGGGATGGACCTGATGATCTTCTGAGATGCCTTCTGGCCTTACAATCTATGAATCTATGAAAAAAAAAGTTACTACATTCTGCCTTCAAAAATCAAGGTATGTGTGTCTTATTTAGGGAAATATGGTATCTGGTACCCTCAGCACCTTGATGTCCCAATGGTCCCTCAGCTGTTCTGCTACCTGTTTCTAAAAGGTTACCATTTCCATTGTGCCATCTCTACCAGCTCTTACAGAGTTTTTTTGGCTGTCAGTCTGATGCCATGCTCTCATTTCTTGATGGAATTGAGGAGGTTCCTGGAATTGAGAAGGGTGATTCTGTAAGACTGGTTGGCTTGAACAGCTCATCCTACTATTTCAGGGGAAGTCCTGCTTTGAGAGGGACAGATTGTTGATCCACATATCCTTCCCAAACATCCAATGTATGTGATCCTACATAAAGCTATAAATACCCTTTATTTCATTCAGGGTAAACTTTACTTACCTAGATGTTCCCCTGGTGAGGATCATGGTTTGCATGAGTGGTCAGGCACCAGCACTGCAACTGTACCTATTAGTAAGAAAGTAGGGCCTGGTAGCATCTTCTAGCTAACTGTTTCAGAGAGACATGAACTTTCATAGGCAACAACAGTGTTTAGTAAGTGATTAGATTTGTTTCCTGGTAGAAAGTAGTTCATTTCTCCCCCAGGACTGAGTTGTGCAGGTGAGATATCATATATTGAACAACTGCCTTGTTAAGCACCACCAATCCCTAAGCCATGTGATATGGAGCACACGGGTGTTCGTTGCCATAACAAGGCCTGTGTGCAAGACTGGGGCTGGGTTCTGATACTGATTCCTTTGATGTCTGATACAGTAAGGCAGGCCCACAAGGTCTGGACTCTACTATGAGGCCAGAGATTTCTTAGTAACCTATCCTCAGCATGCTACCCAGCACTTTCTGGGGGCTACTCTTCTGGGTGGTGGGACTTGGAGATTTGTTGTGCGTGTTCTACATGTTTTCTTGCCTGTGTCCTCCTACTGTTTGTGGTGGCCACTGACATAGTGTTGTATTTGCACCCATGTCTCTGATCATAAGCCCTTTCACCATCCATTTGCAAAGGACCTGGTGTCCCCTCATGGTGCCTATAGAATGCAGTATCTTCCATAGCATGTATATCTGGGAGGATGCTGCTAGTATTGTCCATGGTTGGGACTTCAGATGGAGCCCTATGCATAACAGATCGGGGGTCTGTCTGTGGCAAGCTACCATTGTTTTTCCTGGGGCAGGGCAAAGGAGGTAAATAAGTTTCTTGGAGTTCTCCTGGGAGCAATAGAGGGTGATGGAGTACCAGAGTTGGGGTGAGTTTGCATAGATTTGGGTGGAGTGGACTGGCACTAGCAAGTTTTCAAGTATGTTGTAGTTGACAGTGGTAGTCTGGGTCCCAGTGGAGAAAGCTGTGTGTAGGCTATCACACACTTACAGTGATGGTTTAGAAGGAGAATGAACTTTTCCAACAGCAGATCTTACAAGTGCTAAACCAAGCCCAAGGAGAGGGTAGCAAAGGATGGAAACCCAGTGTTTCCACTCTGAGGAAACGTAGTGACACTACGATTTTGAATAGCTCTAAGTCAGAAAGCCATGACTGGCTGTCTACTGAGAGAGAAGGTTTCTTTCATGTTTACTGAGATGCAGTTGTGGGAGGACTGTGTGAGAACAACCCCCCAGTCATGTCCCTTAGTCCCACATCTGTGGACAGAGAGACAGGAAGAAATGCTGTTATGCAGCAAAGCTGTAGTACTTTTCACCTGCCCTCCAATCTTCACTGCTTGGAGCTACTTCTATGACAGTGCTCATTGGAATACACATAGATGGTTCTGATCTAAGTGCATAAGAATGCTATATAACTTCTCATATATGCTGTGATGCATATGGTGTTATTATGGTATGGCTCTTAATTCACAGAGGCACCATGAGGAGAATGCTTAGGATCTTCTCGGTCAGGACAGGGACATGACCTTGTATGGGCATTTCATTGTATTGAATCTATATCTTTGTGCTTTATAGAAAGGTCCATGGAGGCCCTTTGGCCTTGCTCATAGCTTCCTGTAGAGATAAAGTAAGAGCTTTGTACCTCCCTCAGTGGAATAGTATGTCCTGGCTACCAGCAGAGAACACCCCATAGATAAAATGGGAGAGCTCCCTGAGCAGAACTGGATGTCTCCCTTAATGTCTAGTTGAGATAAATGAAGTAACAAAATCACAGGTACACAGCAGACTTAATAGGATTTGAACAAGATTTATTCCTCTCTGGTCTTGCTGACTGGCAATTTCCACATAATAACATAATTACTCTATCACCTTACTCTACATTACAGACTGTTCAAACAATCACCTAGGTCACCGTGCAGCTTTCAAAATGACTCTCTCAGAGCTTGAATCCTCAAACAAGTACCAGCAAAGACTGAAGGAGGCAGGTATTAATACAAGATATGCTTGTGCATATCCAGTGAAGATTCCATACACTTTTGAAAAGAAAAATTGTAAAAATCAAGACTCAAACTGTGGGTTTTAGGGTACTGATCCAGAGCTCTGTAAAGAGGGACTTTGGAGAAACCCTCCTATTTTTGACAATGCCTTTGAATAATACAGCATGTAATGAATAAGAAAGTTCCTTTTGATATTGGTTAGGTAACTCAGTCTGGCAATTCTCTTCACATACATTGATTGCTTTATGAGAAGCAAATGTCATTTGCATTAAATTTTAGTAGAGATTTTATGTTGTTATGTTAGTGTGCTTCATTTCACTAGCATCTGTGCTTTTGCAGTGTATAACTTGGTTGAATTGATTCACATGTTAAAATGTGCACACAGCCTTCTTTTCTTCATTGTGCATTCTGCCTATATAAGACTGAAATACATAAAAGTCATAAAGCAGAAGTTCCAGATTAATCTGCAGTCTTTGTCTTTAAAAGCTTAATCAAAATCTGACCATAATTAATATGAAATATTTTATCAGCCAATATATTGTCAATATGATTCCCTACATAAGTAGCACACATTGTTTTGGTGATTATATTTCTCCAGATAGCAAGACTATTGATTACAAAACTTAATTCTGTCCCATTCCCATTTTTGGAATTCTGGGACATACACAGTAGTTGATTTGTGGGGGACAGGGGACAGGGATTGTCATCAGCTCAGTCATTCTTCTCAAGGTAGAACAACACTGTGCTATTTTAAGGAAAGTGGTTGGAGTATAAAGATTTTTTGCCTTTACTCTCAGGCATTTAGGAAAGCAGAGTTCCAATATATTATCCTCTCTGTGGTTTGCAGACAACAGCTGGGATAATGTCCCTGGAATACTCTTAGGCATAATGTGACACTATTTTTGACTTTGCTTGGCATTCAAGAAAGGGAATAAGGATTTATGTTGGCTTTCCCAGGCAAATATCTGATGCAGACATTTTAAATTTGCCAGTTCTGATATGATGCCATGTTTAGCCTCCCTGTGGTTCAAACACACTAATTTTTAGATAATATGGTGGGGGTGGTATAATATAATGTATAAAATGTACTTTTTTAATGATAGTCTATCAAGTGCAGAGAAGGATTCACTTTTTTGTAAGAGTATTTAACTCTAAGGTCTTACTTTCAGTATTACACGTAGGAATCCCAGGACATTATTTTAAATTGCTAGCACTCATTGCAACTCACCTCATTTCAAAGGATAAGAAAAACAATGCTGTTTTCAATTTGGTGCTCTATTGTTTTGGGGGGTTTTTTATATATAGAATACAAAAATAGGAAAATATATACCAGCTGTATATGAACTATCAACTACATACATTTCTGTCACAAACAATAAATAACAGAAAGGAAAGAAAAAAAAGAAAGAAAGTAGGAGGAAAGAGGGAGGGACAGAAGAAGAAAAAAGAAGTATGTGAGGATTAATATTTTAATTACTAAAATAGTCTAATAACTCCTCCCAAACTACACTAAACTTTTCAAAGTAGTTATGCATGTTAAACATGACTATCTTCATAGGTACCAAGTGTGCTGTCTCATCATACCATATTTTGACCTTTTGAGATGCTCTGCACTTCCAATGCAGTAATATAATCCTGTGCATCACTAATGAGGTAAGAGTGCAATCTGGGAAGGATCAAGTTTGTATTCTTGGCTATGTCCTTTAAAAACCCACTTATTTGCCAAAGGTTATCAGCGCTATGTTCAAAACCATGGGAAGTAATATGTACTTGTGCAGCAATGCAAACGGGACATGAGGAAAGCCTTGAGGGGCAGGAGCAGGCAGCACTTACCTCTCGTGCAGGGAGAAGCAGACATAGGAAGGAGGACCAGGCGCCAAGGTTTTGTAGTGCCTGCTACTTCAGGATAAGAGGAAAGAACACAGGTGTTGGTATTTCAGGCCCAGAAGAAGGGCCAATTCAGAGAGAGAAACTGCAGAGGATGGTGACAGGAGTGGGAAGTAGCTGGAGCTAGCAATCTCTCATGGAGGACAGTGGAGAGGGGTCTTGGACTCCAGAGCAAAAGGGGAGAGAAGAGCCCTAACAGGGCTAGGACAGCTGGCTGGTAAGCAGACTGGATCAGCGGAGTCAGTGAGACTAAGGGAGAAAGTGAAAGGGAGTGAACAACTTCTGCCTCAAGACCATGAGTCTTAAGAGAGCCATACCCCTTTATTTCCAAGCTGAGTTTTCCCTTTTCTAACTGATTTTCTTTGATCCTTTGTCCCCTCTGGACTATATTAAAAGGGGAATAGAGAAAGGAGTAATGCTGTGTTTAATCGTTTGATCAAGAGGAGGAATGTTTATGAATTGAGTGATTAATGTTTGGAGAAAAACATGATTTAAGTTTAGCTCAGCACTGGACTGAATTCCCTGAGAATACGTTAGTAAGAACTGATAGGTCCATGTGAAAGGGTGAATTGACTTTGTGTTCACTGTTTTGTGAGATCCAGGATGGATTGTTTGGCCCATTTCTGTATGGGATTTTTTCCCCCCCCTTTTTGTTATGACTTTGACTGGGCTGACTGAAAGCAAAGTGATTGTTATTACAGAAAATCAGAGACAAGATGTCTGTAGCTCAGGTTTGCCTGGTTTGCAAATTGAAGGGTGGCTGGGTTAAGCTATAACACTAACAGCCTACTAACAGTTTACTGACATTAGTAAAACTCAGGATGCAGATAATTTCCATCTGACTGGATGTGGTGAGGGTGTAAAGGGAGGAGAAGCCCCAGAAAGGAGATCTAGGTGAGCAGAGAGAGTCAATACCCAACCTATGTTAACCTCCTGATACATATCTAGAAACATCAAGGTGTGGCAAGCGGGAGGTGAAAAGCACCAGCTGGGTATTTGCAGAACTTTCCGGATCTCCTTATGGCTCACCCCATAAAAGCCTCAGGCTTTCAGGGACCATGGTCATTGAGAGTCCCCACACGACAGTACTTCCCAAGTCACTGTATGCATATTACCCAATGCAACTTTAAAGCCCAAACCATTGCTTGTATTTATATACATCTGGAGTAAATCATGGCACTATTCCAGACTATGTTTCAGAAACAGGGGATGAGAATTGTCTCAATGGAGTTTCCTTATTTCTAATGGGAAGGGTCTTTGGCTTGCAGTTCATAGGGATATCTAAAAACAAATGGATCACTAATCTTTAGTGTGCCCACTTTGCCTGTGTAAGGTGAATTTTCAGTGAGAGATGTTCACAAGAGGAGATTTGAGACTCTCAAACTATGTCCACCTGTGGGCTTAATTATTTTGACAGGAAATCAGAAACCTTGAGTTTTTCTACTACCAGTTGACCATACGTTCTTAAAATCTCTCCAAACACAGGTATACATTTCCTCCTATCAGAGATTCGAGTTGAAGTCTTCCAAGATACCCTTTTTGGACAAGAATTGTAATGAAGATTTCCACAAAAAGAATCTCCAAGTAGTAGTCGTATGTGCACATCCCTTTGGAAGAGAATTTGAAGCAGATAGAGTAGTATTTGAAGACTCCTCCTCTTGCACCATTGCTATTTACATAATTTAAAAAATGACAGTATAATGCACAAGCAACACTGAAAGTAAGGATTCATTTTCTCTGTCTGCCAAACCACTATTGCTCTCCTTAACCTAGAGACCAGGCTCCCTCTTGCTTGTTCTTCTCTTTTCTCCTCTCTGTTTCGTAGCCTAGCTTCCACAGAAGATGCTCTCAATATTACTTAGTATATACCCTGTTATATGACAGGTCAGTGGTTTAATTTCCTCTAAGAGAGAAGCCCAGAAGGTGAGTATTCAAAGCCCTGGATAAATGCCTTAACTATCAGGCCACTAGGGAAAAAGTAGGAATTGCCACTATTTGTTAAACAACCATTTTGATTGCAGGGATCTCACACACTAATTCTGCAAAACTGAATCCCGCTGAGCATAAATGGAGCAGAATGCCTCAGTGGCCATACTGAATTCTTACCAAGCATACACAATGGAACAAATTTAGATGCTTAGAATGAAAATGTAGATACCTAAGAAACTTAAACATTCTGTGGGTGCATCTGCACATGTGCTTTACTGCAGAGTTGACTAATTAGCTCCACAGTAAAGCATCACCACCTACATGTGCTAATATTAGGATGTACTAATCTCATTAATTCTGCCATAAGGTAGTACTGCCAAGGACAGTAGTATCTTATGGTGGTGTCATTACATGAGATCAAACATACATGTAGATTCTGACCAAGGGATGCAAATTTCAATTGGTCAGCTCAGCTACTGAGGGTCAGACCCCTGTCTCCTGCTTGCTTCTCTGATGCCATTACCCAGAGCCTAAGGCTGACCCCCATCCCTCCTGCCAGGATGGAGCTACTATGACACAGCTCAAACTGCTGTGGTCCCGGGCACACTGCACCCAGGAGCAGTTGACTCTGGCTCAGACTACTCTGGAGTGTATTGCTATGCATTAATAGCACATGCAGATGCAACCCATGTGAATATTTTGTGTAAAGTAAAATGTGGTTTTGTGACTTAGATGCTCAAAAACTGCACAAATGCCACTTATGTATTTTGGTGATGACAGAATTTTCTCTAATTTTTCTTATTGTAATAGTTTCAGACAACAGTACTAGAGGTTTTATCTTATATTTTGTACTATTTATTATGTTCTAAGGAAAACCATGCCATATTAAATGACATTTAGATCACTGAGTTTTCCAAATGTGATAATCAAGGGGCAAACACCTTTCAGAATTAAGCAATCTGTTTTTACCTTTTTAAGTAATATTCACCTAGATAAGGGTTAGTGTAATCTATCCAGGGAAACCTCAGACCCATAAACTTTGTTCATTTGAGCTAAATAACTATTCATTATCCATCATGGTTGTGCTTTACACATTAATTATTTTGGGCCAGAGAAAATGCAGTAAGTCTGGCTTGTAAATGTCAATATAGTTCAAGAATTTGCTTTGGTTCCCAAACTCCAAAGGAGTAAGAAGTTTTGGATTTTTTCTTTTTTCTTTATTTCTTTTTTCTTTTTTGAATATTGAAGGGTAAAGATGAAAGCATTTGAAGGCTCTGTTTTGTGTTGAGACCACAAAGCTGCAATGAGGCTTCTTGGCTTCAAAGATCATCCAGAAAGCAGAATTGTCAATATACCCTAAGCATAGTCTCCAAACACCGTGGTGCTTTCAAATATGCTTTCATTAATAAAAATAATAATAAAAAGTATCTGAATCATTTGGTGCTCAAGTCCAAAGAAAGTCATGAGATATCAGATTTTCAGATGCTATTCTATAGTTGATTTTTGTACTATTTTCTGGGAGCACCTACACATCGCATTACAGTGACATTGCTACAGTGCCATGCTTTAGCACTTCCTTTTGGCATTGGTAAAGCACAGCTCAGTAACTGCCTGCACTGCTGTGCATGTGGCACACAGTTAGATTTGCTGCTACATCACTGTAACAGCATGCTAAAACAGGGGAGCATGCCACTATGGTGACATAGCTGCTGATCATGTGTAGACTCATGCAATTGCTACATTGCTGTAGCACACTGTACAGTGACATAGCTCATCGCTACATCACTATAGGATGACAGGTAGAAGAACCCTCATATTTGTAAATGTTTCCAAGTATGAAGTGCCAAGAGAACCCAAAGCAACCTATAATTCATTAAGATTACCAGAGATAAATCTTAATGCATGTCTTTCTCAAAGTGCAATGGGTAATGGCAATTATCACCTTAAAGATGTTACTTTTATTCTTTAAACCAAACTTATATCATTGGGTATATTGCAGAGAATAGAGCAAAGTTTTGGAATTTTTATTACATATCAATTCAAATTTTGTTCATGCAAATTTAGCTCCATGAGGGCCTAGCCCTACAAAGGGTTATGCCAGCACTTAACTTTTCTGCATGTGAGATTTTTTCCATTTACTTCAACAGAACTCCTGTTCTGTTGAAAGTTAAGTACCTACATCTTTGCATTACTGAGAATAAGGACCCTAACTCTCAAAACACTTCAAATTGTTATGGATTCAAAACACATGTTTTGAAACTGCTTATGCTGAAAATATAATCTAAGTGGGAACAGAGTTCTGAGAATTAATGAGAAATATGGATTTTGATATTTTCCAAACTTCTGACAGGTTCACTCCTAGGAAACATCAGTTTCTCAGTCAGCATCTTCCTCCAGTTAGCTCTGTTATTTATCACTTTAATCTGCCCCAAATAAAATGTCTAAAAATTAATTCCACTATTAATTCTTCCATGCACATATGTTCTGTACATTGAGTGTTGAGATTTAGCGGAGGGAAATTGTTTACCTATCAGTAGATCTGGAGATGTCTTGGAGAACCACCAGGTCAGACACAAGCAATATATAAATTCATATCCCATGAATGCTTCATAGCAGACTTTGGCTAAACACTGTTTGTTATAAGTTAGAAGTTGTCACCTCCACTGTTCTCTCTCTCTCTCTCTCTCTCTCTCTCTCTCTCTCTCTCAATTTGTTAAATTAGTTGTCAGAGCTCAAGCATGTAAGTATCTGATCAGCAGCAAAGGCAGCCATGCTCATCTCAAACAGTGGTTTAGTGGCTTACTAGCAGAGGTTAGTCCATGTGTTGTGCTATTACCAGTTCTCATAGCACAAGAATAAAAAGCCTCTGGGATTTATTCATGTCCTGGAAAAGTGCTCATTGCAAACATTCCTGGTATGCTGAAATTATGTAAATAATGGAATAATGATCACCATCATCATAACCTACCTACTAATCTATTATATTGTTATGGTATTTCTGCTATTTTTACATCTACCTACAATACTGTAAAATATTTACTACTATTACACAAGTTACATTATTAAAGTATTATAAAATAAAACTTGGGTTCAGGTTAGATAAGGGCAGCTAACAGAAACTAGTTAAAATAAGCATCAAACATAGATGTTTTAAAAGAGAAAAATGTATAAAAACTACTTGAAATTGCTTCTTTATTTTGATTTATTTTAAATTAAGGATCAAACATAACTCTTCTGCATGCAACTCACATAATAGAACATGAGTATATCCCAACTAAGTGAAACCTCCATTGTACAAGGCACTGTACACACATGCTAGAAGGGACAATTTTTATTTTGAACAAGTGAGAATATAAAAGAAAGTATTGCCATCTTTTCTAGCATAGCACAAACACTTTTCCCCTGAAATCAGCCCCCACAATATGGGGTGCATGCCCTAAGTGGGGAAGTTGATTTTATGACCAGGATAGAAGCTGTCCCTTTCTTTAATTGCCGTTCCATTACTAGTCAGGCAGCCCAGGAAGCCAGTTGACTTAACAGCCTTGGAGACTCTTTAGCTACTTATGAAGACCACTCTTACACAAAAACTAGGGTTTCAGCTTTAGTTAAGCAGGAAAGGGAAATATGTTAGCTGAAGATGAGGCTCTGCCCCTGCTTTATGGAGCCACAACTGTGAACAATCATTTTCTTCTTTTTCATTCTGCCTTTCAAAAACAAGGTTTCTATTATATTCCAGGGTATGTGCATGTGGAAAAAATATGGTATTTTTATTATTCACATTTTATACCTGAGAAATTGGGACATAAAATGTTCCAGGCACAAATTCTATTCCCCTAAATGCACCTATGGGGCAGTTTTCTAGCTTTATAAGTAGTGTCCTTGGCACTTAAACACAGTTTGTTATTCTTTTACCTTGAAGTATAGAAGGTTATTGCATATGCTCACTAGGCTAGGCACTGCCCAGGCAGGGATGTGGCTATGTACACGCATAGAGTATGTACAGACTTTACGCTTAGATTCATTTAGCTAAATCAGCCTAATTACTGAACTGTACACAACTGCCCCCTACCTCTGCATAACCATTAACCTGCCTAACTCACCCTGACTTGTATAGATCAGGATCCTGGCCTGACTTAAAGTGATCCATGTGATTGTAGATTGGGAATATGTGTACACAGGCACCATGAATGAAAGGAACTTGGGGGTAATAATAGACCAGAGTATGAATATGAGCCAGCAGTGCAATGCTGTAGCCAGTAGGGCAAATAATATTCTGGATTGCATCAATTGATACATCTCCAGAAAAACCAAAGAGGTGATTTTTCCACTCTACTCAGCTCTGGTGATACCACAGCTGGAGTACTGCATACAGTTCTGGGCATCACACTTTAACAAAGATGTGGACAAGCTTGAGTCCAAAGAAGAGCCACCCACATAATCAGAGTCCTAAAAGGCAAGCCATATGAGAAAAGGCTGAGGGATCTGGGATTCTTCAGCCTGAGGAAAAGAAGACTGAGAGGGGACCTTGTAGCAGCTTACCACTACACTAGGGGGAGTACATCAAGGGCTTGGTGAGCAGCTGTTCACCAGGGCACCGGAAGGGAAAACCAAAAGTAATGGCCACAAACACCTGGAAGATTGATTCAGGTTCAGCTTTAGGAAAAACTTCTTCACAGTCAGGGTGCCCAGACTGTGGAATAAGCTCCATCCATATGTGGTGCAATCACCTACCCTGGAGATCTTCAAGAAGAGACTAGACAGTCACCTTGCTGGGGTCACCTGACCCACAGTTACCTTTCCTGCTTGGTGCAGGGGGCTGGACCCAATGATCTTCTGAGGTCCCTTCCAGCCTTACAATCTATGAACCCCTCAGTTTTCTGTTGGAAGGAGGTTGCCCACATAGGATTCTGTGATAGACGTTTGGGTTAGATTGGAGATGGGTTATACGAAGCTATATAACCAAGCTACATAGTTCAACTCTTAGGTACCCTAAAGTTAGATTGGGCTAGCCATTTTTTGACCAAGCTAACCTTCCCCAAATGTCTGTACTTCTTGTCTTCAAACTTATGAGGGGAAGCTGAGGGAACTGAGTTTATTTAGTCTGGAAAAGAAAAGACCGAGGGGGTATTTAAAAGCAGCCTTCTACTACCTAAAGGTTGGTTAGAAAAAGGATACTGCTAGACTTCTCTCAGTGGTGGCAGAAAACAGAAGTCTTTCTGAATCCTAGCTGTACCTTCTAGCATAGCTACTACTCCACCCATCTTGGTGTCATCTGCAAATGTGCTGAGGGTACTCTCCATCCCATCTGCCAGGTCATTGATGGAGATCTTGAAGAAAACCAGTCCCAGGACTGACTGTTGGGGCATTCCACTTCACACCATCTGCCAACTAGACATCAAGCCATTTATTACTACTTTTTCAGCCCAACCATCCAGCCAATTTTCTATCTATCTTACAATCCATTCACCCAACCCACACATCTTAGCTTGCCTGAAAAAAGTGTTGCAGGAGACCTTATCAAAATACTTACTAAAGTCTTGGTATATCACATTGACTGTTCTCCCCACATTCACAGAACCTGTCGTCTTGTCATAGAAGTCTATTAGGTTGACCAGGCATGTCTTGCCCTAGTTAAATACATGCTGACAGTTCCTAATTATCATCTTCTCCATGACCCCTGCTGGCCCCCCATATCTCCAATCCCTCCCCACAAGGACCTGCCAGTTTATCCAAACTCCCCAGGCCTCACCAACAAACTACCCCCCCCCAGACCTGCTAGCCCCTTGTAGACCCCACAAACTCCCCATGAATCTTCTAACCACCCAGATTGCATTTTCCTCTCCCCTCACCATGACTTAGATTAGGCTTCTGGCACTGGTGAGCATCTGCATGGCAGGCATATGATCTACAATCACATTGCTTAAAGTTAGCTGTGTGTTTGTAGATCGCATCCTGGGAACAGTCATATATGTTGCTATACCCTGGCTATACACATGAGAAAATTCTTCCCAATAAAATCCCTTGACCAAGAACAGGAGGCAGAAGGCAAGCTCATATTTTAACCCCAACTGCTGAGTAGTTGTTAGAGTACTTGTCCTGAAGCAATCAATATAGGTTGTAGGCCCCACCTCATCCAAAAGAGGTTTAGAATCTTTGTCTATTTGACCCCACAGTTGGTAATGGATCAGTGTTCATATCGTGCCAACCATCAGTACCTGGTCCACAATAGCGACACTAATAATCCTCCTAGTGAACTGAATTTTGACAACTTTTCAAGGAATGTTACTGCCAGTGACCACCATTTTACCCCTTAGCACATTGCTCAACCTACATGGCCACAGGTTAAACATTAGTAAATGACTTCTGCGGCCCATCAATGTTATTGATTGACTAATGCTGCAATAGGCAGCAACTCAATTTCATGAGTAAAGCTCATCAAAGGCCTAGATAATACCTACATGAGGAGGTCTTATAACTCTCACCTGCCACTTCCTGGGCCAGTGGCTAAAACACTCAGCTGATGGAGCTAGAACAGAAGTAGGCTTTCTACTTCCATCTAATTTTTCCAGGACCTACACTTAGGTGGGTGCATACAGATCAACATACTGGGAGTAAAAAAATTCTGCACTGAATGTCTTACCCCAAGTCACACAGGAAACCTACGGGATGACTCAAAATCAAAGAGGAGATCTCTGAGGCTCAGTCTAGTGTTTTAACCACAAAATTGTCAGGTTGCTTTCTATTCTCTCTATTCTCATCACACAGAAATTGAAAAATTGGACCAGAAGTGGTTTACTGTCTGGATTTTTATAAAGGTTTATTATTGGTGCAGGGAAGGAGAACAAAACTTCCTTGCTTTCTGATTCCTCCAGAGTAGGATTCTGTATGTGATGTATGCTTGATCATACACGTTTATAAACATCTCCTGTGAGGGTCTTTGAAACTTAATTTCCATTGGAGTCCATGACAATTGAAGGCACTCTGCTCTTTTAAGGATTAGATCTTGTGAAGATAAACATATTTTATTTAAGTAATAAGTTTTCTAAAAAAAAAACCAAACCTGTTTAAAAATATTGTAAAACATCAATTGTTGAGATTATTCTACTTTTTTTTTAAATCGATATAGAACTATGACAGAAGTACTGTACTACATTCCTTATGTACTTTTTTACAATTCTTACAAAATGATCTTGCATGGAATCCATTTATAATTAATTGATTTAGGGTTATACTGGTTCCATATAATGTGAAGATTTGTTTGCCATACTGCATGTCATAGGGCATTAATTAAACTTTGTAGTATATAGTTAGTCTGCTCAATATGGTTGCAAATTAAATGGAACATAGATTTTTTTTTCCCCATAGAACTAAGAACTTTGAGTCCAAGCTAAGGGTACAGAGTTCCTTTTTCACTTGCTGCTGTACGGTAGCAACAATTTATAACAAACTTATTGATACATTTTAATTGTAAAACTGATCTTTGAATGGTAAGTAATTCTGACGCAAAATTAAAAACCACAATTAATCTATGAACTAGCATGGTTCTTGTGGTTTTACAGTTAGAGATAGATGAATGCTTACTTTTAAAAAATGTCTGAACTGTGCTGTTCAGGAATTCACTCTTTGTTCAAATCTTTTTAAATAATTCAGATCAGCTTAAAGAAACAAAAATATAAGAATCTTCTTCCACAATGCAAATAAATAATGAAAAAAGCAGTCGTTATGAACTTGTAATAAGCTTGTAAAAATAGTGCAATGTTGGAGAACAAGTAACCAGTATAACAAAGGGCCACCACTTTCAAATTAAAAGTCAATTTACGCCCTTACCTTTTCTAGATGACAAGGACACCAGCTGCCTCCTTATTATGCATATTTATTAAATACAGATGTACCCAAACATATAATTAACTTTTAGGCAGATTTTATAAATTGCACATAATAGTATTAATTTAAACTAAAGTAGCAGTCACAATGAACCAGGCACTCTCCATGCATCTTTTAAGGCCTTCTGTTCAAGGAGTTCGCCCTAAGGGCCTTTTCAGATGGGACACTTACCACCCATTCAGTTGTGTGGAATATTATGTGGTATTAAAGTTAGAAAGTGTACTAAGTAGTTTCACAGTAAGGTTTACTATGATCTCTAACATTCACAGTTATGTTCTGCCACTAGTGAGCAACTGAAAAGGCATCCCAGCATGCTTCTATGAAACACCTTTTTTCCATACATTTGACAGTGACCGAAAAGAGCTGAGTGAAGAGGAAAGCTCTGTTTGGCTGAGTGTCATGCTTTGCACATAAATTTAAACCCCTCCTTGGCCAGGCATGGGAATTTTAGTCCCCCCCGACTGACTGTCCTAGCTGGAATCAGATCTCCAGTGGCTTCCTGGAGATGGAGAGTGGCAGAACGGAGTGAATCCTTTCCCTGGCTACTCTAATACATAGGCAATTCACACTTTGGTGGCATGAGCTAATGGTCCTGGTGAGGTGCTATTATGAAGACTGTGATGCTGTCATGGACGGGCCAATTTACAGAAGGTACAACATGATGCTGTGCAAGCCAGGGCACTGCAGACTGAGTACCGGATGCCACCTCGCCACTGATGGGTGTTACCTGAACCCCAGTCTGTTTTAAATCTTGTGATTTATACATTCCAAATTATATTTTGTTTCTGGGAAAAATGAATATTATGAAGATGAGTCTTCCCTCTTCACCAGGTGGGATGAGACTGAAGGTCTGCCTGCCCCCTTGCCTTTCTCCCCTTTCTGGACAAAGACTTTTGGGCCAATTTACTTACAGGAATCAAACATGACCTTCTATGAATGAAAATGATGGGAATGGCTTTTGTCTTTTTCAAACACCCAGTGCTGCCACCTTGTCTGGTCTAGTGATTTGGTTCTTCTTGGGTGTGAGAGGAGCTAACTACCTCACCTGCAGCTACACTAGATATTATTTCTTAATCTCATATGTATGGCTAAGGTGCATACCAAAGGGATGTCCCTTAGGTGTGTGCTAAATATGTTCCTTACTTTCCAGTTTCATCATGAAATTACAAAAATATGTATATATCAAATACTAAAATACATATAGACATAAAAGTAACAAAACTAAACACAGCTTCATACTATCTACAAACAGAGACCAAAAACCACAAGACTAAATCTAAGTTGGGATACTATCAATGCATATCACATAATGAACCCCAAAGGCAACTTGATTTGGGGGTGAATCCATACCACTGATACCCATAGATCAGGGAAAGGTGTCCACCCCAAAATATACCCACATACCCCAGTGCATGTTGAATGTCCACACAGGTAGTGGGAGGGGTGGGCTGAGAACCACTGTTCCTAGGCAGGGTAGTCTGTGGGAGAGATGGGTGATTCAGTTTTCCACTCAGAACTTCTTATGTATGAATTAATCCTTACCTAGGCCATTAAGTGCCCTAACTGGCCCATTTAAAGTAACTAACATTGGCTGCCAGATCATTTAACTGGACCAGTAATCCATGCAAAATTGTTGTGGATCAAACAGGTGTGCCCCTAATTCCCACCTCCTCTACATTACGAGGAGCCCAATTTCCCTTCCCTCTGGTAAATTTCAGGGCCAGGGGGAAGTCTGAACCTATTGCCACCCCAATATCTAGCCACTTTGCAGAGCTGTTCACCATATCCAGAGCCCAGAGGTACCTCTAAACCATGAGACACCCTAGATCCCTGAGTAATTCATAGGTCTTGAGATACCTTATGACAGGAGTGTCTCTATGGGAGTCTCTTCGATGGTGACTCTGCCCTCCTATAATGGGCCAACCACCTGCCATGCCTTGGTCTTAATTAATTAATTGATTGGTGTAATCAGCGGGAGGCTGCCCATTTTATGCACCCTGGTGCCAGGGGGTGCTACCTGCAGCTCCTTTCCTCCCCTACGCTGCAGCCCAAGCCTCTCAGATGAAACTGATGTGGTTTGATCTAGGCCACATTATGCTTTGGCCCTCTCCTTTCCTTCCAGGGCCCCTCGCCACCCCCTTCTCACCTCGGGGCTTCTCACCACCCCCTTCTCACTCTGGGGGTTCTCTTCACTGCCCCCTTCTTGCTCTGGGGCTGGGGTCAATGCACCCCCCCAAACCACTGTACCCTTTCTGACACCAGGGTCCCCACACTACTGTGGAGCTCCTATGAGGCCTCCTCCAACCCCTAATAGCCTCATCCGGTCCTCTGGTCAAAACCATAGATGCAAAAACACAAAGCCCCTAGGCTATAACATAAAAATAAACCATCCAGTCAAAACCATCGTTTTAACCCTACTGGGAAAAATACTCCCACTTCTGGCAGCAACCCAGGGATGCTCATGCAGTCAATCCTCTCCTTTCTCACTGCACTGGCCAAGCTCCCTGCTCCTTGGCTGCTAGAGGGGAACTGCCCTCCTGGCCTCATGCCTGGGTTTAAGAAGGGCCAAGCCCTGCCCCTTTCTGTCAGCTGGTTCCCTTGGTTGTCCTAGGAACCAGCACCTGTGCTGCCCTGGTGACTGACAGTTGAGCCTCCTCCTTCTCACCACTAGGGGTCTCTCATGAGCCATTTTCTGCTTTTAGGTACAGGGCACCTGAGTGCTCTGTGACACACCTCCGTAGCCTCAGACCCACAAATACACCATCAACCAATATATTCCCCCTACATTTCTGAAACTTACTAGTAGCTGGTGTGGTGGTGTCTGTTGGCTTGAAAATGGTATTTAAAGGTCTGGCTTTTGGGGAATTTACTCATAGGTATAGGTATATGCATTATAAGGGTTCAAGATGGCCATAAGGGGTTAATTGATTTGTAAGACCCTGGGTTTCACACACAAAATTCCATATAGCCCTGGTAGCAGACAAGCTGTCTAGCATGACAAGGCCAAAGGATGGAGAAAGCCTGAGAATTGAGGGGGTGTGGCAGGGCACTGTTTGTGCCTGCCACTGTAGGGGTCAGAAGACAGCAGCCAGCAGGTGCCTGATTAGGGCAGCCATTTTAGATTCAGAGCTGCCCATATAAACAGGGCATTTTGCTGCTGGGAGGCCAGGCAACAACATTGCCTGGCTGCAGGGCTGCTGGTATCATCTAGAGGTAAGGGAGGAGCTGTAGGGGATGGTCAGGAGGTTCCTTGGTCCTGAGTATAACCTAAAATTGCACCCTGCTGGGAGTGGGAGGCCTGGTGGGGTTCTTAGTGGTGCGGGAGCCCCCAGGAAATGCTAGGCCAGTTACCACCCTAGTGAAAGTTGGGTTGGGGTGCCTTAACCCTTAGCCCCCACAACTGGGTGGGTTACCCCCTTTTCAGGATCTGGAAGGTGGACGCCAGAGAGAGAGAGAGTCAGGCCATAGACTCAAGAACCTGTCTGAACATCCCCCAACTGGTCCAAGCTGGGGCCAGGACTGGAAGGATCAAAGGGCCAGGGGCCTACCATGAGGAATGCCCAAGAGCTGAGGGCCTGGGGTTCTGACTGGCCTGGAGGTGGGCTAGGGCTAGTAACCAAGGGTTCTGGGGGGGGGCACACCCATAAGGGGGAGCAGCTCAGGGAGCTATGCAGCTGGGAATGAAGGCAGAATAGGCTGCCTGAATGAAGGGATCTAAGTTGGGTCCAACTAGTAGGATTCTGTGGCCCAGTGCAGGGCTGGTGATATAGATAACACCTGGATGCCATCTGTGAGACTTGGACTGAGGTGTAGGGGAGGAATGGAGCCACAGATGGCAGCCCTTGGCATTGGGGCAAGAAATGGACAATCAATTAATTAATTAACATTGAGGCTTGGTGGGCGAGAAGGTGGGTGGTTAGCCCAGAAACAAGTGGGTGTGCCACAGGGAAATTGGCCTGGAGAAGGGCCCGTGTTACAGGGGGCATGCCATATCACAAGATCACAGCCTTCAAGGAAGATGGGTTGTCTAACACAACAAGGGCATATAGTCTAGAAAACAACCTGGGAACCAAGGCAGTATATACCATACTGCCCATAACATGAGATAAGTGGCATCAGCTACCAGGCCCCAGAACAGTGTGTGTTTGTGTGTGTGTGTGTGGGGGGGTGTGTTCTGGTTTTAGGGGAATAGACCAAATTAGGAGAAGGCCCAGAAGGTTACATAGATGTGTGACCACAGAGACACAACCAACCAGAGAAAGCCATGGATGAAGATTCATCAGAAGTCCTCAAGAGGGAAGGAGACTATTTAAGCAGAGACTTGAGAATAACAAAGGGTCCCTCCCTTTCCCTCCTTGCTTTCCCTCCTTCTCTTTCTTTCCTTCCCTCCCCACTCCTCCTCCTGCCTGAGAGAGGTCCCCATCCCCTGGGAAGGGTCCCTGAGGCCACCATGGACTGAGGGCATACCATTAGCCTCTCTCACACACCCCACTGGAAGGGGGCTGTGGGCCTCAGCACCACACCCCCAGAATGCTGGCATGCCATGTGACATCTGACACCTGAGACAGCCTCATAGTGAAGCCTGCACCAGATGTACTTTGACTTTGATGACAGACCTAGGATTTGGTAGATATATGGAATTGCTTGATTGTTTGTATCGCTTTTTTTTTTCTGTTAACTCTGTATCAATAAAGTTGCTTATTGTTGAATGGTCTGAGGGTTGTGCTCACCTGGAACAAACGTTTGAGGGCTGAGTCCTAAATCCAGAACCAACAGCATCCATTTCCACCTACATGGTGAGCATCTTATCTGAACTGTCCCCGTTTTGTGCATCTTGGATCTAGGTCAAGGCCATAGTCAGTAGGAAAGAGTTCCTCCCTTCTCTGGAGTCTAACGTGCTTGTAAGGGTTGGGGGTGTACCACGTACCGTGGGACCCCGAATCCCGGATGTCCCCTGGAGAGGAGGGGTACTCGGTGGACCGTCCCGCTTCGCCGCTCTCGCCTGCTACGACTTGATGGAAAATATGGGGTTAACCCGTGCCGGGAAGCTGGCGGTCCACGTGGGGTACGGTACCTCCAAAGTCCAGGGGTCCTGAGGGCTCCTCCTCCCCTACACCCTCGCCCGGTCTTCCGGGGTGAGCCTCTGTGAGGGGCTCCCTTGATAGAGTCCCAGTCCGGCAGAAAAGGGGGGGGGGGTCCCTCCCCCGGCCGGACCCTCACTGGTGTTCCCGCGGCACCTAGTCCCCCTGGTGCCGCTGGCTCTTATGGACTGGGGTTATCTCAACCCCCGTACGTAAGTCTCCCGCCAGGCGGGTTTTACACAGCCGGCCTCCCCCGCCCGCGGGTCGTCCTGCGCGACCACGTGTCCCGAAGTCTCTGTAGAAGGGTTCTCCCGTCGGTGGCCCCCTTCCCGGTTGCCCCCGGGGTCTGCGTTACCTTCCGGTCCTCGCGGCCTCCTGCCGTCGCTGTCTCCGCAGTTTCCTGCGTCACTGGTCCCTCTAGGGTCGTGTGGGGCTTCACCGCCCTCCGGGACGCCGCTGCTGTCTCTCGCCGCGCGGCTCCTGGCTCCATCTCCGCCGGCTGCTCCGCGGCCGGCCTCTGCTGCGGGGCTCCCAGCTCCACCTCTGCCGGCTGCTCCGCTGCCGGCCCCCGCCGCGGTGCTCCCGGCTCTGCCACTGTCAGCCGCGCCGCCGCCGGCCCCCGCCGCGAGGCTCCCGGCTCTGCCGCTCCCCGACTCACCGTCCGCGGCTCCTGGCTCCGCTGCCGCCGTCTCCCACCGCGTGTCTCCCGGCCTCACTGCACGTGGCTCCGCCGCTCCTGGAGTAGGCTCCGGTTGGAGCCTCCGCTCCCCTCTGCGGGTAAGCGTTTCCTTTTTATCCTCCCGCGCCAGTCCCGCGCCGGTGCGGTTCAGGTTCCGGCATACATTAAGTTCCCCGCCGGGTTTCCGGGTCCTGGCCCGGAAACGGGGCGGAACTCCGGGGTTCTTCCCTCGGGCCGGGACCCGCGGGGTCCTGGCCCCCTCACAGTGCTAGTTATGGTTTTCTGCCTGGCTGCATTTTTCTGACTTAGGTACAGGTACACATCCAGAATGATGTGTAGCTATATACCTGCTTGGGCAGAGTTGAGCACTGGCAAGACTCAGTCTATCTGCCTACACTTATGCATCCACATTGCAGTAGAAATAGAATTGTTTCCTGCACATGAGTGCAGGTTAAAAGCCTATTTAAACACACAACAGGAAACAAAATTCCACTCATTGCTTACCACAATCCATTAATCCAGTCTATATTTAGTTCTTTTGGGTCCCCTGTTACAAACAATGCTGATCTCATGTAGTTTCCATTGATATGCTATCAGTTTATTGCCTAATTGAGTTTTTTTCTCATTCTAACACAGTCCACGTGAGCCAAATTACTGAATGGAGCAAAGAACTCTGAGGTGTGGGAGTGTATGATGAACTTCCATATATCTAAGAACCAAAGCAATTCAGGCTTCCTTCCTAACAAAGATAATTACATACAAAATTATATGCACTTAGACAATTTATTTAAATAGAAACTCATAGAACACCAGTTTATGAACTAGACCATTAAGGCTCTGTCATTTTTTGTTTTAATTTTATAAAATGTATTGTAGCAAAAAAAATTCCTAGCAAGACAATTATTGTAAAAATATCTGCTTAGGATAATGATGTTAGAATAATGCTGTATGAGAAAAATGATGAATAGGAAAAAATATTTTCCTGTCTAAAAACTATTCTAGAGTTATTGAATAAACAAAAATGAAACATTTCTATCAAAATTATTACTAACAGCAGCTCGATGAAGCTACTGTTTCTGCTACTATGAAACATAATTATGTAAATGGAAAAATAAGCTATATTCCAAGATACTATTTACTTAGAGGGTACCATCCAGCAGAAAATATTGATGAAAATTTTGAAAAGCTACAAAAAGGCAATCCAACTAATCTTACACAGTAATGAGTGTCTATATCATTCTTCTCCAGTTAATACATTTGTTAATATATTTGTTTACTGGTCTGTTCCAAAAAAACTAAAAAATATAACTCTGATTTAAGAAGCATGATCATGGAAAGGAAAAATATTTTATCTGCATTTTTGAATCAATGGTGAAAAACAACAACCATTCCTCACTTTATCCTGACACCTATCATTGCTCTACACTAAGAAATTCAATAATGTAATCCAGACAGCAATATTTAGAATTCCTTGAAAACCTAAAATAATTATGATCACAAAGTTGTGCTATTTATAGATAGAAAAATAATAATAACACCATAAAAACGATAGCAGTTGGGCAGACACTTCATGATACCAGGAAAATTATGTGCCAGTTAGTACCATTTGCAGGTGGCATAGATGACATTTAACTATGGATATCATACACAAAGGAAAAACTGCACAAACATAGAGATGATTTTTTTTCCCCAGGCAAGACCCCAATTTTTTGTTTTGTTTTAAATCACCATTTTTGGATCCTTTTTCTTCCTAACGATACAGCTAAGAAAAGGTCAAACCCAACTTTTTTCCTTGAATGGAGACTTGGTAGATGTTGTGAAAGTAAATGGAGTATGCTACCCTGACAATAAAGTCCACTAACAGTTTTGTCCAACAAACTTCGCTTAAGCTCCCTGATGAATTAATTCTTCAGGTAGACATGGGAATCTTTTTTACCCCTTCATTGCTTTCTGGGGTTACGTTTTTCTAGCCCACCCATTCACGTGAGACAGTGAAGTAGGAGAGAAGGTACCCAGGGACTCTCTTCTATCTTTTGGCAGCATTCAGGAAGATCTACTGCCTCCCACATCTTCAGTTCCTCAGAGACAGGAAGTAATCTGAAACCCATCTTCTACACAGGATACCAAGTGAGTAAAACATGCCTCCTATAAAAACAGCTATTATAATAAACCCAAGAACAGAGGAGCTCAATGGAGAATTAGCACAATAACTAGGGAATTATTACTTTTATCTGGAACTGAAAGGTTATAATTATTAGCAGAGAGTTAAGAGGAAATCCCCTGGACTTCTCTAGTTACCTTTATAATTCTAATTCTAATTCCAGTTTCACTTCTAACACAGATTTCTGCCCAGCATTGTGTTTTGATTAGTAATCATAGCAGTAGTGAAGCAGTGTTGACAAATCTCATAATCCTTGTGTCTCTTTTTTAAGACTCCACTACCAATAGTAAAATGGTTATGTAAGAATCTCGGTTTTGGGGTTTTTTAAGGAAGTATTTTATACTGATAATTGTAGATATAACCTAGTGTAGCAAAACCCCCAGCTTTTCTTTTGTTTATTTATTTTAAAATGCATTCCCTCCCCTTTCCCCAATCATTTCTGACTTTTTCTCTCCCTCTCTATTCCCTATAGATAAGTATAAGTGAGCTCAGACTTAGAATAAGATTTAAACATTTTTATTTTGGTAACAAGTTTCTGGTTTTGGATATCCACCATTTTATACTGTATAATTATTAGGTATGTATTGATTCTTACTGTTGTATATTGTATTATTATCATTTTCATATTGATTTTTATTGTTTCATATGGATATTGTATGGTTTAGGCCTGTGTTTATAAGTGAACCAAAGTTATGTCAAGTTTCCATTTTATATGTCAAGCCTTCATCTTGTGTCCTCTGCCTGAGCATCCCATGTTGCAACTGTATGAGTAATGTACCCCTCCCATGTAAATTGGTTCCCTGGGGAATAAGAATGATTGGGAATGAAATACAATGGTAGCAGGCCTCTACTAAATGGCCTGTAATGACTGGGCCATCACCTCACATTGATTCATCCAGGAACCAAGGACCTCACCCAGGAACACAGACAAGAACCTAGCATTTGAAAGACAAAAGACCCTGCAGGACCAGCAATTCTCAGTATTACAGACACCTGAAACTGCACATCCCTGCATGAAGCGCACATGCTCAGTATGCCAGGGGCTGCCCCTTGCCTGGCCATGCCTCCTGTCACTAGGGTCACACAAGGTCTGCCCCTATAAAAAGGGGAAGTGAAGACAGACCCAGTGGGACATCCTCTCCATCTGGACCAGCACCACGCCATACCACCTATCCAACCAGAGGCCCTGACAGCGACCCCCATCTGGACAACTCCTACTGGACAAGGACCCCATTCCAGCCTGGATAGGTAGATATTACCTGCACACCTCCTCCTACAATTTGAACTCTCTCTCTCTCTCTCTCCTCCTGGACTTCAGTGGACTTCAGCCCCTGCACCAAGCCTCTCTAACCCCTGCTATCACTCTGTGTGTGTGTGTGTGTGTATGTGTGTGTGTGTGTGTGTGTGTGTGTGGCTGGGTGCCCGGGTGCAAGGGAACCAATAAGACATTGTGTCACCATCTCCCCTGTTCAATAAAACCACTGTCATTTGCAACCCCAATTTGGGTCATGTTTTACTGAATCCCAGTCCTTTCCCCATCTTAAATTTCAGCCTCATTCTCTCTCTCTCTCTCAGCTCCAGCCCCCACTCTCTACTAGTTTCCCAATCTCCTCCCAATTCCATCTCCCCCTTTCTGCCACCTCTCAGCCTCTCCTTACTTCCCTGTTGTCCCCGCTGCCTTTCAGTCTCTCCTGCCAAATTTCCTGTGATTTCCTGCTGTTTCCCTGCTTCCCATGTTCCTACTGCCTTTTCCCTGTGACTTTCTGCTGCCTTTCTCTGCTTTCCCACTGCTCCTTCCACCTTTCAGTCTCTCCTGCTGCTTTTCCTGTGATTTTCTGCTGTCTGTCTCTCTGTTTTCAGGCTTCCCCTGCACCTTTTGTAGTAATCCCTCCCAAGCCCCCTGCCGCTTCCCAGCTCCTCGTGGCTGTCCTGCAGTTTTCTCTAGCAGCTGGAGCTTTTCTTCAGCTCCCAGCACCTACTGCCACTTCCTACAACTTTTCTAGTTGCCTGGGAGCCATCCTCTTTAACATCCAGAATCCCTCTTTAACATCCACACTTTCCCTTAGTCTCATTTTCCCTCTCCCCATCTACCTTTTCAGGCCCCCCATAGCTCTGACTCCAGTACCAACCTCAGCCTCTGTGCCAGCATCGCTTCCTTGTTCTGCAGGCTTTGGACATTGTCTTTTAATCAATTAAGATCAACTAAACTAAAGTTAGTTGAACAACCAAGCCTGAGTTCTTCAGCCCAGGCCCCTGTAGTCTACCCCTTCTAATCCTGGTCCTGGTAACTTTCACTCCCTACACTTCTACTTTCTTACTTTAACCTTTCCCCGGGTATCCCAAGTACACCAAGCACAAACATACATACCCATCACAACACCCAACTTAGGAACTCAGTTGTGTGTATGTGTAGGTGGGTGGTATGTGTGTGAATTAGTGAATACACATATATATACATATATATATATATATATATATACACACACACACACATACATATATATCATTGTGTGGTAATCCACGTATGTATCTTGGTTGTGCAGGTGTTGGTAACTGGTAACTGATTCTGTCTAAATGTGGTGTGTGTGGTGTGTATGAGCTTAAATTAGTGATAGCTATGCATTAACTTAAGCTAGTTATTTTGAACATGTGTGTATATGAGTTGCTAGTGAAAGCGTATGTGTGTGTATGTATGTATGTATGAATGTATATATGGCATTGTGTGCATGATATACAAATTAGTGATCTGTGTCTAACTTTTGGGGTGTATAGTGTGTGTTTGAACTGGTGATAGGTATGCATGTGCCTAGGTTGGTTTGAATGTGTATGTGCCTTAGCTGGTAGTATGTGTGTGTATGCACCTAATTGATGTGTGTGTTTGTATATGTGCAATTGTACACCATGCCCTCCTGTCAGTGCAATATTGAGATCATGAGCATTTTCCTGACCCCACAGGAAACACTAGAAACATGAATCTAATTTACTTTTAGGCCCCAATAACCAGAAAACAGAAAGAAATAAACTCAAATGTATTATTTAAATTTTCATGATTGTTAAATCTGTCCCATTATTTTTAGGAGCTGGGGCTTGCATTTTTTTAATTACTTGGCTTATCAATACTGAAAAAAATGAATAAGGAAAACTTCCTTATTTTTCTCTTAGAGGGCCTGGTCTTGATACCATCAAAGCAATGGTAAAGACTTTTGGAAGTGCTTATAGTTATAACACTGTACCACACATACAGGCAACTGCTATACTGTTGAACATCTTCATCATTAATTTGGAAGATAATCACCAGGGTGTTATAGTGGACCATGACTTGAGTATGAGCCAACAGTGTTTTTATTGGTAGGTGGAGCAAGAACATCCCAGGCTTGCAAGGAACACTGCTTACAAGTAAATGAAAGGGAGTTTTCCCCCAGGGGTTGGGGGACAGTGGGGAGGGATCCATGAGGATGCTGTGGTGCAGACACCTCCCTGCTTCATATTAAGACCATTCCAGGAGAATCATCAGAGATTTTTTTTTGTCCACAAACCAGGTAAAAATCCCATCTCTATCCCCCTGCTCTCATCACCCCCTCCCCTCTGTCCTCCACCTCACAGGTGCCCACTGCTGCCGTTACAGCAATCCCCACTGACCCCAATGTCACTGGCTGAGGGGAAAGGCAGCTCCAGAGATATTCCTGCCTGCTTCAGTGGGAACAGTGGCAGCGGCATTAGCAGGTGCATTTTTCCTCTCCACCCAATCTCGTGTGTGTTCCCTGCCAAACCAGATACACAGGCCATGAACCACCCCACTACTGACCTCTAATGATTTTGCTGAAGTGGCTCTGGAGCCATCCCCCTACAATCCTCTCAAACCACAACTCTCCCAATACATTTAACACCAGGGAGGGGCTCCAGAGCAGCTGGGCTCAGCAGGGAATACCCTGGGGGGGGGCAGGAAGAAAGGAGGGATACCATCCAGCTTCCCCTTTTGTCTCTCTACTGGAAAGAGGCAGGAGCAGCTTTGGAGCATCCTCCACCCCGTTATTAGCCTGGGACAGTGGTAATGGCAGCAGCCACAGCAGCAAGCAGGGGTGGGGGAGAGGAGGGTACCGCTACTGAGGATAGAGGAGGAGAAAGGGGATGCCAGGAGCAGGGGATGGTGTGACAGGGATAGGTTTCTTAACTGGGCTGGGGACTTCAAAAAAATTCCTTGCTGCCTGGTCTGCCTGCCTGGGGCGGGGGAGTAGATGGGAACAGTATGTAGCCCCCACACACCCCTTCACAAAATTCTGGATCTGCCCACACTTGCAGTATATTCAGCACTTATGAGGCCTCACTTGGAGTACTGGTGGCCAGTTGTGGATACCTTTTCAAGAAGCCTTTTGTGTGTGTGTGTGTGTACGATAATACAATGATCACAAAGTAAGAAAAACATATTCACAATTTTATGTTCAAATTTTGTAGCCAGCTGATTGCACCAGTCACCTAAGAAAGACCCTGACAATTCAGAAAGATTCCAGTAGAGAGCAACACAAATAATCAGAAGTCTGAAGAACATCACTTATTAGGAAAGGCTGAAAGAACTGGGTTTATTTGTTCAGGAGAAGAGAGGATTGGAAGAGGGGATGATAAAAAGGTTCTAAAACCTGAGGGTGGTTATAAAGCGGATGGAGATAAACTATTCTCTGTGGCTACAAGAGACAGGACAAAAATCAACAGTCCTAAACTGCAGCAGAGGAGAAATTTAGGTTGGAAGTTAGGAAAAACTTTCTCATGCTGGGCACGGACAAGTAGTGGCACAAATTACATAAAGAGGATGTTGAATCTGTATAATTGGACATTTTTAAATCCATGTTAGATGCACACTTACCTACGATAATTCATAATTAATTTTCTCATATTCCACTTTATAGAATTCATGATGCCTTATGAAATTTATGATCATAGACAAATTATATTACTGACTGATGTCAGGCTACTCTAGTCTCTCCTGAACAGCTTTCCACTGATTGAATAATATTGCTGTTGCATTGCTCTGGTTTAATTTATTTTTCCAGAGCTCAGTAAGTAAGACATGTAGACAATATGTTGCAAATTATTATGTACAACACAGGAGTCTTTGTCTTTCAAAGTTTCATTTCAGACTTTTGCCAGCTTCTTACACAGTTTATATAACAGAAACAGGTAGAGTCCAGGCTAAAAAGTCTGCAGCTATTTTACTAATGACTTAAGTTAGTGTGTCCAACCTATGGCAGCTGTGCCACAAATGGTATGGGCAGTCTCTGTGTGGCATATGGCAGATCAGAGCAGGTAGCACAGCAGCAGATAGAGAAAGTGGCAAAAAAGAAAGCAGGAAGTGTGGGGCAGTGCACAGAAAGCAAAGTAGTAGAGCAGGCAGGGGAAGTTGATCAGAGTGGGTCTCTTCGAGGCACAGGGCTTAATTTGTGTCATGCCCATCAAAAACAGAGAACCAGACTGCCATAGCCATATTTCTGGAAGCCAAGCCTAATGGAGAAATAAGTTTCCAAAGGCTAATAGAAGACACTTATTTGTAAGTCACTTGCAAGAGTCTTTCTAATATCACCAACTGTGGTTTGGTTCTGAAAATAAGGGCATTTGTACACTAGCCTTATGATCTATGAAGTCAAGCAACTAAACTTCTGGTATTTTATGCAGAAAGACAGGTGGGGACAGGAGAGTGAACCTTAGCTTGCTAAGGAAATCATTTGGAAAGAGCTGCAGAAGACTATCATTACACATTTTTCTCTCCTATCGCAACCCTGTTTTTCTTTTTCATATAGAATGGTCCATAGAGTTTTGTAGAAAATCTCCAGGGACACAGTACCTCTTTGTATTGTCTGATTGGTAGAAGCTCCATAGGGGTCTGCACCTGAGGTGAAACAGAAATACTACATACCTATGTAAAAATGCATTGCTCTGCCAGCAACCACCTAGAAAGGGAAGAGAAAACCTTCTATAATAAACTGCAGTATATTCAAATACTGATGTTATATCAGACAAGGAAGCTGAAAACTAACCACATGAGGCTACCAGCTCATAAGTAATTCATTATTCACTATGCTACTAAGCACATTCTTGCAGAAACATTTTTCACAAAAAAAATCTTTAAGTTATTCAAGAATTCATAATTATAAGCAGTTATATTCATTAAAATAAAAACTCAGGCAGATCTGTATTTTCCCTCTTGGTTTAAAATTTTTTTCCTCTCCTTGGCTTGGCCTTCCTACGAAATTAGCCAGTTGCATCATGTCTTCATTATATCATATAACTAGAAAACAAGGACTTAGAATCTGACAATATTGACAGTCATAGAGGAATTTTTATTTTTTGTAATGGGCAACAGTTACTCTTTTATTACAAAAGAGGCATACTTTACTGTGTACTAATCTGCCTAGATGCAACCTTAACTGTGGATCAGATATATACAGAGTAAGATCATACATGTACATGTTAAAAGGGCACAAAATCTGTAAGAGATGGAGACAATTTGTATTCTACAGGCTCCTATACACATGCAGGGGGGCTGCTGCAATGAACTGTAATTACTGCACTCCAGCAGAGTGTAGTGTCACATGTATCAGTGTCTCTGTGCTGAAAAAAGGTGGTGGGGCACTTTAAACTACAAGTGGTTCGATGAGCTTTAGTTCAACGTGTCCCACCGCCATTTTTCAGTGTGGGGACACTGATACACATGATGCTCCAGGCGCTTTTAATTAGTGCGGCTCTCAAAATTGCGCTAATTAAAAAGTGCTGCCCCCTCCCCCTCCCACAGCACATCTATAAATGCCCTATGAGTATCAGGTTCCACCTGTTTTAAGTAGTAGGCATGCTTGGGCCATTGGCAAAATTGTGTTCATCCTTTGTGGTTATTCAGAGCTGATCCTGAAAGAAAAATGCTGAGAAATGCCCAGAACCCCTAGGCTGCTGACAGACATTCAGTTAAAGTTGTGATGGGATCTCACCCATGATTCCGACAATTGCAACCCCTGCCAAGTCATATATCCGTGGCAGGACGTGTGAATTGGGGGTATGGGGAAAACCCCTAATTGTGCCCTATTTGTTAGTATAGAGGAAGTTGAGGATCATGATCCCAGGCTCCCTCTGCACCTAAAGAGGTGCCTGACAATCAATTGATTGTCAGCTGGCTTTAGGGACTGGCCAGTCTGAGCCCTTGGAGCCAGCAAGCAACCAGCTGATTGGTAGCAGCTTTCAGGCAATCCCAGGTTACACTACTTGATGCTATTAACTGGTTAATAGCATCTTAAGTGTAACATCTGCTAGGGGCCCTAGTATTCCTTTGTTAAAAAGCCAGGGACAAGGAAGAACTCTACTACATATCCAAAGTCTGGGAAAGTGTAATGCTACTTGAAATCAAGTAGGGGATTAGGAAGTTACCTATCCTTGTTCCTGGCAAAGGAGCATTCCATAATAAGGAAATTTAGTTCTCTAGCAAAACTCCTTAATCCAATTATCTCTTTCTTCTTTCCTGAGGATGCTTCAGCAGAAACTGTGTTGTCTCTGTTTGCATCAAAAACACTTCAAAGAAATAAAAAATTGCTTTAAATTTTACTGTGTTGTACCACAGTCTGCTTCACTTATGAACTTTATCAAACCAGCTCATTTTCAAAGTGAAGTGTGCTCTTGTGCATCTAACTCAACGTCATAAAATTTCTACAGGTATAAGTAACATAAGAATGGAGAGAGGGAAGAAATAACCAAAAGAAAAAGTTTACTAGAGTATGGTTTAAAAAGTTAGGTGAGAGATAACAAGAAAGAGGATAGCAGGAAGTAGAACAGCATATTGAAGGGAGACAATACAGGAAATGCAGGAATCCTGTTCAAATAAAGAAAGCAGGCAGAAGTTGAAGTATTCTGTGCCCAATTTTCTTCATGCTAAAAGGACAAAGGGAATTAGAGGATGCTTTAAAGCAGAACTCAGCAACCTAGAGCCTTTGGGCTCATCTTACAGAGAAATTTTATCCAGCCTGGTTAGCACTGAAGTTTAGCAAGTTTTTCAAAAGAATTTGCCAGGCTAAGTAAAAACAGTCAAAAAGCCTGAGGCTGAATCAATTTAATCTTTGTAGGCTGGTCTAAATTGCATAGATTGAACCAATAAGCAAGTGAACAGACATTCACTTTTGATTCCAGAAATGCAGCCACATGTCTGCAGTGACCCAGGCCAGAAGCCAGGGAGCACAAGAGAAGACAGGATAGCCTGCCCACCTTATGAGGTGGGGATTTGTGGGCGAGGTACAAAGCATCCCAGGAAGTTGGGAGACCGTGAACTATTTTGAAACTGGAGGGGATCTAGAGCAGACAATTTAACTTAAATCAGTTAAGTCTGATACTACATCTGTCCAGATTTATTTTAAATCAGTTTAAGCTATTTTGAAAGTGGTTTATGTGCACTGAACTTCTGTTGTGTTACAGACAAGAACTGGTTTCTGATCACTTATACCACTTGTTGTATAATTTCTGTCCAAAGCCCTAGTGGCAAAATACTTAATAACTACTCTCTAGTAGAAACACTAACCTTGTTTCTTTTTATGACCAAGTCACAAAATGCTTAGATGCAGGATTTGATGACATCTACCTAGACTTTAAAAAGGCCTTCAATATGGTATCACATTCCATTCTTGTAAATAAAGTGACAGACTGTGATGTAGATGATTGCATGGTCAGATGGGTGGCAAATTGGCTTAGGGGTCGCACCCAGAGAGTGGTGGTAGATGGGTCAGTATCGACCTGGAAAGATGTGGGCAGTGGAGTCCTGCAGGACACAGTCCTTCAACTGGTGTTATTCAATGTATTCATCAATGACTTGGGTAAGGGCATAGAGAGCACCCTGTCCAAGTTCTCAGATGATACCAAATTACAGGGCAAAGTTAACACTCCCAAGGGTAGGGAACATATGTAGGCAGATCTGGACAGGGTGGAAAAATGTGCAAAATAAAATAGGATTCAGTTCGACAAAGACAAGTGCAGAGTGCTGCACCTGGGCAAAAAGAAACACCAACACACTTACAGGATGGGAGATGACCTTCTCAGCAACACAAAAGTGGAAAGGGATCTTGGAGTCATAGTTGACTCCAAGTTGAACATGAGTCATCAGTATGAAGAAGTGATCAACAAGGCTAACTACAATTTATCATGCATTAGAAGATGTATGACAAACAGGTCCAGGGAGGTGATACTTCCCCTTTATACGGCACTGGTCAGGCTGCAGTTGGAGTACTGCGTCCAGTTTTGGGTGCAGCATTTCAAGAGGGATGAAGATAATCTTGAGAGGGTTCAGAGTAAGGCCTCTTATATGGTCAGAGGCCTGTAGGCAAGGCCCTACAAAGAGAGAATGAGGGACCTAGATCTCTTCAGCTTTTGCAAGAGAAGGTTGAGAAGTGATCTTGTGGCTGCCTATAAATTCATCAGGGGAGGGCAGCAGGGAATAGGACATGCTCTATTTACTAGGGTACCCGCTGAAGTAACTAGGAACAATGGCCACAAATTGACAGAGAGCAGAATTAGGTTGGATTTTAGAAAGAACTTATTCACAGTAAGGTTTGCCAGAATCTGGAATGGGCTTCCAAGGGAGGTGATGTTCTCCCCTACCTTTAGAATCTTTAAGAGGAGAATGGACAATCCTGGATGGGATTACCTGACTCAAGCTCTCTTTCCTGCCCAGGGCAGCGGGTAGGACTCAATGACCTACTGAGATACCTTTTGACACTAACATCTATGAATCTATGAATCTGTGAATCTTTCTGTGGCCTGCCTTAGGTCTGAGATATGTTTAAGGGCCTTATTACACATTGCACTTTGATCTGCTTAAATTAATTGGTGTTAGTGCTAGCTTGAGTTTGGAGCAGTCACAACTTAAAGATAAAAACCTTTTATGTCCTTCACCTGCAAAGCTATGACTTGCTACTAGAGGGTGAGCAGAGGCCTCATTAGAAGCTAAAGCTGTGAGTAGCCACTACAGGGCTGTTGAGCCAAGACATTGACTTTTGACTTTTAAGGGATGTTTATTTTGGGGGAGAGGGGGTGACAAGTGGTGGGCAGTAGAAATTATGTACCGTTCAGTCTGAGGACCTTGGCCTTGAGGACAAGGCCTGGGCACATGGCCTGCAAGGCCTGCCTGCACACTGTAAGACAAAAAAACAACAAAACAGAAAGAACAGAAGAAGTAGTTATATATATATATATACATATGTCCAGGTCTTGCCAGTGGGGACACCCAGAGAGGCCTCAGAACATCAGGGGTCGCCCCACCTGAACAAAGCCCAAGGTCTCATCTCACTGGGTGCACCTCTGCACCCTGAGGAGCTGGTGGTGTCACAGGGCAAGGCGCAGGTGTCCCGCCTTGACTCAGCACAGTGCCCCGCTGATGGCCCAGTGTTTCTTAAAGGTGGACACTGTCTGCCAGAGGACCGCATGCTCAAATTCAAGAGAGAGGCGGGCCCAAACCAGCAGGTGGAACAGCTACAGGGCATCGTGCATCCCGGTCCCAGTGAGCCGGTTTTGCCAGGTCTTCAGGGTAGCCATCTTGGCCTGGCCCACCAGGAAGTTGGCCAGGCTGACTGTGGCCCGCTCAGCCACCCGGTACAGGAAGGAGCAGATGTAGGTTTCTGTGGAGAAGTCTCAGCCCAGTGCCCAAAGCAGCGTCCCGAGGACTGCAGAGAATGGCTGCAGTCGGGGGCAGTTGAGGAAAGCATGAAAAATGTCCTCTTCCAGCACCCCTGGGCAGAAGGGGCAGGCTGCCGAGGCCACTGGGTCCAGGTGGTACACAAAGTTGCCAGTGGCCAGGATGCCGTGCACCAGTCTCCACTGGAGGTTGCCCATCTTCTTTGCAGTGGGCACCTTGTAGAGCGTGCGCCACGCTGGGGTCCCAGGCCATGCCAGAAGCTGCCGCATGTGGTATCAGGGCAGCCAGCCAGCACCTGGGCATGCCGGGTGCTCACCACCCATGCGTAGAGTCCCTTCCGGGGCAGCGTGCTAAACAGGCAGCCTGTAATGCTGCTGGGGGGCACAAGGAGCCTCAGCAGTGTGTTGGGCCGGTCAGCCAGCTCTCTGGCTACTGCTGGGATGACCAGCAGCAGTGAGAAGGTGTCACCTGCAGTGTCTGCTGTGGGGAGGGCCTGGTGAGCTTGGAGGTAATCTTCCAGGGTGGTCGCTGCTTACGTCGGGAGGGCAGCCCTGATGGCGTGCACAAGCTGGACCATGGTGTGGACGGAGCACAATGCCATCTGGGCAGCCAGGGCTTCAGGTGACAGCCAGCCCGACTGAGCAAGGTCCAGAAGGTACCTCATGGGGGAGGTCCGTGCTTTGATGAGAGCAGTCACCAGGCTGGCGGAGGCCAGACTCGGCATGGCATGCTGCAAGGCTGGGTTGTGGACCAGGGGCTCCTGAAGCAGCTGCGGGAAATGTAGGTGCCTGGCCTGGGGGCAGAGATGGAAGGCAGCCCACCAGGCCCATGCCATGCTGTGGTAGAATGGGGGGAGGACTACCCCATTCAGGAAGGTGAGGTCCAGCAGAAAGAACTCCTGGTCAAAGCCAAGGCTCCCCAGTCGATGCAGGAACCGGCAGACCAGCTGCCGCCATGGGAGGTGGCCCTCGGCATACAGGAGCTGCTGAAGGGCTTGCAGGTGGTAGGCAGCCACCCTGCTAGCCAGGTCGATCAGGCCCTGGCCCCCCTCAGTGGTGGTCAGGTAAAGGACAGCTCATGGGAGCCAGTGGCATCCGTCCCAGATGAAGTCCACTAGGAACTGCTGCAGTCTCTCGAGAAGCTCCGGTGGAGGGTCCAGCAAGGCGCAGCAGTGCCACAAGGTTGACACCACCAGGTTGTTTGTGATGAGGATCCGGCCATGGTAGGAGAGGGCAGGCAAGTGCCAGTGCTGCAGACGGGTCTCCACTCCCTCCACCAGGCCCTCCCAGTTGCGGGCTGCAAAGGCTGGCCACCCCAGGAACACTCCCAGAGCTTTGAGGCCCTCCTGGTGCCAGGCAAGACCCCCCAGCAGGTCCATGTCCCAAGCAGGAACGTGTTGCTATTGCCCCAGTTGACGTGGGCAGATGCAGCGAGCTCATAGATGCACTGGCAGTCCACCAGGGCCTGCATGTCCTCCTGGCTGCCCAGGAAGACTGTCACGTCGTCCATGTATGCCGTCAGCCGAATTGGGTGGCCAGTGTCAGGCTCGGTGCCAGTGGCAGGGTTAAGCTGGTCAAGCAATGTCGCAGCGTGTGCAGAAGCGGTTCGATGGCCAGTGTGTACAGCATGCCCGAGAGGGGGCAGCCCTAGCATATGCCGTGATGCATCAGGAACGGGGAGAACAGCATGCCATTCACCTTGAGCAGGCTGGAGGCATCATGATACAGGAGCTGGAGGGCCACGATGAAAAGAGGCCCGAAGCCAAAAGCCTCAAGGGTGCCGAGCAGGTATCAGTGGTTGACGCTATCAAAGGTCTTCTCCTGGTCTAGGGAGACCAAGCCAACATCCAGGTGAAAAATTTCCGTGGCCATGAGCAGGTCACACAGCAGGAACAAGTAGTAGCTCTGCTCTGGCCCAATGATGGAAGCCACGATGGTGCAGAGCTTATAATTGGCACACAGAAGGGAGACGGGCTGCCAGTTCTTAAGGCAGCCCAGGTCCCCCTTCTTGGGCAGCAAGATGAGCACTGCCCGGCGGCAGCTGGTTGGCAGGCTCCCTTCAGCGAGGCTCTCGCAGAAGAGGCAGAGGAGGTTGGGCCCAAGGAAGGGCCAGAAGGCTTTGTAGAATTCCATGGGCAGTCCATCCAGGCCCGGGGCCCTGCCCAAGGCAAGTCCCTCCACAGCAGCCTTGAAGAGAGTTTGTACTCAGCCAGGGAGAGTTTGTACTCCAGGGGCTTGACATGTGAGGCACTGAGGCACGGCAGGTCCTGATGCAGCTGCTGAGCAGCCTCTGGACAGACAGGGTCAGCCGCAAACAAGTCCCCATAGAAAGCGACGGCATGCCCCTGCACTTCACCGGGTCCATAAGCAGCTGGCCCCCCGGGGTCCGGAGATGGTTCAGCGTCTTTGCCGCAGCCCGCCGTCTCTCCAGGCCAAAGAAGAAGCCGGTAGGGGCGTAAGCCTCTGCCAGCTCCTGGCAGCGGGCACGAACCCGTGCACCACAGGCCGCACCCTCCGCCATCTCCCACAAGCATTTCTTGCAGGACTGGAGGCTCTCAAGAAGCACCGCATCATTGCCCGCAAGGAGCAGGGCTGCCTCAAGCTCTGCCATGTCTTCCTCCAGCTCCTAGGTGGGGCGGCGGATCTTGCTTGCTGCCAGCTGGGAATACTGCTGGCAGAATGCCCGAATCTGGGTCTTCCCCATGTCCCACCACAGCTGCCAGAAGGGGTAGTCTGATCTCACAGCCTCCCAGCTCCTCCAGAGGTGGGAAAAGCAGTCCCTGAAGTGGGTGTCCTGGAGCAGGCTGATGTTGAGGCACCAGTAAGGGGCCTGCATGCGTGCTTTGCCAGGCAGGCTCAGTTTGCAGCAAACCAGGGCATGGTCCAAAAGGCCCAACAGGATGATGTGGCTGCTGTGTAATAATGGCAGGTGGTGCTGGGTGAAGTAAAGGTGTTTGAGGCAGGCCATGGTGATCCCACTGGCACTCATCTTTGCCCAGGTGTATTGGCGCGCATCAGCATGGAGGACCTGCCATCGACCAGGTCCGCCACCTCCAGCACAGTCTGCAGCTTGTGGGCTGAAGGCAGGTGTGGCTCCGGCCCCATCCGGTCTAGCAGCGTATTGATGATGCAATTGAAATCCCCGCCCATGAGGAGCAGGTCATCATTCTCACTGGTGTAATGCAGGAGGTTGCCCAGGGTCTCAAGGAAGGCTACCCTCTCTCTCCCGTCGGTGGGCTCATAGACGTTGATGAGGAGCAAGCTCTGGTGCACCAGGGTGATGTGGACAGTCAGCAGCCAGCTGGGGACAATCTCTTGTGCCACCACCAAGTCTTACTGCAGCTGCGGTGAGAGGAGGGTAGCCACTCCTGTGCTGAGGTTGGTGCCGTGGCTCGAAAATAAGAGGCCTCTCCATGCATTGTGCCAGTCAGCTTGGACATACATGTTGCTGTGCATCTCCTGGAGGAAGGCGATCGCCAGCTGCTTTTGCTGCAAGCCCTCCAGGACTGCTGTCACTTCACCGGGTCTCTGCAGCTGTTGGTGTTTAGCGAGGCAATGGTGGTAACCGCCATGAGCAGGAGAATAGAGAGGAAGGGTAGGCAGGGTACTGACAGGAGAGAAGGTGACAGAGCCGGGCAAAAACCACAGAGACAGGGGAAGGCCTATTTTTTCCCAACCCTCTTCCATTGGCCTGCTTCAGCCCCACACCTCCCTCACCCAGGTCACCAGCTTCTCAAGCCAGAAGGCATGTTGATGTGTGCCCGGGTCCCAGCGCATGAGCCTCACCGCATCACTACCAGCATGAACAAACTGCACAGGGTCTGGGCACCATTGCCGGCTAGTCTCTGCTACATTCCTCCGGCCCTTGGTCTGATCTAAGAGGTTGAGGAGGCCTCCAGAGCTGGGGGCCACCCAGGGTGGGTTCTCCAGCAGAAGCTGGATGTTGCCGACTGAGAACCGGCAGAACTGTACTCTGGGTGGGGACTTCCCGGTGAGACTGGTGAAGGTGCCCTCAATGGCCCGGCTCCCTAGCAGGTCCCCCTCAGGATCTGGGTCATGGACCATCTCAGGGAGATCAATCCCCATCTGCTTTGGGGGGCAAATGTCATCCTGCTCCTGGGGCTGCTTGCGGCGCTCAGAGGGCAGGCACTCCATCTCCTCCTCATTGGCCTCGGTGGCCAGGGGAGCGGGTGGGGGGGTGGCAGGACCCTCTGCTGTCTCCTGTGCCTGATGCTGGGGAGGCAGGCACTCTCTATCTGCCTTGCTGCTCACAAGCCCCATGAGCTGGGATGGCGGTGAAGGATTGCCAGACATTGCTGGGACAACCTTAGTCATGGCCTGAGGTGGCGGGGTTTCTGGGGGGGCAGGCAGGGTGGAGTCAGGTTACATTTTCCCCAGCGCTGTCAGAGGTGGGCCCCGAAGGAGCAGGGGTTCTTTTAGAAGCTCCCTTTTGCCTCTTGCTCTTGGCTTTCTTGGGAGCAGGTAGCACAGCCTCCGAAGGGGGTGGGCCAGGGTGCTTGGAGTTCACCATCTCTGGATCCACCACCTCGACTGAGGCAGGAGCGGAGGGAGGTGGAGGGGAATGCCCTGGCTGCTGCAGACATCCCTGGCAGGAGAGGGTTAACTCTTCCAGAGAGAGAAAAAAAAGCCTCAGACTGAAGCTGGGGACTGGTAGGGAGCTGAAACAGCCCCAGAAATCGGCCTTAGTGGGGGCAAAGCAACCCTGCAGGGGCTGTAGGCAAGCCCTAAGGCAGGAGGAGATTGCAGAGACCAAGGCAAGGGGCTCTGGAGGAGGGAGGCAGCAGGAATCAATGGGAGAGCACAGGCAGGGTCGGGGAAGAGCAGAGGCAAATGAGGCTGCCAGGGCCCAGGGGAAAATGCTCAGAAAGTGGGGTGAAGAGGGGGTCCCCAAGCACAGTTTGTGGGGAAGAGGCAATGTTTGGGGAGTGGGGAGAGGAACGGGGGGGGGGCAGAAAGTGAGGGGGAACACACAGAAGGGACCTAGGTTGCAGGAGCTCAGAAGGGCTTCACTTGTTGGTGGCCATTTTGAATGAAAGAAAGAAAATTAAAGAAGGTCTCATGTTTTGATGAATTCAGATTTAGGATTAGGTTGGGGGAGGGGTGGCAATGCCTCCCAGGGTGGCTGGAAGGTAGAAGCAATAAGGGAAGGCATTTGCGGGGAGCTACTGCCCCCTTCTCATGAAGGATGCTTCAGGTTATAGAGACTGAATCTGGCATCCTACCTTTTTCCCTTTTGCTCCCTCTGCACCCTACCCTTTGTCTTATCCATACCCTGAGACCTGTAAAGCTGGCATGTGCTCTTCAGGGTGTTTGCACAGGGGTGCACCCTTGGGGGTGAGAAAGTCACAACCCCAGGGAAGGGAAGGGGAGTTGGCTTGGTGCTAGAACTGCCCCTTGGCACTAGAATTCATGGGTGGAAAGTTTTTCCACACAGAACAGGAGGTTAGGGAAGGGGACACTGAATCTTTAGATTCTGGAGGACTGCACTTGGGTGGCTTATCTATAGGGAGTGGACATGCATTGATGAAAGACAAGCTGGGTAACATGGATGAGAGAGAAACCTGCCCAGACATGGTGTAACTTTAAGCTGCTGACATTGTGCTTAAAACTAGTTTCAGGTGTTAATGTGTGGACTGTCCAGGGGTTAAGAGCTCCAGGAGCCACCACAAATGTATGTGTAACAAGGTTCCTAATTCAGGGCATTAAAAGGTTGCTGCCTCCTGCTTTAAAGGAAGTTGTTTTCTCCTGAAAGCAAGTGTTAAGGACTGGTGGTAGGTTTGCTTCCAAATTAATGGGACACCATCAAAGGTGAATTTAGGTCCTGCTCTTCAAACGATGATTAAAGGTTAGTAATAACATTTTATTACTTCAACAGTGAGGCAGATGTTGAATTTCCTGTTTGGGGCTTTGTTATACCAGCCAAGGGGTTACGTCGTCCATCTGCAGCTTTGGTCATGGTAATGATGGCCTCTGAATTTACCCTGGATTTCAGCTCTTGCTACAAGTAATAATAGTATGTGATTGGTGCAATTTCAGCCAGAGAATATAGCTCGTAAAGCAGAAGGAAAATAATATCATTTCCCTGGAAATAATCCAATTCTTTTGAAAATGTCATTATATTCTATACGGCAATATCTTTTATTGGACCAACTATGTCATTAGGATAAAGTTAGACAAGCTTTTAAATTCAAGATCTTCCTCAGGTCTCCTCAGGAAAAAGAATGTCTTGCATTTGAAATCTTGTCTAACTTAATACATAGTTTGTCCAATAAACTATAGTTTGTCCAATAAACTCCAAATACATAGTTTGTCCAACAAAAAATACCACTGTAAGTGTTATCACCATGTACAGCCAGGTAGTGCTCAGGGATTGTTAAAGCACAATCAACCCTTAAATTAAACATGAAATACAAACATAGACAACTCAGTGTCCTAAATTTGAGGTCTAACTTTATTAATACTACAGATATTAGCTTAGCAGTTTCTATATTCAGTGAATGAAAACATTCAGTACAATAATCTCATCCAATCCCAGATGTTACTTTGCTCTACAGAAAAGACAGCTAGTCGGTTTGTGAAAGCAAAGGGTGCGTTGTTGGCTGGAACAGTCCAGACAGGTGTTGAAGGCTGGATTTATGATGACAACATACACTTAACTTTCTTGCTGCCCTCTTTTATTTGTTTCTGTAACTTCACTCTTTTGATGACTGTCTGGTTTTGGATTGGTCTCTCTACAGTCAGCATACTGTCCATATTTTATCCTGCCATGATATTCCTTTAGTCAACAGACCCATCACATGCATACCTCTTAATTTGGTCTTTTCCAGCATCTTATTTTGGGCATTGTCATTTGGTCTCCCTTATCACCTTTCATTAACATATCCAATCATTTCATCCCTCTGATTCAGCCAGTTAGTGCCAAGTTCAGTTAATTTGAGCTGGTAACAAGGTCATTATTATGTTATGTTAGAAGAACTTCTCACAGTGATAAAAAAGTAAAGAGACATCATGTTAGCAAACTCAAGACCATAAGCTGCTTGCAAGAGGCAAGGCCAGCTGATATTGCAGACACCATCAAAATGAAAAGTTCAGATAATAATGAGGCTATACAGAAATAAGCAATGATTACATAAGGCTGAATATAAAAGAAAATTTTAAACAATGCTGTAATTCACCACTCTGTAAACAGGTGTAACTGTAAAACATAAAATATGCTACCCTAACATAAGAAAACCTCTCTAATAATTTCTGGACCACCATGGGTACAACATCACTCTTACACTACCACTATATTCTATATGATTTTTAAGTATTTCTAATCTCAGTTGTATCTACAGATAGTATCAAATATGCACTAGTTAAATATGCTTTTAGACCTAAAACTGAGTTCATGCAAAATACAGTTCAAGTATAAGCATGTGTTTTTTATTTATCTACTTTCTAGCTTGCATGCAGTTCTTATTTTGCATTGATCAGTATAAGCAGCTCGATGCTTGTTAGTATGTTGTAATAGAAGATGAAATTTGATTGTCCAGAATATTTACTCTGGTATGTTTTCTTCAGCTCCAGTGATAAGTTTCATTCTAACAATCTGAGTATCTGTGAGCTTAATAAGAGATCAGCAAATCATTTGCTTGTGTATGACCTATTTGTTATCTGAGCATCATTAGCCCTGACTGTATCAATAAAAAGCTCATTGTGATGAAAAACAATGTTTTGTCACCTGTTGATCAATAGCATGGTTGGCTTCTGGGGTCAGATTTCTATCCCTTTACAAAGTGATTACATTTATATGTAATACAGAATGATGACCTTTTACTGGGACCTTTTGCTGAGACGTCATATATCTTTTTTTGCCCAGAGTTTCCAAACTATTTCTGTGCTTTTGAGTATGTAAAGTTGCTTTTCTATGTGGATTTTTATCCACATAGCTATATCTTTGTCCATTTGTTTTGGCATTGACTTTTTTCAAGAATATTTATATGTATGTACACACACACACACACACACACACACACACACACACACACACTTACATACTGTCCCCATTAACTATACTAGTTTTTAGATTCATGTGATTTTCATATTTTCTATCTAAATATTTTTTTTCCCTAACTCAGGCATAGTCCATATCACAATTAAATTTTCAGTCATTAACACAGACTGAAAACAGTCATGATCTGTATAGCTATGTTCCTTAATTGTCAAATTTGAGCTCCTTGAAAATTCCAGTTTTAATCTAAAATTGTTTGAAAATCTCCCTTAAAACCATTTTTTCTTTACAAAAAAAATGAGTCTTCTGTGAAACAATCTTTGCAGAAAGTGCCTGCTTTTATAGGAAAATTGAAAAATCTTAAAACACGCCATTCTGTGTTTTGATCAAAATCTTTCTGATTTTCTAACTTTTTTTCCATTTATTAAAAATCACAGCTCTTCTAGTCTTGGATTTCAACTTTTCAATTACAATTTCTTCAGATAATTTTGACAAGGTTATTATTTTTTGCTTGTTTGCATCAATCTTTTCTATAAAAAACAAAATGCTTTTTACCATCAGCTTGTTTGCACAACTAGATGCCCAACTCCCAGTGAAGGTTCAGCACCAAATTACTTTGACACCTTTGAAATTTCAACTGGAAACTCTCTGTGACTCCGTGCACTGTTTTCTTTAATTTTCTATGCCTATCAAGAACCCTAGCTTGCATGTTTGGTCTAATACACAAATCAAAACAAATTCAGTGTCTTAGCATTTAATGCAATAAGATACAGTGTGTGCAATAAAGGAACACAACATAGGAAATTGCCACCTGAACCCCAGAAGTATAAGGTTTACTATCTGTTTCAGAACGAAGGTAGCATAATACATTTTCATCATTCCCAGTAGCTGCTCTTTCCATATTTGGATTTCTCCCCTATAGGCTACAAAATAAGTTTGCAAGTATGGGTTTTGTTAATGTTCCAAAGGATTGACAGTTTCCCAGTCATTTGTGAATGACTGGTCTTGTTGTAATTACTCTGGAGATTAGTTCAGAATGTGCTTTATTTTCATTTGTTCATTATGAGTAAAGATCATATTTTGAAAAAAAATATTTAGCTATTTTGTCACACTGGATTGTGCAACGGCCAGGTTGGAAGCCACTGTGGGAACAAGTTTTCAACCTGGGTCAAGACAACCCAGGAATGGAATCCAGGCACAGGCCAGGTCACAAATCTTGGAGGTCACTCTGTGTTGAATCAGAAAACCAGAGGGTTGGGCAAAGGGCAGAGTTACAATCAAGCTGGATGAGGTATCCAAGAGATCAAGCAAAGAGGCAGGTTAGGAAGCTGAAGGGTCAAACAGAACATGGGGTCTGAGGGCAAGGTGGATTGGTAGTTGAACGATTAGTCTGAAAGCTGGTAGAGATATGAGGCAAGGGTAAAGGGTATGGTTTGAGATCTGTTGCTCAGATACTTCCTCCTTTGGTTTAAGGCTGGAGAGTCTTCTAACCCTGGCCACTACTCCAGTGGAAGAAAATGGGTAGATAGCTAGGCCTAGATGGAGGTTTATGATCTGATTGCTTAGCCTGCATGATCAGCTAGACAGGTGGCAGACTAGGGTTCATGGGTAGACTGAGTCCCCAAGTTTGAAGCCATGGTCTGACATCACCCTTCTCCCCCTCAACAGTGACCAATGTGGGGTGATGATCCAGATGTTTCTGGGTGGTCCTCTTGAAATGTTCTTAACAGATCAAGGACATAGATGTTTTCTGCTGGCTTCCATGTGTAATCATCATTCCTGGAGCCCTCCCAGTTTACTAGGTAAAAAAGGTTTCCTCATTTCATTTTGGAGCCTAGGATTTCCTGGTATTCTTCTTGACTGTGTACTGTTACATGAGATATTGGAGTTTAGGAGCCATAGATTCATAGATTCATAGATTCATAGATGCTAGGGTCGGAAGGGACCTCAATAGATCATCGAGTCCGACCCCCTGCATAAGCAGGAAAGAGTGCTGGGCCTACATTACCCCAGCTAGATTCACATCTAGCCTTCGCTTGAAGACCCCCAGGGTAGGGGAGAGCACCATCTCCCTTGGGAGCCCGTTCCAGACCTTGGCCACTCGAACTGTGAAGAAGTTCCTCCTAATATCCAATCTAAATCTGCTCTCTTCTAGCTTGTGGCCATTATTTCTTGTAACCCCCAGGGGGGCCTTGGTGAATAAATACTCACCAATTCCCTTCTGTGCCCCCCTGACGAACTTATAGGCAGCCACCAGGTCGCCTCTCAACCTTCTCTTGCGGAGGCTGAAAAGGTCCAGTTTCTCTAGTCTCTCCTCGTAGGGCTTGGCCTGCAGGCCCTTAACCATACGAGTGGCCCTTCTCTGGACCCTCTCCAGATTATCCGCATCCTTCGTGAAGTGCGGTGCCCAGAATTGCATGCAGTACTCCAGCTGCAGTCTGACCAGCGCCCGATAGAGGGGAAGTATCACCTCCTTGGACCTATTTGTCATGCATCTGCTGATGCACGATAAAGTGCCATTGGCTTTTCTGATGGTTTCGTCACACTGCCGACTCATGTTCATCTTGGAGTCCACTAGGACTCCAAGATCCCTTTCCACTTCCGTGCCACCCAGCAGGTCATCTCCTAGGCTGTAGGTGTGCTGGATATTTTTCCTCCCTAGATGCAGCACTTTGCATTTCTCCTTGTTGAACTGCATTCTGTTGTTTTCTGCCCACTTGTCTAACCTGTCCAGGTCTGCTTGCAGCTGCTCCCTGCCCTCCGGCGTGTCCACTTCGCCCCATAGCTTAGTGTCATCTGCAAACTTGGACAGAGTACATTTCACTCCCTCATCCAAGTCGCTGATGAAGACATTAAAGAGTATTGGTCCAAGGACCGAGCCCTGCAGGACCCCACTGCCCACACCCCTCCAGGTCGAAACCGACCCATCCACCACGACTCTCTGGGTGCGACCCTCCAGCCAATTCTCCACCCACTGGACTGTGCAGTCATCCAAGTCACAGCCCCTTAACTTGTTCACCAGTATGGGGTGGGATACCGTATCAAAGGCCTTCCTGAAGTCCAAGTATACGACATCCACCCCTCCTTCTGCGTCGAGGCGTTTTGTAACCTGGTCATAAAAAGAGACTAGATTGGTCAGGCACGATCTGCCTGCCACGAACCCATGCTGGTTTCCCCTCAGCATAACTTGCCCTGCTGGGCTCTCACAAATGTGAGCCTTGATAATTTTTTCAAAGACTTTGCCAAGGATGGAGGTGAGACTAACTGGCCTATAGTTGCCCGGGTCCTCCTTCCTCCCCTTCTTGAAAATGGGAACCACATTGGCCCTTTTCCAGTCCTCTGGGACTTGACCCGTGCGCCACGAGCATTCAAATATTCCCGCCAGTGGCTCTGCAATGATGTCTGCCAGTGCCTTCAGTACCCTCGGATGGAGCTCATCCGGGCCTGCCGACTTAAAGGCATCCAGTTCTTCCAAGTGACCCTGCACCACCTCAGGGTCCACACATGGAAGTCTGGTGCCTTGCTGCTGCCTCCCTACACTCCCAGTGAGAGACTTGTCATGCTTCTTGCTTAGGAACACTGAGGCGAAGAACTCGTTGAGGAGTTCAGCCTTGTCCCCTCTGTCCGTCACCAATTGTTTCTGCCCATTTAGCAGAGGTCCTATTCCTCCCTGGGCCTTCCTTTTACTCCCTATATATCTAAAAAACAATTTCTTATTGTCTTTTACTTGGGTTGCCATCCTCAGCTCCATGGTAGCTTTGGCCTGTCTAACTGCCTCCCTACAAGCACGAGCAGAAGAGGTATATTCCTCTTTGGTGATCTCTCCCTGTTTCCACTTTTTATGTGCTCCCCTTTTGGCCCTTAGTCTGCCCTGGATTTCTCATGTAGGAATTAATTTTCTGTCTACAACTTACAGCAATATATGAAATACTGGATGGATTTTTAATGTTTCTGGAACTTGCAGCTCAAAGGCTAGTGGATTAATAGATCAAATGATGCATAGGGGGCAGTGTTTTTGTGATATAACTTCTTTGAAAGATGGTTGGAGTGAGGGTGTTTTGATGATAACCTTACCTTCTGTACTACCCAATAGGCAGGTCCTTGCCAGTTTTGTTCAATATCTTCATTAACTATCTGGAAGATGGAATGGATTGCACCCTAATCTGGTTTGTGGATGACATTACGCTGGGGGTGTGCATACACTGGAGGGTAGGGCTAAGATTCAGTGTGACTAATTGAATAATTGGACCAAAAGAAATCTCAGGTGGTTCAATAAGGATAGTCCTGCACTTAAGATGGAAGAATCCCATGCACCCCTGAAGGCATAGGACCCACATGTTAAGCAGCAGCTCTGCAGAGAAGGACCTGGGGATTACAGTGGACAATAAGCTGGGTATAAATCAACAGTGTGCCCTTATTACCAAGAAAGCTAGCACCATATTGGGCTGCTGCTATGAGCGTTGTCAGAAGATCAAGGGAAGTAAGTATTCCCCTCTATTCCATGCTGGTGAATCCACATCTATAGTACTGTGTCTAGTTCTGGGCCCCCCACAATAACAAGGATGTGGATACATTGGAGAGAGTTTAGTGGAGGGCAATTAAAATGGTTAGAGGACTGAGACACATGACTTATTTGGAGAGACTGAGGGAACAAGGCTTATTTAGTCTGGAGAAGAGAAGATTGAGGGGTATTTGATAGAAGCCTTCAACTACCTGAAAGGTGTTTCCAAAGAGGATGGAACAAGACTGTTCTCGGTGGTGACAGATGGCAGAACAAGGAGCAATGGTCTCAAATTGCAGTAAGGGAGGTTTAAGTTGGATATTAGGAAAAACACTAGGAACGTTATGAAGCACCCTGAAATGTGTTATGTAGAGAGGTGGTGGAATCTCTGTCGTTGGCAGTTTTTAAATCCAGGCTCAACAAAGCCCTAGTTGGAATGATCTCGTTGGGGATGGTTCTGCTTTGAGCAGTGGTTTGGACTAGATGATATCCTGAGGTCTCTTCCAACCCTAATGTTCTATGATTCTATGATAGTGATGAAGGCATCTGTTTCCACTGCAAAAGGCAAGGATAAGTATGGGAGGACTAACAAAAGGGCAGAAGTAAAGGCCTGTTTCTGGCTTGTTATGCTTTTGCAGACCAGTAAAGCTGAACATTCTTACATAGCAGTGTGGTGAGAAGGACCACTTGGATATGGTTGACAATGAATCCCTGATAAAATTGGCAATTCCCAGGAACCTCTGGAATTATTTGATGTTCTTTGGTGTCTTTCACTCTCAGGCAGCCTGAACTTTCCAGGAGTACATCTTAGGCATACAATAAAACTGAGGAACTCAGTGGAGGTTTGGTCAAAGATGCATTTTTCCAATTTAGTGAAAAGACCAGGCTGGTGCAACCTCTCCAGCATGACTTGGTCGTAAGATGAGTGTCAGTCTTCTAGGAAGATCAGAATGTCTTCCAGGTAAGAAACAATAAATTGTTCCAAAAGGTCCTTTATCACATTGTTAATGAAGTGCTGGAATGTAGCTGGGGCTTTGGTGAGCCCAAAGGGCATAACTAAATATTCAAAATGTCCTACCATGTCCACTTATTGCTAGCCCTGATTTGCATGAGATTATATACTTGAACTTTACTCCAGTTCAAGCTTGCTGAATACACAGGCAGTCTTTGGTGGTCAGGCAGCTCTGACATAAGACACAAAAGGTATTAGTAATTTGGTAATAGGATTGATAATCCCCACAAACACAGAGATTTCATTCCTTTTTGATCCATAAAATGAGAGACCCTGCTGGGAGGTGGACTTTCTCATGAATCCCAAAGCCTGATTTTCTTTCAGGTGCTCTCAGAGGGCATCAACTTCTAATTCTGATATGGCATACATACTCCCCACCAGAATCTTTGCCCCAAGATGTAGATCAGTGAGGTAATCATAATCCTGAGGTGGGGGAAGAACCTCCATTTTATTTTTTCTTAAAGACAGCCACATAATATTGGATACAGCCTCTGAATACTGAGCCTCCTGGAGGGTGGAAGGGATCAGGATCCCTACTTCTAAAGGGTCAGACAACAGCCCTGGTTTCCAGCAGTGGTGCCTACTGTAGCTGGAACTGAAATTAGCATCCTGGGCTTTCCACTTGTATAGTGGGTCATGGCAGATGAGCCAGGGCAACCCCAGAATCAAGGAATATATTTCTCAAAAGCTTAGTGTTTCGTGGTGCCCATGGATAGTTACATACAGAGCAACAGATTCCCACTCCATGGAACTGGATGCAAGAGGAGACCTACCAATGTTTTTAATAGTCTTTGGCTTAGACTGCTGTTGTAAGGGGATGTGTAAGATCAAGACTCTGCTTTCATCAATGAAGTTGCCCACTGCCCCAGAGTCTAGCAGGACTCTTAGGACTTGGAATAGGTAGAGTTGACCTGGAACTTGGAGTTGAACAGGTAATTATAACTGATGGTTCTACAAGTCAGATTTGCTATGGGTTTCAGTTAGTGATTGGTTGAGAAGAGTTGATGGTGTCCCCAAGCTGGCCTGCTTGAGTACTAGAGTAAGTATGATGAACCAGAGTGGGTTGAAAGTACCCATTTTCCTCTTGGAGATAATGGTCAATTCTGTCTGACAGGTCTATCAAGGCACTGAACCCCAAGGAAGATTCCACTTGTACCAGTTCTTATTTTACATCTTTCTGAATCCCTAACTGGAATTGGTAAACCCAAGCTGCCTCATTCCAGTGAATTTTCACAGCTACCTTGAAGACCATGGATGTGTAGGCAGCAGCAGGACACTGTCCCTGGTCAAGGTTCTTTAATAAGACTAGGCCCAGTGGAGGCCATCAAACAACTTGGGAAACCCCTAAAGGAATGCAACCCAGTCTTGGAGGTCAGGGTCACTGTGCTGTACCAGTAGGGAGGCTCAGTTCAGGGGATTCCCCATCAAAAGACTTATAATAAGGCTCATATTTGCTTGGTCCCTGAAGTAGGTTTTAGGTTGGGTGAGGAACAGAATATGGTTTTGCATAAAGAATCCCATGAGGAACTGCCAGTCCCAATTGTACCTTTCAGGTAATGAGGAGCATGGAACTCCACAGGATGGGCCCAGAATGCAGCAATCTCCTCCCACAGCCATTTCCTCTCCCCAGAGAAGATCTGGCAATTCTCCTGGTGGTGCCTGGGACCGGAAGGATGGGTTCTCATCAGCAAGTACCACACCTGAGCTTCCAGAATTTGGCAGGCAGATGCAAGCCATTTTATTCCAGCCTGCAGGTCTCCCCAAATCATGGCATCCAAAGCAGGTGGTTTAAGGGCATCAGCAGGAGTCTGGGCTCCATGCTAGACCCTCTTCACTGTATGGCTGGTGGAGACAAGTTGTTGCACTGGGCCAAGGGTAGCTAGTTTGGGGGATAATTGGGAAAAAATATCAATCTGGGTCAGAAAGAGTCCACAAGCTGGGTCAGGAAGCCAGGAAGTCAGTCTGAGAAGCCAAGTCAGGAAGTTGAAGGATCAACCAGAAGACAGGGAGAAGATGAGCTGAGTCAGATATCCAGGAGTTCAAGCCAGGCATCAGATTAGAAAGCCAAAGAGTCAAGCAGAATGTGGGGTCAAATATGGAGGTGGCTCAGAAGCCAAAGGATCAGTCAGAGCCACTAGAGGCATGAGCCAAGTGCAATGCAGCCTGGGCACAGGTTGTGCCCTGTTGCCTTGACACTTCCTTCTCTGGATCAGAAGTTTATATGGGAATGGGTGGAGGGTCACTTAGTTGACCTTGGCTGGACACTCTTGTGGCAGGAGTAGACAGATGGCTGAACTGAGGTGGAGGTGTCTTGTTTGGCCTGAGTGGTCAGCTAGACAGATGGCAGGCTAGGATGAGTGGGAAGGCCAAGCCCATGGCCTGACATATTTGAAGGTAGGTGTGTGGTGGGATTTTTCAATAGTGCTTAGGCATTTATATCTAGACCCTAACTGAAATTTAAAGGGGAAAATTCATTCCCTTGGAAAGGAGAAGTCCTAGGCTATTGTCCTGCTATTAGGACTTGAATGTACTTTACATTAGACAGATATTTAAAACATGAAACAGTTCTGGCAACATGGACCAGAACCTAAGACTTTCTTTTCACAAGGAAAGGCTTTAGCCTTGAGTCACAGATCTAGACAACTTCTTATTTGCTGCTCCTTTTCTGATCCCATGTATCTTTACTCTTAACTCAAAGCAGGAAGTGCAAAATGGGGGAACTAACTCTAATTACCAGTTCATAGATTATGCCTGACTTTATCTTCTGGATTTTATTTGCACTTTTGGTGATTTTTAAATGTTTTCTTCTTTAAGACATAGAAACACCACACAGAACTTAAACACACCAACCTTATTTTCTTGCTATGGAAAAGGAGATGTTTATTTCAGGATGGTACAAATGAAATGTTCCTGTCACGGTAATAAGTATTTTTTTGTGATGAAAAGGTTAGTGTTATTTTTCAGTACACAGAATAATAAGAAAGATTTTTCCTGTCAGGAAAATATTCCAGGGATGTTGAGGTCAGGATAACACAGCCAACATATTCTTTCCTAGGTTATTATTGTTTTCTTGTCAGGGAGGTGGGGGGAAACACCAAGAGAGAAAAAAAAAAATTCCATAAAGGTATAGTCCTGTGAGGATAATGTAATAAAGATTTGCTTGTGAGAAAATTATTTCAGTTATATTGCACCTCTTGCATTTCTAAAAGTTAGCACAAAGGAGAGAATATTGATCCAAATTTCTAAAACTGACAAAAACAATACATACAATATCTAATCTTCACATCAATGTGAGCTTTTCTTTTTTGCTTGCAAATGGTTTTTCATAACTAAACTAAAAATGTCTTTAAACATTTGTAGCAAATCTCCCTTTGGGTAGAATTAGTTCACAAAACACAATATTTAATTTTATGTGTGCTTCTATGTAAACATCTCTTTGGAGACTGCTCAGGATGCCTTTAAATAGTTTGATATATTTATTTAGACAGCATTATCTAGTGTAAGTGTACCAAAATAGGAAACTTAATATCTAAATATTGTAGCTAACTGCTATGCTTTACTACAGTAGTACAACCACACTCCTTAAGATCAATATAGTATTAGAACAATTTAAAACTAGTTACTAGCTTACCTTAGATTTTCCTTAAATCTGTGTTTATTAAAATGACCATTTAAAGGATAAGAGTAATTGTATCTGACTAATCAAAATATTTGTTAATAATTCTCCACCATTTACCTATTCAGAACCTCGTACTTGAAATATGGTGAATGATAAGAATGGGATCTTGAGGACTCTTCCAGTCTTGTCTGAAAATTCTGCCTATCTAGCCAAAACAAAGCTATCATCAGATAAGTCTCTCATACTTTAAGTACTATTTTTTCTTACCTTGCTTGCCACAATAATCTATGAGTAACAACTTTTTAAAGAAATAAAGAAAATGTCATTAAGCTTAATGACATTAAAGCTAATGTCATTAAGAATAAAATATGAAGAAAAAGAAATACAGAAGAGGCTTGTATAATAGGATTGAGTGTACACTCAGCAAATTTGTGGAAAACACCAAGTTGGGCGGAGTTGCAGACACCCCAAAGGGTAGGACTAGGATCCAGAATGACCTGAATAGACTGGAAAAATGGTCTGCAATCAGTCAAATGAGATTTGACAAGGAGAAGTGCAAGCCCCACACTTGGGATGGAATAATTGCATGTGTAAATACAGACTAGGGAACTGTAGTTCATCAGAGAAGGACTTGGAGGTTATAGTGCATAAACTGAATATGAGCAGATATTGTGCTCTTGCTCCAAAACAAGCCAATAGCCTGTGGGATTGTGCTTACTAGAATGTCACATGCAAATCAGGGGAAGTGACTCTTTCACCAGCTATTCAGCTACCCTCTGTAACTGGCATTTGAATGATCTGGGTATGCGGGAACAATGGTGCTTCCTTAAGCAGACAATTCTCATGGCTTAAAAACAGGCAATGCCCAAACAGGCAAGAAGCAGGAAAAGATCCAGGAGATCTGCTTGGCTCACCAGCAATATTAGGGAGCCATTGAAAAAGAAAAAAGAAGTGTATATACAATAGAAGATTGGCTCAGCAACCAAGGAGGAATATACCCATATTGCCAGGGCCTGCAGATTCATAGATTCATAGATTCATAGATGCTAGGGTCGGAAGGGACCTCAATGGATCATCGAGTCCGACCCCCTGCATAAGCAGGAAAGAGTGCTGGGCCTACATTACCCCAGCTAGATACACATCCAACCTTCTCTTGAATACCCCCAGGGTAGGGGAAAGCACCACCTCCCTTGGGAGCCCGTTCCAGACCTTGGCCACTCGAACTGTGAAGAAGTTCCTCCTAATATCCAATCTAAATCTGCTCTCTTCTAGCTTGTGGCCATTATTTCTTGTAACCCCCGGGGGGGCCTTGGTGAATAAATACTCACCAATTCCCTTCTGTGCCCCCCTGACGAACTTATAGGCAGCCACCAGGTCGCCTCTCAACCTTCTCTTGCGGAGGCTGAAAAGGTCCAGTTTCTCTAATCTCTCCTCGTAGGGCTTGGCCTGCAGGCCCTTAACCATACGAGTGGCCCTTCTCTGGACCCTCTCCAGGTTATCCGCATCCTTCTTGAAGTGCGGCGCCCAGAATTGCACGCAGTACTCCAGCTGCGGTCTGACCAGCGCCCGATAGAGGGGAAGTATCACCTCCTTGGACCTATTTGTCATGCATCTGCTGATGCACGATAAAGTGCCATTGGCTTTTCTGATGGTTTCGTCACACTGCCGACTCATGTTCATCTTGGAGTCCACTAGGACTCCAAGATCCCTTTCCACTTCCGTGCCACCCAGCAGGTCATTTCCTAGGCTGTAGGTGTGCTGGACATTTTTCCTCCCTAGATGCAGCACTTTGCATTTCTCGTTGTTGAACTGCATTCTGTTGTTTTCTGCCCACTTGTCTAACCTGTCCAGGTCTGCTTCCAGCTGTTCCCTGCCCTCCGGTGTGTCCACTTCGCCCCATAGCTTAGTGTCATCTGCAAACTTGGACAGAGTACATTTCACCCCCTCATCCAAGTCGCTGATGAAGACATTAAAGCGTATTGGTCCAAGCACCGAGCCCTGCGGGACCCCACTGCCCACACTCTTCCAGGTCGAAACCGACCCATCCACCACAACTCTCTGGGTGCGACCCTCCAGCCAATTCTCCACCCACAGATATGAGACACCGAAAGCTAAGGCAGGCCTGGAGATCAAATTGGCAGTTGGTATAAAGGACAACAAAAAGTACTTCCACAATACATAGGGAGCAAGAAAAAATAAAAAAATAAATCAGGCTCCACTACTGTGGGACCTTTACTGAATAATCAAGGGCAACTCACAGTCGACACACATAAAAAGCCAGAACTCCTGAAAACATACTTTGTGTCAGTATTCCTGAAATGCAATGGGAGCTGCTCATTTGGCTAGAGGCACAGGGAACAAGGGGGAGGCAACAACCTACGCAAAATCAGAACAGATGATGGATTTTTTACAATGTTTGGACATCTTCAAGTCCACTAAACCAGACAACCTGCACCCAAGAGTCCTGAAAAAACTGGAGGAATGAATACCTGTGCCATTGGACAAGCTATTTGAAGAGTTGTGAAAGTCAGGAGTGGTCCCAGGTGTTTGGAAAAGGGCTAATGTGATGCCAGTCTTTAAGAAAGGGAAGAAGACCTCACAAACTACAAGCCAGTCAGTCTGACCTCAGTCCTGGGCAAAATCATTGAAAAGTTGGTTAAGGGGGCCATCGACTACAAGCTGGTAATGAATGGGGTGATTAACAGCAACTAATACAGCTTTATTGAGGGCAGATCATGCCTGGTGAACCTTGTGTCCTTCTACAACCAGGTCATTAGCCATTTGGATGAGGGACACAAAGTTGACATAATCCAATTACACTTCAGTAAAGCCTTTGACTCTGTCTCCCATAGGATTCTCTCTAACGAATTGGAGAGCACTGGGCTGGAACAGTCTACAGTGAGGTGGGTGGACAAATGGCTCAGAGGTCACTCCCAGAGAGTGGTGATTGGTAGGATGGCCTCATCCTGGAGGGCCATCTCCAGTGGTTGTCTCCCAGGGATCAGTGTTCAGACCCATGCTTTTTAATATTGTCACGGGGTGGGGGCCTAGGGGCGGCCGTAATCCCCTTAGCGCCCCCTTACCGGGTCACATGGGTGATCTAGCACCCTCTTATCTCGCCTGCCATGTCTTGTTCATATATGGTTCTGTAAGGGAGGCTGCCTTTGATCCCCTCGTAGACGGTGTTATGCTGGAACTATCCCCTGTTCCGTATGGGGTGACTCGGTGCACCCCGGCCTTAACAGCTATGCATGCCTCCAACCTCCCCTTTAGCATGCCCCAAGCCTCACAGCTGTACCAGATGTTCTCGTGTCATATGCTCGCCCCTACCTGGGGTCTCTGGATACGCGCACTCCCTCTCTGGGGTTTTTCTGTACGCACGCCCAATATACTCGCCCCTCCCAGGCTTCTGTCCACCCTTTCACCCTTTCCAGGCCTCTAGTCGCGCGCTTGGCTCTGTTGAGCTCCTATCAGTCAGGCCTCTATCCGCACATCTGCCCCTCTCCAGGCTTACTCTCGCGCACCTGCCCCTCCCCAGAGCTTCTACTGCGCGCTCGCCCTTCTCCGGGACTTAGTGTCAGTAGGGTGCTAATCGGTCGCCCTGGAGCCTCCTATTTTAGTCTGCCCACCAGGCTTGTCCTGGCATGCCAGCCCCTCTCCAGGACTTTTACCGCACGCTCCCCTTGGCGTCCTTTTCCCGTGTGTATCTGCCCTCTCTGGGGCCTATACCGTGCTTCTAGCACCCCTCGCCTTCTCTGGGCCTATGCGGCACTTCTTACACCCCTTGCCCCCTTTCTGGGGCCTGTGCCGCGCTGCCCGCGCTTCTCGCCCTCTCGGGGGCCTGTGCCGCGCTGCCCGCGCTTCTCGCCCTCTCGTGGGCCTGTGCCGCGCTGCCCGCGCTTCTCGCCCTCTCGGGGGCCTGTACCGTGCTGCCCGCGCTCCTGGTCCACACTCGGGCTTCCCAAGGTTGGGGCTCAGACAGCCTTAGCCTTACCTGGCCCCAGACCCCTTTCCTGGGTCGTACATCTTACTGGGCAAAATACCGCCCCCACAGGCTGGGGTCTCAACACCCCACACACCACGCCTCTCCCGCGCTCACCCTCTATGCCATCTATGACGCCAATTGCTGTGCCACCCTGGCACCACTTGCTGTGCCCTTACTGGGCACCAGGAACCCCCAGATTATTGGGGAGCTCCCGTGAGGCCTCCTCGCACCCCTACAGCCTCATCCGGTCCTCCAGTATTCACATAAACCACCCTACCGCAAAGCAAACTACCAGCCAACCAGCTCTAACTCAAAATAAGCCTACTGGCTATAACATAAGGGTCCAGGCCCAAACTGGCCCTCTTGCAAAGGCATCTCCATCAGGATTCTCTCTGCACTCACCATGCTGTGGCCCCTTAGGTGCTCAGGCTGCCCCGCTTGTCTCTGCTCTGCTGGGCTTTTCTGCATAGTTCCTGCACCTCAGGCTGCCAGAAGGGAACTACCACTAGGCTTTGGCCTGGGCTGTTTATAAAGGCCTAGCCCTGCCCCTTTCTGGTCATATGACCCGCCTGGTTGCTCCAGTGACCAACACCTGTGCTATCTTAGGGAGCTTCAGCCGCCCTTATTCCTAGTACCAGTAGCAGGCACCCTAGTGCCCTGCTACAAATATATTCTTTAATTAATCTTGGCAGCCCAGAGTAGGTAGTGATCGTGGTGGAGAGAAGCCACTGGGCAGCCCAGGCATGGGTTTTGGGTGGGTGCAGCAAGAAGGGTCTGGCAGTGGTGAAGGGGAGGCACCTAGCAGCAGTCTGCAGTCACCACTGCTCATTGTGCAGAGCTGGTCCAGAGCAGGCACAGGGCAGCCTGGGACTGGGGTTGTGCATGCAGGTCCCAGCTGGTCTGCTCTGGCTGGGGCAGGTCCAGAGTGGGCATAGGGCAAGTTGGGCCCGGGCTGGAGCCATGAGCATGGGACTCTACCAGTACCATGAGGCTAGGGCAAGCAGTAGTGGCAGCTGGAAGGCAGCCTAGAAATGCAGTCCAGCTGTGGAACCACCCCAGCCTCACTGCTTGTCTTGGGGCAGTGGGATGCATCACTGGCCAGACAATGCCTGGGTCACACAGGACCAAGGGAATCACCGCAAGCTGGACAAAATCTCTCCATAAGCCAGATCTGGCCCATGGGCCATATTTTGCCTACCTTTGACCTGTTCCCACAGTTTATGGATAAAGTGCTTTAAGATTATCATTTCAGAATTTTCTAGAGAAAGCCTTTTTCACTACTGATATTATTTGCTTGGAGAAATAGCTAAGCATTGTGAGATGACATATTTTTATTATAGCCTGAAAACAGTGATCTTCAATTACAGATGTGTTCTTTCATTGTTTTTCTAGTCACGTGGGACATAAGCTATGAATAATAAAAGGCATAGACAGTGGTCAACATTCAAGTCTACTTAGTAGATATATAAGGTGCTTATGTGGCTAATTGCTAGGGCTATGTGACATTTCACCGGCTGTTTCATTTCAACACTGTTTCAACATGTTTTGAGCATAAAACAGCAAAATCAAAATGAAACAAAGGGCTTCAAAACTGCCTCCAAATCAAACGAGGGCAGTCAAAACATTTAAAAAGTTTCAAAACATTTCGAGTTTCAAAGCTGAACTTGGGCTTGCCTGCAGGGAAAATGAAAGTAGAGAGGGAGGGGGAACCAGGGGGAGGGGGAGGGGAGGACACAATGAGGATATGCCTTAACCCACACACTGGAGAAGAAGCTCCTGCAGGAGAGGAAAGAAAGGCTCTGTCAATGTGGCTGCCTGCGATGCTGCTGATGCTATTGTTCTGCTTACTAAGTTATTATTTTACCCGTTGTTATTTAAAGTGATGGACCAGCCTGAGGCTGTAAGGGAGGAGGAGACCTCAATGAGGGACCCTACCATGTTGTGTAGAGGCCCCAGCGCCAGTGAGAGCGTGACTTAACACACACACACACACACATACACACTTACACAGCACAAGTTTTGCTTGTCAGCAGTTTGAGGTAAATTTTCCTAGAAAACCCTGCACCTATTTCCTTGAAAGCTGGCAGGCTTCATGGCCTCATCAGGGGCTACCATGATTGCTGTTTTCACCCTGCTGTGCCTTCACATTTAAAAGTGACATGAGTTTTGCTTTGAAGAATTTGAAGTTCAGTTTTCCAGAAACTCCTGCACCTATCTCCTTAAAAATTGGTAGGTTTTGTACCCATAGAAGGTGCTATCATCCTTGCTGTTTTTGTCAAAATCTGCCCAAAATTGACAAAGTTATAGGCAGTTTAGTGCTTCCCCATGATAGCCTATGAGACAAATGTCAAAACAGTGTGCAAACAGCAAAACAGTTTCGACAAAATGAAATGGAACGGTGTTTTTGAAATAAAATTAAACTTGAAATGAAACATTATCCTGTCAAAATGGCAAAACGGAAGTTGAAACGAAATGGTGCTGTTTTGCACAGCCCTACTATTTGCCTAAAAATATACATTTCACCTCAGGAGAGCATTTGTTATTTTTTTGGCCCTGGGAGGAATATAATTGTCCCATTATTTCAACAGGCAGCTGTATGCCCAAAGCATGAAAGCACTGAGTAGAGAGTTGACTACATACACCAGTGAAGAAAGGAAGTATGAGGACATACAAATTTGAATCTCTGAGGTGTATGAGGCAGAATTCCACATTAATATCCATCCATTAGTAGACCCCCTGAGGGTAAAAAGAAAGGCCTACAAAGGATGAAGCATGGGATTCACCTCCAAGGAGGAATAGTCTGCACTGCAGGGAGCAAACCAGGAAAGCCAAGACTGCAACTGAACTCTAACTAGCTTTGAGCATCAAGGACAATAAAAAGTCCTTTTTCAGATGTGTGGGGAGCCAGAGGAAAAGCAGGGGCAACATTGGACTGCTAAACCAGACGGGACAACTGACAACTGATGCCCAGGAAAAAGCCAACCTATAAAATGGGTTCTTTGCGTCGGTCTTTCATCAGTCCCATGGGACGCCTATGCCCACTATGGGAGAGGGGAGTCCAGGTGAGGGAGATCCCCTGCCCTCCATCAATGCTGACCTCATGAAGGAACACCTTGCGAGGCTGGATACCTTCAAGTCAGCTGACACCCTACCTAACAACCTACACCCCAAGGTACTCAAGGAGCTGCCAAGCATCATAGCCCAGCCTCTGGCATGGATCTTTGAAAACTCCTAGTGCTCTGGTGTAGTGCCTGAAGACTGGAAGAAGGCCAATATGGTGCCTATCTTAAAGAGAGAGAGGAAAGTGCATCGAGCTAAATATAGGCCCATCAGCCTGACTTCTATCCCGGGGAAAATCTTAGAAAACTGTATTAAAGAGGCTATCCTTAATGGACTGGCTGACACCAACATCCTAAGCACGGGTCTGTTGCAGGTAGGTCTTTCTTGACCAGTCTCATTTCCTTCTATGACCAGGTGACCTATCAACTGGACAAGGGAGAAGAGATTGATGTCATATATCTTGACTTCAGAAAAGCCGTTGATCTGGTATCCCATGATCACCTCTTGGCAAAACTGGCAAATTGTGGCCTTGGGTCCACCATGATCTGCTGGCTGTCAAATTGGCTCAGTGGTCAGACCCAGGGGGTGATAATCGACAGAAGTCAATCATCATGGTGCCCTGTGACCAGTGGGGTCCCGGAAGGCTCTGTTCTTGGACCCATATTGTTCAACATCTTCATTAATAATGTGGACATTGGAGTCAGGAGCAGACTGGCCAAGTTTGCCAATGACACCAGACTTCAGGGTAAAACATCCATGCCAGAAGACAGAAGGGCAATCCAGGCTGACCTGAACAGGCTCAGTAAATGGGCGGATGAGAACCTGATGGTGTTTAACACTGAAAAATGCAAGGTTCTCCACCTTGGGAAGAAAAACCTACAGTATCCTTACAGGCTCGGCAGTGCTACTCTGCCTAGCACTACGGAAGAAAGAGACTTGGGGGTCATCATTGACCACAAGATGAACATGAGCCTGCAATGTGATGGTGTGGCTAGTAAAGCACCAAAACGCTGTCTTGCATTCATAGTTGCTTCTCAAGCAAATCCCAGGACGTCATGCTTCCATTGTACTCGGCCTTGGTGAGGCTGCAGCTGGAGTACTGTGTCCAGTTTTGGGCCCCACAATTCGAAAAGGATGTGGAGAAGCTTGAGGGAATCCAGAGAAGAGCCACGCACATGATTAGAGGTCAGGAAAACAGAACTTACGATGACAAGTTGAGAGCCATGGGGCTCTTTAGCCTGGAAAAGCAAGGCTCAGGGATGATCTGATGGCCACCTATAAGTTTGTAAGGGGTGACGACCAGTATCTAGGGGAATGTTTGTTCACCTGAGCGCCCCAAGGGATGACGAGGTCAAACAGTTATAAACTACTGCAGGACCATTTCAGGCTGGACATATGGAAAAATTTCTTTACTGTCCGAGCCCCCAAGGTCTGGAACAGTCTGCCAGCGGAAGTGGTTCAAGCACCTACATTGAACACCTTCAAGAGTAAATTGGATGCTTATCTTGCTGGGATCCTATGACCCCAGATGACTTCCTGCCCTTCGGACAAAGCGCTGGACTCGATGATCTTCCGAGGTCCCTTCCAGCCCTAATGTCTATAAAATCTATGAAATGTCATGATCCAAACCATAGTGTAGGAAGAACAAGGTGGATCCACCCACTTTTTGTCAGGTAGATTGTTAATTAAAGAGTTGAGCATTCTTGTTTCCAAAGCTGTTTAATCATTTCGCATTAAATATTTATTTGAAAAAATCATACATAGCATTGGAAGTAGGGAACAGAACTGAAGACTTTCTCCCTTCTAAGGTTTTACTAGATTTCAGAGTCAGGCTTCTGTTTGCCCCATAATTCTATCATTTCTTTCTGCCCATTAGTTGAGCTCAAAAGAAGAATGGTGTCATGGCTATCTAGCAGTTAGGACACTTTCCAAGGATTTAGATTATGTGAATTCAAGCCTCCTCAGGTTAAATATGGCCTAGAAGTTAGCTCTTCCATATCCTTAATGAAAAAGGTAGGTAGGTGCTGCTTTTGTTAGTTGAGCCTGAAAAATTAATATGAGAGTTCACAATAAAAGTAGATGTGTTAATATTTTTGGACTCAAGCTGAGTGGAGTAAGTTCTCACTTAGAGGCTTAGAAATCTTAGAGATAGAAAATGGTCCAGATGTTATTCTATAACCTGAATGAAATGTTTGGGAGAATAACTAGTTTTGATTGGATGATACTTGGCAATGATGGGGAAATGATGGGGGAAAAAACATTGGAATAATGGGAAAAATTTAGAATAACCATTTCTTTCCTGCATAAAGAAAAAGAAATCTTTCTGAAAATGTACATGTTATAAAATAGTTGAACTATGTATTCCTTACACACATGTATCTATAGTGTTACCATGTTCTAGCTCAGTCCCTACTTTTTTTTTAATGGATTTCACTATATAAAGTCTGATTTAAATTCAGAACCATACCTCAAGCTATAGAAAATAAAGCCAGGTACAGACATTACATTTTTATCAGTATAAGTGATCAGAAAACAGTCTACATGCATAACAGAACAAAAGTTCAGCACACACAGACTGGTTTTAAAATGGCAGAACCTGGTCTACTATTTGCCACTTCTCCCTCCCCCTTCCTCCAAGAGTAAATATGTGTTCTGTTCACTACCAATCTAAACTACACCACTTACAGAAAACCATGTAACTTAGATCATTTCCACCTCAGACTTTTTGAATGTCTGTACCTAACCTAAGAGTTCCATGAAGTTAATTCTATTTTTATGAGTATTTTTGAAGGCACAGTGGAAATTCAGTAGACAGAGAAATACATATCAATGACAATGGAAATGAGACACACAGAGAGAACCACAGATATTAAGAAGAGGAAAAAATGGCCCATTGGATGAAAATCATGGCTCTGGTGAAGCCAAAAGTTTTCTTCTCAAGTCTCTCAAGCATAAGGATTAATATATTCAAAATTTCTGGAAGTACCCATAGTCCTTATGGGACTCAGCATTTAAAAATTATTTACTATAATACGGTAAGAGTGATAAAATACTATAATATGGTAAGAGTGATAAAATTAAAAGCAAATCAAAATTTGCATTCACCACCACTCCTCTTCTTGGTGAGATACTTTTACCTTAGCAGATCAGTTTAAAATGAAAGAGACAAATGTCAGTAAAAATCAAAAGTTGGATTGATAAATGTGGAGAAGGTTGAACAATAATACATTTATACCTATATAAAGGCATCTAGAAATAAACTTCAGGTCACCGTGATTAAAATAATAGTAAATGGTCACATCCAGTGCTACTATTAACATGAATGAGATGAAGGAAAAAGGAAGTGTTTTTGACCCTATAACTTCTAGTTAAGTCTTCACCCAGTTGCGTTAACTTACAACCATGATTTGTTTTTCTGCATGTTACCTCACACACATCCATCACTCACACAAACATCCTTCATCTCTCAATCTCCAAACAAAATTTGCAACCTTTAACTCTGATCATGCAGCATAGTGTGAAATGGTACTTTCTGATGCTAGGAAAATTGAACCACTTATTCTGTTGAAGCTGGTGGCTTGTGTAAACTTTTAGTTCACGATTAAAGCTAAATGTGCTATGTTGGATGAGTGCAAATGGAGATATTTAGGATCATAAGTTCATAAAAAAGTAGCAACTGAAGAGACCTCATGAGATTATCTAGTCCAACCTCCTGGCTCAAGGCATGTTTTGGGTGTGTTTTTTTATGTGGAAATAGAAACAGTGTTACGTGAGCACAACATTTTTCATGCTGTCTATATGTTACATGGCTGGAATGAAGTGGCATAAGACCAACCACAACTTTTCCATTCGATAATAGGCAAATTTTATTGATATACAGTGATAACTGATAAAAATAATGTAATCAATTCTATATCTACAAGTCCCCAGGCTGTAATCAGAGTCAAGGTATGTCTGGATACAAGCTTCACTCTGAGGTTCTTTCTTGAATGTCAGATGTCAGAAGTCTGGAGGTCGGAGGCCGAGGCCTACTCCCCACCCCCCAGTGGGTGGATGAGATGGGCTGGTGGTATGCCCTCTGCTTCAGGTTCCCTACTCAGGGACTCTTTGTTGCTCTGAAATCCTTTCTTTTCTATTCTTCATGACTCTTCATCCATGGGCATTGCTGATTGGTCTTTCTGTGGTTGTCATGCTGTCCATGTACTGTTCTGTGTCATGTCTGAATTTTATCTGTCAAGTTAGAGTGCCGATGCCAGCAAACCAAAAGACCATTATAATCTGGTAGGGTTGCAGAGCGTAAAGATCCCTCAGTATTGGTGGCCTTTATTTCTTTGCTGAAGATAGCATTACAATTGGAGTTTGTTAAAAGTTGTTCTCCACACTAAGAAGCTTGTTCTCTGCAATGATAAGTATTGCAGGTGCCAATCACAAGGTTGACCTTTTGAACCCACAGAGGGCAGCCAGATAAATAATGTATCTGGGTCAAATGAATAGGTATCTAGGTCACTTGAATATGTATCTAGGTCACTGGTGTAAAAATGTAATTGGCAATCAACAATTATTCACAATTGGTATGAGGTGATTGGTCATTGCTGACTATAAATACCGTGTTTCCCCAAAAATAAGACACTGTCTTATATTTATTTTTCCTCAAGAAGACACACTATGGCTTATTTTCAGGGGATGTCTTATTTTTATTAAGTATAGTACAACAATCTGCATTTATTCAAATACAATTAAGTCGTCTTCTTCTGGAATGTAGGTAGGTAGGTGCCGCCTGTGGCAAGGGAGCGCGGGCGGGGCTGGGGGCGGGGTGGGGCCGGGGGTGGGGCCTCGGCTGGGCGGTCCAGCTCCACGGACAGGCGCCGCACGCGCTCCCACAGCATGGCCGCGTGGGGGCGGGGGCGGCCGCGGTCAAAGTCGGGACGCGGACCTCGCACCGGGCCGGCTGTCACGATGGGGCAAATGAGAAGGGCTGCCCGTCTTATTTACCACTTTGTGCCGGTACGCTTAGCCACGCCTATCACTATGTCTTATTTTCGGGGTATGGCTTATATTGCGCAAATACGTAGAAATCCTGCTACGGCTTATTTTATGGGTATGTCTTATTTTCGGGGAAACACGGTAAGAGCAGATTCCTCCATTAAGCGGAGAACTCCAAGGAGTTACAGTCAGCAGATTGGCCACCTGTAGACATCTCCCCGCCAGCCGTTCTTCATTGGGCGTATCTCGTTCACTCGTTCGTCTGATCATCTTGTCAAAGAGCTCTCGGAGTTTACTGATCAAAAGTGCATTATAGTTTTTCCCTGTGCATGAGCTGTTGACCAGTTCTGGGACTATTGAGCTGGGCAGCCGCACCTAGCGTCCGGGTTAAAAAGCAAGGGCTCGGCTCAGGAACCCTGTGAACCAACAGACCCCTTTAGACCGTTCTGTTTTATGCACTGTAACGGAACAAGTCAGCTATCCTGCCAACGCTGCAACCATCGGTAGCGTAAGTACAATAAAGCTTTCATACAACCAATACACTTCAAACTGCCTGACTCCTACTCGCTGCTACTCCCCACCTATCCGGTCATCTATCCCTTCTGTGCCAAGCCAGTCGTGCCGACCCAGGCTCGCAGGTCAAGGGTACACTGGTTACGTGGTGCAACATTCTGTTAGCTTATTCCTTTATTTCACAAATCCATCACATGCACACATCCTAATTTGGGCTTTCCTAGTCTTCTCCTGATTTGGTCTGTTTCCCCAAAAGTGGAAAGCCCAAGGGCTCTACCGTTGGGCACTGTTACCTGGTGCAACCTTATCTCATGTTATGGATCAGTATAGTACATGCCTACAATATCCAAATCTGTATGTCTATCCCTGTCTGCCTTGAAGGCTGCAAAACTGTGTGACAACCAGGCTTTTAGAAATCAGTTAACCCTTGCCATTGCCCTGGACCATTGTTCTAATGCATATCTATTTACCTATAAGCCAGTTCCCAAAAGCAAGTTTCTAAATGCCATTTTCTAGCCATCATCTACCTTTTATCCAATAGGAGACAAGAGGACAGCATTTTAATTTACAAGATAATTCTGAAGTATTTTCCCCTTTAATAAACAGAGCCTAAACTCATACCCATTTCAATGAAGAGGAAGTTGACTGCAGCAAAGAAACCCTGACTTTTCCTTAAAATAAAAGAGGAAAGCAATATGCAAAAGTAACTTAACAGAGAACCCAAGGTGATGGGCACAATATAAGAATCTGGATCTATCCAGATTCCATGTCTCCTTTGTGGGTACTTCCACTACAGGAAACACCTGAGGCCAGAATTCCTTTTCTGTCTCTAATTAGAATTGTAGGCAAACAAAGTAATGACCCAAAAAGATCATTATGTAACAACATAGAATTGTGTTACTTTGAAGGCAATGGAACATAATTCTGCATAATATTTTAAAGGACATTGCTGGCTCAGAAACTCTTCTTCTGCCTTTCCAGGGCTTCAAGTACAACGTTGTTGCAAGAAAAGCCACGGGGCTTCCTTATTTCAGCGGTTTCAGGTTGCAACTGTGATAAAATTGCTTGCCACACGTTTTTTCTTTTAGGTCTAATAACTTAGGAAGTGTTCAGTCCAGTCACAGCACCTCTTCAACTCCCTGGACTTGGAAACCCTTGAGTCTGTTAGGAGATTCTGGGGCGCCACCACCCCTTGCACCCCAGCTTTACACTACCTTGATGTTTAGGGTCCTGTTTGATAAATTGCTTGTCAAAGCTGTCAGAATCCTGTTCCCTTTTATATTCTTCAGATCCAACATTTGTCATACTTCACTACTCTGCCTCTCTTTGGTGTGTCCAGTACTCCAGATTTGTGACTATTGCCCCTCAGCCATATTTAAATTGCACACAGTCTTAGCCATATATCATCTTCCCGTGGAATCTTAAAGTATAACAAACTATGGTTCTCCCTGCTAAATGATAAGGCACAGCTGTTTTCCTTTATATAGCTGAGTGCTCGTGGCAATGTAAAGCGCTGGGTACTAAACCCCCAAGTTTGGCAGGTGAGGGTTAATTCCAGTCAGGTTTCTTTGAGCTAGAAACAGGCTATGTCCTTACAGCCCACTTAGCACCTCTTCATTATTTTGTTTCAGATTTCCTTTCTGTTTGCCTTAGCAGGCTTTAGGAGGGAGACACTTGCCCTGGTATTAGCTACACCCCTTCCTGCTCCACTGTCACTAGATCTGTGTGACCTCAGGAGACTTTTGCTCTGCTTCCCTCCAGGCTCTGAACCAGTCCCCTCACTCCTCCACTGCAGCTGGATCTACTGAGCTTCTAGCTTCTTCCCTGTCTCTCTGTCTTCCCCTCCGCTCATGTTCTTGATTCATTTTAGCTGCTAAGTTTTTCCCTGGGCATGCAAGCTGCTTCTTGACAAGGGGGTGAGGCCTCGCCTGCTGTCCTTTCTGACTTTGTTCCAGCGGTTCTCCAGTCTGCTCCAGCCCCTGCCAGCAAGGTGAACTTTCCTTTTGCCCCTTCAGGTCTTCATTCCCCTCACAGACATCTTACTGGAGACATCATAAGCAGTTTCAAACAATTATTCAGATAACTGCTCTGGCTGCTTCTTGATGGTGAAGGAGGCAAGGCCCCACCCATTGCCTCCCTTGCTACACCCACTTGCAAGGAAAGGAGGGAGGCATAAGAAAAGTTGTGCTCTTCTTTGCTCAACTACTCATTATATGGTGTAAAGTAGTTAAAGGATGCCTTACATCCCTGTGATTTGTTGCAGAGGTACAGAAGCCAGAATGAAACTGGCAGCAACCTCAATGGATAAAGCATTCCTATAATTAATTGTTGCTTACTACTCGAATACAACATCTAGGATGCATTATAGATCAGTGTGTTTTCCGACTATGACAAGGATGTTGGCTTGCTCTACCACTTTTTAAATCTATTTCTGAATGATTTAAAACACATGCTAACAGGGAATCAATTCCATATACCTATGCTATGGAAAGATCCTGTACCTATCTTGCTTTATGCAGATAACACACAACTAATGTCACAATCCCAGCTGGGCATCCAAAGATTATTAGGTGTCTTTCAGCAGTAATGTATCTTAAATAGCTTGAAAATCAACACTGATAAATACAAACTACTTTTGGGGGGGGAAATGAAAGGAGGAAAAAAAATTGGAGCTGATATACTCAGTCAAACTCCTTAGGCTCCTTTTTAATTAAAATCTAAGTTGGAATAAACACATTGAAAACATACACACTGAAACAAGTTTTGGATGGAGTGTTATTCTTATTACAATAAGACCAGTAGAAGTGTGGTACTAGCAGCACTAAAAGTCTATAGATCTAAGGTTGAGTCCATGGAGCAAAATAGCAATTATGTCTAAAGGTATTTTTTACCATTGTCTAATAACTTGACTTTTAATGGGACACTATATATTACACTCTCACAAAGAAATACAGAACTTACTATAGGTAAGTAAAACTTAAAAAAAAGTGTTTCAAAAAATGGGTGCTACAGACACCGAAACTATCCACATTAAGTTTTTCTGCAATTAAATTAGAATAGATTAGATGTCACTCATGAATTATCTTCTGTTCTTCTACAGAAATTCATTTAATTGGACTCAATGATCAACTCTGAGGTTTCTCATCTCTAGTGAATTTGTTCTGCCCAGAAGCAGAGTTTGTAGGAGATATATCAATTCTGAACACTTTTTTTTCTCTCAGTCACTCCAGGTTCTCAAGTGATTACATGACTAGGCATGCATAAGGATTCAGCATCAGTCACCAGAAAAAAAAAACCTTCCAATTTTTTGCAGCATTTTGGTCTCTTCCACTGATCCAGCAAAACACATCTTTAAATTTATTTCATACCATGGTATATTTAATTAAGTTACAGTCAAAACAAAATGCAACATAACCAGACATAGAACAACACATGGCACTTGAAATTCAAAGTTTAAAACTAGGGATGAAGATAATTAAGGTAATTAAGGAATTGCATAGGTAAAGTACATCAGTTTTATTGAAGAAATGGTTTAATAGCTGATACAGTTCTAATCAGGATGCATCACAAGGAGGCCTGTGCTGGTGGTATGGTTTTTTTGGGAGGGGGTTGTTTTTATTATTATTATTATTATTATTATTATTATTCTTTTTATTTAAAAAATGTTTTGAGTAGGTCAGTGTCAGAAAGAATAAATTATTCGGAAGATATACTCTAATCTCCATATTCTAATCTGTGTGGGAGGTATACACATTAGAATATGGAGAATGATATTCCCAATTTAAAGAAATAAAATGTTTTAAGCTACCTATTTTTAGATATGGTGTATGTGTATACAAATATAGATATGGTGTATGTGTTATGGATGGAAGTGCATGTGGGTATATGTGTGTGTTGTATCCACCTACACAGATATACATGCCGCACACATATACACATCTAACATTTTCAAAAGTGACAAATAAGTTACCTTGTTTTGGGGGCTGAGACATTTTGTATGCATGTACATGTATGCATATGCTCAGAAATTCATGCACATATAAAGTGTCTCAGTTTTTAAGTATGTTGACTTAAACATGTAATTTGCATCATAACTCTGATAAATACATTTTGCATATCTAAAGCAGCCTTTAAAAAATGATAAATTCAAACAAAAAGACTATCTCCTGTCCCTTTCTCCCCTCAAAAACCTTGCCTTTTTGCTCTGAATGAATGTAAACAATAATGTGTCTGTCAATCATATTTATTCAGTTATATAAGCTGACCTATTTTAGGCAGCTGGGTGTTCACAAACTTCGCAGCAGACTTTGCTGTGACCATACAATATTCATAATCTCATATTAAATTCTGGTTTTAATCATCTTGGATACAATACTGTACAACTTACTGATTGGACAATGACTCTTTATAAGTAAGGGAAAGGCCTGAATAAGACCCTGAGGCTTTGAGCCTTTCAGAGAGAGAAAGCAACACTTCAGAGAAAACTAGTAAGTGATAAGCTGGTGCAGGACTATTTTCCAGGCCAGTGGTATATCACAGCAAGAGCAGAAAAAATAGAGAAGGCAGCATGAAGCCACTCCAGCCAATCCATGTCCTATCTCCCTTTCCCCCCCATCTAGTAGAGAAGGAGAAGTAGCTAGACAAGCAGCAATAAGCTTTCAGAAGAGGCAGAAAAGAGAAGGAAAATATTTTTTTATGATGTATCCAGGAAGTTCAATAAAGGCATGGATGGATTAAGATAAAAGTCTCTGCTATGCTTTCTGATGTTAAGGGGGCCCATGACATAAGAATGTTAACTATAATAACATTTACTCTGTCGCGCTTTGTGTCAGGAGAGACATTTGGATTTGGATTTGTAAAAAAAAGAAGAAAAAAAGATAAAATGGAGCTTTGCAGCTAGTCTGTGAAAAAGAAAAGTAAAAAGAAAGCTCAAAAGAAAGCAGCAAGATGTAGGTTCAGTAGTAAATAATAGAGAAGCAAATATTTCGTTGAAGCATATTTTCAGTCTTAAAAAGTCAGTTTTGGTCAAAATGTTGAATTTTGCAACAAAAGAAGAAAAAATAGCATTAACAATAAAACGAGATAAACAAATGTGGTAAAAATGAAGAAACAACTCAAACCATAAAACCAAACAAATTGTAAAAGACACATGAACACTCTTCTCTCCCCCCACAGCTTCTCCACCCCCTGCCCCCCCACACACAGTTGAGTGGTGTGGGGCCAGTCCATATGCCAGAACATCAAGCTGCAGGCTAGATCCAGAGCAGGTACCAGGCCTATGGGGCTGGAATTTGGTGGCAGCAGCATTAATTCCTGGGCTCCTAAAGCTATGCCAGCTGCCACTGCTGAAGAACAAAACTTTTAGCCCCAGATGCAGCCTCATGAACCAGATGATGTGGCTCAGTGCTCTGGATCTGGCCCACAGGACTCCCAGCGTATCCATAAATTTGGCATCAGGGTAAGTGGTGGCAGGGTTAATCACCATGCGCCCATGTGTATTCTGTTGTACGTGATCTCAGGCGGAGGGACGGGGGGGGACTTTAATTAGAGCAGCTCCAACAGCCATTCTACTTAAAGTGCCCACAGCATCACATACCGCTTTTCAAAATGGCGTTGGAGGTGCTTTAACTGCTTGTTTGATAAGCTTTAGTTAAAGCACCTCTGCCGCCATTCTGAATTGCAGGGACGCTGAATACACATGATGTGGAGGCTGCTGGATTGTACAAATTATATTCCAGCAGACTTGATTAATTGAATCTGCTCTGATGTGTGTTAACTAGCACACATCAAAGCAGACATCTGGCACATATATAATAGGAGCCACAGTAATTAATGTTTTCAGTGCTTATCATGCCATCAACTTTCTGTATCCATGAGATGATCAGCAGGAGCGATGACATGGTACCATTGACCGGATCCAGCCTGTGGGCCATGTCTTAGTCACCCCTGCTGTAGAGGAGTGTTTTTTCACCTTTCTCATTCTGACTCCCAATCCCAAATACCTGGATTTCCTTCTCAGTCAGAAATACCAAAGAACAGTGCTTGAAGGCTGTAGTTGTTAGACTTAATTGCAACCCTCATAAGAGTAATGATATCTAGCTTAATATTCTAGGTCAGCTGCAAACATGAATATACCATGAATGACTATAGTTCATAGTTCAGCTAACTGAGGGAGTGGTCTACAAAAAATTTAAAATAACAACATATGCTCTCTCTATCTTAAACCTCACATAACAGACAGACTCTGGGTATTCATCATTGGTCGGTAAAATAGGCATGAGAGGATAAGGGTTACACCACTGCCCACACCATCTCTGCTACATGAGGTACCAAAATTCTTAGTTACACCCCTGCTTAAAGAAAAATGTGAAAAATCTTTGAAGATGGTAAAACTATGGGTCTTGTCACACATTAAGCTTAGGATGTTTTTAGTTCATTTAAAACGTGGACACCCACATAGTCAAGCAGGAACATGTGTGCTAAGTGTTATCATATAGTTGTGAAGTTAGGACTTTCAGGTAAAGAGTATAAACAGATAGTGTTAAGTAATGTGTGCTATGCATTTGTGGGACTGCTTTACAGATATAATGCCAGTGGTCCTCAAAGGCTTCAGCTTTGTGACAGAGCTGGAATGAACAAACAACTGCATGTTAGTGCAGGGACTGGGCTGGACAAACAGCTGATCATCAACCACACAGCAGACTTGTTGAGCTCTTAGTAAGCGTGCTTAAGACTGTTCAGAAAACTTTTTAACTCATAGCAATGCTTATTAAGATCTAAATAAGATATGTCTTAATTTTAACATGTGACAAGACCCTATGTTTCACAATTCATCCTTTTGTTTTAGCATGTGACTTTAATTCCCATCAACACAGCCAGGGGCACACAGTATTAATATGAGCTGTTGTGAATAACACAGGAAGATGATAAACTGAGGTATTAAATAAACCAATCTGTGGAGTTCTGAGACCTATTTCAAGGTCTGAAAAGGAAGATGCACACACAGCACAGAAGTGCCAAGTTTAGTTTCTGCCTTATATATTTTATGACAGATTATGCAAAGTACTAAACTGCTACTGAGTAGCTATGAACATTTTAAATTCCAATTGGGAAGGTAAGATGCTCAGCAGTGACCAGGGAGCATGCAAGATTTGCAGGATGAAGGTCCGAATAATTTGTTTCCTGAGCCAAACTGCATTATTTCAAATCTTGGCTCAATCACTTCAGCATCTCTGATTTACACTCAAGGGGTTTTTGAACAGGAGGGAAAATGCATTAAAATATTCAAATATATTTAAATAGCTGGTAATATCTGGGGGTAAACTCAAGAGTTCTTGTATCAAGAGGATAACAGAATAAACTGTGAAAGACAGAATCTTACTCAAACTTTGAACCCTTAAATGTTTTGGGGAATAATAAGAAACAGTGTGATTCCCTTGGAACATAAGCCTTCATTTCATAAAATTGCATGCAAGATGTTATGAATATTGTTCTAACTAATACTTGATATCCTGAAGGTTGGCTAATAAGAAAAGAGGTAGAAGAGATCCTTAGAGATAGAAATACATTGAAAATCAAAATCTCGAAAAAGCAAACTGACATAATTGCTCTCCACCTGTTGCAATGTAATTAAGAAAAAATAAGTAGAAAGAAAACTTATTTCACTGGTCTAAAAACTACTCTTACTAAAGTGGAAGGAAAGTTAAGCAAAATGACTGGCTTACATGCTCATACAAAGAAATAAAGAACACAAATATGTTATTTCAGCAATCAGTGAAGAAAAGAAGGAAGGCTGGGAAACATCATCTAATGAGGAAGAAGTAAATATTGCATGGGGTTTTTTGGTAGAGAAAGGGCACCATTTTGTTATGTGCTTAAGTTTTAGAATGCCAGGCTGTGGATACTCAGAATAGAAAAATAGAATATGTTTTTAAATGGAGAAAGAAGAACTTTGTGGACAAACTCACACCTGAGGTAGAAACAGCTGCAGTTGCTATTTATTATTTCCTGTTTTTTCTGCTGTACCATCTTAAACACCCAATCGGGAATCAAAGCTCTCTTAGTCAAAGCTCTGTATACACACAATCCTGCGTACATACAGAGAAAAAATATATATATCACATGTCCCAAAGAGCTTACAAATGTCTATTAATATAGAGCCAAAGAGCAAATCGCCAGCTGTGGACGGTTTCACATTGCTCTTATAGAACAGGAACAGCTAACCCCTTTTTTTGTTCAGGATGCTGAAATGTTCATGCCTTTTCCAAAAGTAGAACCATTTCATAAACTCTATTTCAAGTGCTACATCCAATTTAGTTCCAAGTGAATAGATGACTATAGCAGACTATTAATACTCTAATAATCTTCACTATGAAACTATTTTTCCTGGTATTCAGCACATTTTTTTCTTTGTTCAGATTCATCTTGTTATTTCTAGAACTTTATTACTCAGATTCCTTCCCATTATTTTAAGAATTATTTCTCTAAACCAGAGGTGCTCAATCCCTGGCTTGCAGACAAGATCCAGCCCACAGAGCTGTGTGATTTGACTGGTGAAACTCCACAGCAGTTCCAAAATTTGGCATGGGGTGTTACACCAGATTTTAACTGTGTGTGAGAGGAGATTGATTGACCAGTGAGACATTCCAGTCACAACTTAAAAGCTTTATTAGGATATGCAATAGCAAAGAAGACTTATTTAGATCAATAAAGGCAATACTTACATAGCCTTGGATTCAGGGACAAAACAGGTCAACTGGCCAGGCTTCTCTGTTACCGTGAGAACTTGAGTTGTTTCACTGAGCTTCAGAGAAGTTCAAATTTAGAAATTAAAGCAGGGGCAACACGTAGAGGGTGCATGTGGGCACCCCCTACAAAAAGGCACTGCTGACAGTGTTGGTAGCACCTGCAGACAGTTGCTGCTCGCCAACCCGCTGCCGACACCACCAGCAGCATGTGTAGGCAGTCCATGATTCCTGCTGGCCGCCACTGACAACACCAGCAGTATCTGTAGGAGCTCCCCAGCTTACCGCCACCACACTCCCACTGCTCCTGCTGCCGCCACCAGGCTCCACCCACCGCCGTGCCCAGCCACCTAGGACATGAGTCGTTCATGAGTCCAAGTTTCCCTTCAGCCTATACCCCGTATTTATAGATGGCTGGTCCCAGTATTCTAATGAATGATCACTGATTGATTTAATTTAAATTTCTTTGTCTCACTGAAACTTTAGAATCAGATTAAATTAGATTTCTTGTGAGCCTGGAAGGTTACAATTGGTTGGGATTATATCCCTGTGAAAGCAAAAGGAACAAAAGGAGGATTCCTTATCTCCTTTTTCTTCCTGTTGGGCATTGCTGTTTCACACTCGTCTGTTACTGTTTCACTTTAGCTTATGGTCTGACAAGGCTGTTGTGTTTGTTTGGGGTTTTTTTTTTACAAATATCTAAGATTCTAACAAAAAATACATCTATTTTAGCAAAAATAACGTTCAATACTTTTGGTTACAGTAATTACTACTTCTAATATTTTAAGATAAACCTATAATATAATGTGTTTAAATTATTTGATATGTAGTTCTTCCTTATCCTTGTACTCTGATTGTGTCTAGTTAAATATACAGATGGCTTCCTTTACTTTGCTGACCAAGCTAGTTGCTACATCTGTAAAAACTCATGCTGTGGTTACTCAGACATTGGCCTTTGAGGTCTTCTGCTTTAGCTACACTTCTTCAGCTTTGGCTTAGGACTCTTAAAAATGCATAAGCCTGGGAAAAGCAAATAACATTGTCTTACAGTGGAGGGATAGCAATTAATTCTGCCAGCACTCAGCCACTGCCAAATTTCCAAGCCCTATGGGCTAGATGACATAACACTGAGCATAGAATCGTGCTAGCATACAAGGGAGCACCAAGTCCTGATCCAGTGTGCATAGGGCTAGGGCAATGGGTCTGAGCTGCTGCCAGGGTGGTAGACCAATTTCAGCACACACAGGACTGGGACTGGGTGGTGGGCCCAATGTAGCATGGGGCTACAGCCACAGTATAGTGTATAGAATTTGGCCTTGGCCCTGTGCATGGCACGTTGGGTCCATGGACTGGATCCAGCCGTCAGATGCACCCTGCATCATTCATCTGGCTTGTGGGGCAACAAGGTTGGGCTTCAGGGCTCTAAAACTCATTTTTCACTCTATCTTTAGTATTTAAAACTTTCAAACACCTATAGATTATTACAGCATTTCCCTATATAGCCTTTTTCAGTATTCTTTAGATTTAATTACTCAGTTGTTTTAGAAGACAGTATACACAGTATATCAAGAGTGCATGTGAAGATATGGGGAATCTTTCTCTGTAAATGTAATGAAATCTGTTCACTTCTGAAAAATCTTTGTGTGCATCAGTATAAGATTGAATTCTCCAATTCAAATGTTACTTGATTGCCTTCTCTGTCATCTTCTGCTTCCATGTTTAGCTAAAAGATACCAGCTGTGACACAATAAATGATCAGACTTGATACATGGCTAACAGATGAGGGTTATTACACTTTTGATAATCAGCCATTCAAGTGGAGCATCACTGAACAAAAGTACCTCCTGCATCCTAAGAACTCTCAAAAGTGATGAGGAAATTGAGGCAGGGAAGTGAGTATGTTTATTATTTTGTCTAGATCTGTATACTTCTTGTACCAGTCAAGTAAAGGGCAACAGTTGGAATTCTGTTTCTCTCTTTAATAAATATATGTCATTGAACAGGTGAACTCAAAGCTTAGTGTGGCCTGATGAGGTGAGAAAGGATGCACTTAAGCTTCTATGGATTTGGGGTGGAGAGCATAACTGTTCTCGGGGACCAACAATAGCCAGGCTGTTAAGTGACTTTTTTTTGCAGGGTAAGAGTCAGAGGAACTTTCTTCTGCAGAAAATGTTCCACAAGGACCAAAAAAAGTCACTGCCACAGTGTATTCATATTCAGGGATGCTTTAAGAGCACAGAGGTCTCATGTATATAGGAACCGTAACAGCCTAATGAGTCTGGCTGGGGAAGACTGACAGGACTGTGTGAAAATGCCTAAGTAACTTAGATTCAAATTCCTCTTCTTGAAAAGTGAGTAAACTCCAGATTGTTCCCTTATGCACTTAAAAAACCATCAGCCTTTAAGTGCCAAAGATCGAGAGAGATCAAGAATAAGTTTGCTCCAGCAGCCATTAAATCCACTCTTCATTTATTTGGCATGTCCATTTTGGATTACAAAGATCCCTATATACACTGAGGCTTCTGCACATGCTCAAAATCGATCCATTTGAGTACTTAAATGTCTGTCTCCTGCTTAAGCTCTTGCCATCCAGAATGTTAGCGAGATGATGTAATGGGCAAAGTTCAGGTATTCCAGTGGAGCAAATGGTTTCAGCAAGTATCTAAGTTGGAGGAAGAAGACATGGAGTATGGACCTGAGCTAGGCTATCAAGCCAGTGCCTGACACAAAAACCAAGCCAGAGATTGACCTACACAATTTGTAGTCAAGACTGAGCCAGAAACCAGAAGCCAGAATGTTCAGAACACTGCAGTGATCTGAACAGGAAAGAACAGAGTCTAGGAACAGGCTGAGACAGGCACTGAGAGGTCCCAGGGTCCAGGGTAATGTAGAATCCAGGGCAGAAACAGTTTAGGCTTGAGAACAGACAGGAATCAGGTATAGCTTCAGGGTTGGAAAGGACTGAGCAGCTTTCATTCGTGGGTTGATGCCTTCCTTTTGTCTGGTTCTTTTGTCTCTGGTAACCAGTCAAATGTGAGATGGACTCAATCATCCCAAGTTGTGCCTCAAACCAAATGAACACCATCAGTGTCCTTAGAGAAACTCAGTGTCCGTATAAAACTCACACAGGTAACGTTATGGCAGAGCAGACTAGTACCTTATAGACTAACTGGTACAGAGAATCATAAACTTTCATAGGTGATGGCCTAATTCATCAGATACTAGGAATGGACTATAGTATCTGACAAAGAAAGCTGTCACCTATGAAAATATATGCGTCTCTAAACTACTAGTTAGTCTCTTAGGGCATGTATATATATACTCTGAGAGGCAGTGAAGGGTGTGCTTTAATTAGATCAGCTCCAAAAGCCACTTGGAACATCACATGTATCAGCATCCCTGTGCTGAAAAATGGTGGCAGGGGCGCTTTAACTAAAGCTTGTTGAATAATCTTTAGTTAAAGTGCCTCCACCACCATTTTTCAGCACGGGCACACTGGTGCATGTGATGCTGGAGTCTGCTGGAGCATGGTAATTACCACGCTCCAGCAGACTCGATTAATCAAGTCTGCTCCAGTATGCTGTAATTATAATGTGTTGCAGCAGCTTCATTGTTTGGGTATAGGTTGCCTTAGGTGCAGCCTTGCCCTGACTTCTGCCTGACTTTAGACTGACATGACTAACTACCTCTTTCAGCTCATAAACATCATTAAGTATAGTACAGAGCATAGCAGCCATGCTCATTCAGGTCATGGTTCCCACCTTTTTGGCATAATAGCCTAGCAATTAGAGACCATTTTTTAGACTTTTTTTAGATTGTTTTAATTACTTCAAGGTATCTCCTGAAATGTTCTAAATACCATTTTTTTCAGACTAAAGAGCATTCACATATACATAGATATCTGTCCTGAGATCCATTGCTTTATTTAAACAAAATGTGGGAGGTGACTGGGGAAAATCAACAAGAAGGATCAATCTGTATTTTGGAAAATAAGTACAAAAACTTCCAGAAGGCCAAAGGGGCTAAGTAGCCCAGAGGAATTATATGGTATAGAGAGATAATAATAACAACAATACTAGTAACAGTAGATAAACAGAAGGGAATTAAGCCCTCCTGAATTTTGGTCCCATCTCTACCATTGAATGAACATGGTAATTTCCATACACATCACTTTGCAAATATTATTTAGGCCTCAAATCCCCTACATGAACTAAGAGTATGTGGATTGGGCATGGGATAAGGGATTTCTTTTTTCAACCTTGTTCTTAAATCTATTTGCTTTGTGACTACTGGGCACTTCTATGAGCCTCAGTAGAAATAATGATATTTACTCACTTCAAAGAGACATTGTAATCAGTCAGCCAAATGATCGCTAAGAAATACTGTATAAATGGAGGAGAGTGGCAATGGTATAAGGAGCTCATTGAACACCCAGTGAAGTGGGGGGAGACAGGATGGCTATACAGTATGGGTGAGTGGACAGGAGGTTTTGCCATCCCTTCCCAGGCTCCTGTCATCTCCTGTGTCCAGGCTTCCTCCAGAGCAGATCCTGGTGTCCTTTCATACCCCTGCCCCTGTTGCCGGCACAAGGTGCCCAAGGGAGGCAACAATTGGGTTCGTTGCCTGGTGTGCGTCACGCCAATAAACACACTGGCGGGAGAAGTAGACAGAATTTATTTGAGCTCAAGTAAAAGGCACAGGGAGACTGTATGGTCTCAAATCCTGCGTCCCTAGCCCTGCAACAGTGTATTTTTATACCTTGGCCACTTCAGCAGTAATTTTCCAATTTTCCACTAGTTCAGGAAAGGGTTACAAAGGTTCAGGAAAAGGGGGGGGGGGCCTGGCTCGCCCAGAGCAGAGGGGCTTCTTCGACACTTGTGGTCTTCCATCCCTCTGAGTTACCTAGGGTTATGCCTAGTGACACCAACACCCCTATACAAACATTCTGAGAGCAGGGCTCCCAGAGGAGGAAGGTGGCACCATTCTGCTTACTCCACTTACCACCCTGCTCCCCAGATATGCTGATGGCTGTGGCACTACACTGCCCAGCTCCTGAAGCTGGGCAGAGGCAGCACAGGGTTTCTCTGCTGAAACAAAGACTCCAGGCAGGGGGATCCCAGTGCCACCCTACAATTAACACCCAGGGAGGGTGCCCCCCCTTACCTGGTGGAGATAGAAAACAACAGTTAAGTTACTGAGCAAAATAAGATATTAATTCAGAAAATCCTGGCCATGATATAATTTCCTGAGATGAGGGACTAGAGATAACTTTTCTTCTCTGGGGTTAAGATCGTTTCTGCTTTATCTCATCCTAAAGCTACATTTATTTTGCTGAGTTATTACATATGCAACCATTTCTCAGTTGCATATTTCATATTATTGCTGTCCACTAGCTCTTCTATTTGTGCAAAATAGTGAAGAATAGCTCAACTTCATATATACCAGCCTAACATTGAAAATAGTTCTGAATGTATTTTTCTTTCATGAATTTATTATTCTTAAAGGATCCTATTTTCCCCGGAAACACAGAGTAAATTCTCTTAATTTTTAAGCTGTGTACTTATGGAGTCCCTACATTTAATGTATAGTAGGATTTCAATAAAGTATTAAATTTCTGGTTAAGAATTAACATTGGCACAGGGCAAGTGATGTATGTTAGTTAGAGATACACTGTCAACTTTAAAATCACATTTTTGGCTGATTTTTTTTCCTAACAAGGAGCCAAGAAAGTTATTTCTGTTTTCCCTTTAATCCTTCATGAATTATTTTATTAGATTTTGTGTTTTAGAGGTGGTGTTAGTGTTGACATTTCCCCCTTTTTTCTACCAATAGGCATTGGTTACAGCTAGAAATGAGAATTTGAGTAGAATACACTGTTCTTAGAGTGCACTTAGACTTGATTAGAGTGTCTTCCTCTCCCACTCGGGTCCCTGACATAAGTTAGACATAAGATGTGACTAAGGAGCTAGTTACCCAGCCAGACATCAATGCAATTAATGGCATGATAAAACAAGGAATAAGTCACATTATTACACAAAATTTGTATAATAACGTTATGGCTGGTTCCTATCATGCCAGTAATTATATGTGTGATTGGGGTACCCAGGCTTCAGAGTGCATGGGAGTCAAGGGCTGAGTACTGATTAGATGATTGCTGCTCCCAGCTTTGGGGATCCATCTGATCCAGAGTGTTTCTCCAAAGCTGGGAGCCATGATTGGCTGCTAGTCCCAGCCATAGGGGTACATTGAAGCCCTTGATTTTAATATGCCTCCTCGGCTGGGACCAGCAGAAGATCAGGGCTCTTGGCTTTCAGGTTACAGCTGGAGTCAAGGGCTCCACTGTACTCCCATGGCTGAGAGCCCCATCAGCTGATCAGGGCTCCCAGCAGCAAGAGCTTGCTACTTGCAAGTGCCTGGGATAAGGATACTGGGCTACCCCTGCGTTGGCAATATTATTTGATGGGATCTGACACTTGATCCCACAATCATGCCTCCTGCCATGTATTTTTGAGGATCACACATCAGATCCCATCTCTAATTACACATCTGCTAGGGGCCTCTAAGTCAAACCTATCACCAGGTCAAATTAGCAAGCACTGTGTAGAGGGTTTTTCTTTCCTCTGCAGGGTGGGGCATGTGTCTCTTCCCACCATCCTTTTACTATATATTAACTTAATAAATTCTATGCTATTGCCAGAGCAAGGCACTCTTGCTTTTAACCTGTGTTAATCTGTTTTAGTTTGGTGTATCTTAGCACCTTTTGACTGTGGAATGTGTGAGGAACAGGATTCTTTGGATAAACAGATGCCTGTGAGTCCAGGGGATTGGATTCAAAGTCCAATGAGACTCCTTCCAGTCCCTTCCAGCTCCTTCCAATGAGGTTCCTAAATAAAGATTTAGTGGCATATTTTGCCACTTTCCTTACCCACCAAGGAGACTTCCTTGAAGTACAAGATTGGATGGGGGATGCCTTTCTGTTAAAGAAATTCTTAGGTCCTGGAATTTGGCTCCTTGGACAGAGAAGTATAAAATGAATGTAAACTACAGCATTTGAGCCTTTTTATTATACCATGGATGCTGTCCTGGTATCCAAAAGGTAAAAGAAAATCCAGCATTTCCCCTACACACACTTTGCTGATCACAGTCATTGGGCATGTCTACACAAGATGTTTACTGCAAAGTAGGCTACTGAGTAGGACTGTGTGAAGCTTCGGTCACTGATTCAGTTCAGCAGAGATTCGGCCCAATTCAGTGGCTGAATCTCTAAATCCGAATCAAATCAAGAGACCCTTTCATCTCTCCAAATTTAATCAGAACCCTCCAAATCAATTGAGAGAGATTTGGAGAGATTCAATGATTTTGACATAGACAGAGCTTTAAATGTTTTTTCTACATACCTCAAGGTACCAGGCAGCTCATGAATGATGAGAGGGTGGGGCAGATGGAGCATCCCATGGGAGCATGGGAGTGGTCCGCCGTGAAGCACATAAGGGATTCCCCCTCCTCCCCCCAGCTCTGTGACTGGTGCCTTCTAGGTCTAGGAGGGCACCTGGGGTCCCCCCCTGGACAATAACAAAGCTGGGGAGGATGCAGGGGGAGTCCCCCCATGAACTCAGAAGTGGACTGGAAATACATCTGGTCCACTGCTGAGCATGCACCCCCCCCCCGCCATGCTTTGGTGGGATGCTCCATATACCCCACCATCTCAGGGTTCACAAGCCATTCCTGGTACCTTAAGGTATGTAGAAGAAGCATTTAAGGTTGTGTCTATGGCCAAATGAATGATTCTCTGAATCAGCATCAAATCTTAAAATTCCAATTTGGCTGAATCAAATTGGGACAGGGTTCCAAATCAATAAATTGAATCACTGCCCTCCAATTCAGGCCAAATCCAAATAGAATACGGCCCGTTTCGCACACCCCTACTAATGAGCTCCACAGTAAATGTTATACATCTACATATGTGCCCCTATTAGGTTGGAGTAAACTTTTTTCCACAAGAGGAAAAACTGCACAAGAGTTTTTTACTTTTCAGCAGTGGACATGTTGATGCTGCCCCAGCTGATTGGGACACAAGGGTGATCCCATGTGGGGGGTGCCTGACAGCTAGCTCCACACTATAGCATACCCAGCCAGCCCCTCCACAACATGTTGGGCTGGGAGGAAGCAGCCTTGGGCTGGAAGGCTGATCCCAAGAGCCCGCTGCCAGCTGTGGTTTCTCTGATCTGGCTCAATGTACTGAGGTCCCAGGCACACATTCAAACAGTGCACCTGGTAGCAAAAACTCCAGAGCAATAAGCTTGACAGTTTATTGCTTTGCAGTAATTGCACACATAAATGCACCCGGTAAGAAACAGAACTGGAACTCCAGTCTTCCAATTGCCTGTATTGTAGCTAATCTAGCCCTTGTATCATCACTTACCCCTCTGTATCTGTCTTCTTATTTGTGTAATAATGATAATGGACAGGCCTATCAGAGCAGAATATTATGTGAGTAATCCTGTGGAGGGGGGAATTATCATTAAATTCAGTGAGAGATCCATATGCAAAGTGCATGCAGTGGTGGGCTCTTAATTAAATATTGGTAAATTCTTTCATATCCTTGGATGGTAGGTGCTACTTAAATCATATATTGTGCTATTATTTTAGATCAGGCACTTCCTTATTTATATTCCAACATCCAGCTCTGGTAAAATCACTTTAGCATGTCAATGCTCTCCTTAGATCAAATGGCTTGTTGTCCTGACAAGCTTCTCTGGACTCAGGAACTAGCTTTAATTTCCATATACAAACTGTTAATAGAATATACTTAGGAGCCTCAATGTGTTTCTGCATGATTGTCAAGCAAAGAATCAAAGAATTAGTTTTAGCTAGAACACAGTCAAAACAGAATATTAAAAAAAGATGTTGTAGTCAGTGAAACTGATGGCTATGTAGAGGGTAGAATTAAGTGAAGTCTTGCTCTTTACTTTTATATTATTTGTTTTATGAACAGCAATCTTCAGCTCTTTCTGAAGGAAAAAGTGTGTTCATTTTAAAACAAAATGAAGCCCATTATGTACTTAAAAATCCCTTATGTCTTAATGTATTTGATAAGTTTTGGTTGAACACATGTATTTCATACTGTACTAAACAAGTTTCAGATAAAATATATATGTTAGTATTCTTTCCAATAATAGATAATTTGGCATAATAAATGCAAGTTATACTCATGGGCTAGATGCTTGCATAAATAAATAAACATATGGTGCAAGCTATCTCCTTTTAAGTCAATGGCAGTATTTTGTTCACTTTAATGGGATGTTATTCCTATTGACCTGAGTGGTTAGCCAAATAATAGGGTTCTTGTAAAGTGGTCTCCTTAGAAAGAGAAACTGGTAATAGATTCAGACGTTTTTATGATTCACTGCACAAAACTGTACAAAGTCCTGTCTCATTGAATGCAGCAGGAATCAAACAAGAGTGAGTAGCTGAGATCTGTTCACCTAGTAGATGTCTAAGAACTGTTCTCTTCTTAGAAGTCTTGCTCAAGATAGCAGAGCATAGCTGTGTGGAGATGCATAACTCACCCATTCTATCAACAGGCCACCTAATATACTTCTAGAAGCAGATATTCCATGATGAAGAATTGCAGGGTTCTCCATTTTGGCAATGCAGATTCTTGTACAACTTCAGAGGCAGATATTGTTTGATCCTGTGGAGGCATGGCATCCCAAGACCTGCCTTAGCATAGTATTATGCACTTCCATAATGTCAGGGTCTACCTGTCTAGGAATGGTGATAGTCTATTGAGATCTAGCTCCTTAGAGATGAGGAATCTGCCTGACAGTCAGCAGAATTGCCTTCATTGTAAAGTAAAAGCGGGAAGAACATAATGGTGATACAACCCATTCTTTGCAAAGTAGTCTAGTGGTTAAACTACTTGCTTAGGAAGGGGAGAAACCTATAATCTAGCCCCCTTCCAACTCAAGCACATTTGAAGCCACATCTTCTAACAACCAGGCCACAAGTGAGGTAGGGCTGATAACAGTAGGGGTCAGGGGACCATGGGGAGACCCTACCAGGCCCTATCTCCTTCTTGCTTCCCCAGCCACATTGAGCAACCCCAAACCCCACCCACCCTCCCAGCCCCATCAATGGCTGCCCTGCCCAGCCCCAGTCTCCCAGCACTTAAAAAACCCCAAATAAAATCCCTGAATTCACCAGCTACGGCAGCGGCCATCAGGGACTCTGGAGTTGTGGCACAGCCCCTACATACAGTGCAGGGCAGTGGGGGACAGCGGGGATTGCCCCTCCCACCTGGCAGAAGCTGGTGAGTGCAGGACTTTTTTTTTTTTTTTAAGTGCTGGGATGCTGGGGCCAGGGAAGGCAGCCATTGACAGGGCTGGGAGAGCAGGTGGGGGATAGGGCCTCTTCAGTTCATAAATAAGGCCGGTTTGGCAATGGCTGAATCTCCAAATCAGATTTGGCCAAATTGATTTGGGACAGTGATTCAAATCACTGAATCATATTTACTGTCCTCCAGATTGGCTGAATCCAAATCCAAAGCAAATGCTAGCCACTTCACATAGGCCTACTTGCCAGTGCAGGTGGAGCTGGGAATCATGAACCTGGACTCTGCCTGCACCACCAATGAGATATTATCTGACCCCTAATCCTACAATCATACCTCCTGCATGCACATGTGATATCATGGATCCGATCCCATTGGGCCTTTCATTGAATGTCTGTCGGCTTCAGGGACTGAATGGCTCAGATTTGCCCACAGTGGTCAGAGAAACTCTGGAGGGGAGAGGCATTCTCTTCTACTATTTCCATTTGCTTGTTTGTGATTTATGCTAAGGTTTACATTTCAGGCAAGCTAACCTGTTGGAAATGCTGACTAGTGGTAAGAGAGATCAGCAAGTTTTTTTATAGAGACCCCACTGACATTTGTAAATACCTTCTCTTTCAATCCAGTTGCTTGCGCTTATCTGCAGTAGCAAAAACAAACAGTTCTTTGGCTAAAAAGGTCTTTGCTTTATTCAGCCTGGATTCCTTTTCCAGGACTACTTCCACATTTTCCCTGGTGCTCTGGGCTTCATGAAAGGCGAGTGCAGTTTCAGGTCAGCACTCCAATGGCCAGCACAGGGGCCAGGAAAAAAGTATATGGAAAGAGCAGGCAATGCTAGGGTTGGCTCAGGGTTTATGATGGCTCTGCTGGACAGGGATATATTGAAAAATAAATGAGGTACATTCATTTTCACAGACAGAAATCTGGGGTAACTAAGTGCAGAGGCATTCACAGGCAAGTGACAAGAGGGACATTAGGGAAGGGAGGGCAGGGGTGTTTCCTCCAGCCAGTGGCCAGGGTTAGTGAAGAGAGAAGGGAAAGATGACTGGTTTGGTCCAGCCAACCAACAGGTAGGGGAGGAGGTGAAAGGGATGTCAGAGAGAGGTGGCAGCAGTCCTACTAGTCATATGGTACAGGGAGAAGTAACACTGCTTCAAAAGCCATGGCTTTTCCCCATGGCAGTTGCTTGACCATGCACAGTAGTGGGTGTTGGGAGGTCCCAACTGGGATAGCCACCTATGGTAGGTGGGGTATGGGCAGGGAGTGCAGATGCATGGCTGGAAGGTGGGAGGGAAATTAGCAATATGACCTGGACTAGAGAGAGGTAATTGTGAGTTAAACCGTCTCATTAAATGACTAATCTGCCAAATGATGAGATACTGCAAAACAATTGCTTCCTATGGCCTAGAAGTTTCCAGAATGGTCACCATTGTTCTTCTGAAAAGACACAGAACACCCTTGTTTCCATCTCCAGAGTGCATGAATGGTTTGGGTGGGAGAGGTGCTAACTCCACAAACAAACCAACCCTCACAATTAGCACCCCTCGCCTAACAGCAGACTACAATCCACTCAGTCTAAATAGCCCCAACAATGGTAGTACCCCTACCCTATTGTCTTGGATGCCCCACAAACTGCCCATGATCACTCCCACCTTTTTGGGGCCACTATTTCCAGCGTATATATACATATTGTTTTACTCAGATAACTTCACACACACACACATCATACCTTGTTTTACTAGTGTGGATATATATGTAAACACAGGCATAGAAATATAAATACATGTTTTGGCAAAAGTCTAACCTCGTGACTTGGTTATAGTCATGGATTAAGAGGGCCTTTGTACACATGACTAAGGGTCCTTGTACATGTGAGGAAATTGCCCCTTTTAGTGGTTTAATAGCTCTTTTTAATGGCATGTTATGATTACATTTAATAACGGTGTACACATTCAGTGGCATATTTCAATTTAAACAACTTTTTTACGTAGCAAACTAAACCGCATCCCATGTATTTTAGGTTGCTATATAACAAATTAAGACATATTCCTCACATTTACAAGGGCCCTATCTGAAGAAGGTGGCAGGGATTGTGCATGGGGTGCTGGGAGCCCAGGCATACTCAGGGAAGCTCAGGCTTAACAGGTTTCCAGTGCCTTGTGCACTGACCCTGCCACCTTCTCTGGCTGCCAGCACACCCAGCTTCCCTTCTGCTGCCTTCCTGGGACAGCCAGACCATTCCCTAGTGGTCCCAGGTGGCAGGAAGTTAGTGGAGATGGTGCATGGGGCACTGGAAGTCGACCAAGCCTAAGCTTTCCTGAGCATGGCTGAGCTTCCACAACCCCATGCACCACTGGATCCAGTAGGTGCTGCCTACAAGCTGAGGCTGTACCCACGCAGCTAGCACCCCACCTGGGCAGTCCATGGGGCACTGCCATTGTGGAGGGAGGCACCAGGTTCTCCCACAGCTCAGGGGCTGCATGACCTGGTAGCAGCTCACATAGGCAGGTTCTACTGAGGAAAAAAGAAAAAAAGTGGCAAGGAGCCTGATCTTTTTTTTTCTTCTTCTTCTTCTCCTGGAGCCTGTCTGTGTCTCCCACAGCTGGGGAGTGAGCTGCTGGCAGGTCACGCAGCCCTTGAGCTGTGGGGACCCCAGTGCTTCCTTCCACAGCAGCAATGCCCCCTGGGTGGCACCCACCACCTGGCATCCCTTTTTTTTTTTTAACATTTTATTAGAAAACAGGCAATATAAAACAGATTTAAAAAGGACCCCACCTGAGGCCTCACAAAGGGACTACAAATACAATTTCAAGAAATTACATAATACTCATGTGATAAAGAACATCTCATTCACTTTGCTTAAAACTCCAGTGTTATTCAGTGAATATCTTACCCTTGCTTCTTATATAATTACAGGTTCACGCATCGATACTTAAACGAAAGGTACTGACAAATCCCTCACCCACTCTTTCTGACAATAAAAGCTATCCCTTAGTCTATCCTATACCTATACAGGGCTGAAACAACCCCCTGAAGTCTAGCCCTTGCCAGAGCACTGTATCCCCACCTTTCGTCGGCACTGCCGCCCTAGAGGGAAGCACTGAGGCCCCCACAACGCAGGGCTTATCAGCAGCTCACCCCCCGCAGCCATGGGAGAGGCAGCCAAGCTCTGGGAAAAAAGAAAAAGAATCAGACCCCTCTCCGCTCCCCCCCCCCCCACACTTCAGCAGATCCTACCTGCTCTGCAGCAGGGGGGATAGGGTAGGGGTGGGGGGATGGTGCTTCATTCTAGCTCTGAATTGCCTGCATAACTGTTTGAAATGCCTCAGGATCTATAATAATAACATGCTTATTCTGTCTGTCCAGAGCACTCTTTTGGTTGTTTCAGTAAGCATTGTAATTAGGTTACAACCAATCAGAATGCTCCAGACAGACAGAATAAGCCTATTATATATATATAGCCTGATATATATATACACACATAGATAGATAGATAGATAGATAGATAGATAGATAGATAGATATCAGGTCCAGTGAGACTGATTTAACTGAACTCGTCCCTCACTCCTTGCCCCACCCCTAGAAGGACAAACCCCCATAGATCAGCCAGCCCCCCTCTGAGCCCACCAGATCCCCCATCTTGTAAGATGTTCCTAGTGCTGGTTTTATTGGCATTCACCAGTGCCTGGAGCTGAGGAAGTAAGTTGGGGTGGGGAAGGGGTAGGCAGGATCCAGTTGGTGGGTGTTCATCTGCAGTGTGGGAATCAGGCAGCTAAAATAGACGCTAATCCCAGGGGAGAAAGAACTGCCTCCCCACCTCACCCCACAACCCCCCCATGGAGCTGCCTGCCCCCCCGATCTGCTGCCTACTCACTCCTCCCCCCCACCTTGATTTACTTCAGACTCTGAAGTCCCATAAAAACATTAAAACTGATCCCAGGAGCAGTTTGCAGCATTAGGAACCGAACAGTGGCATCAGGACAGACTGGGAGGGTGAGTGGGGGGGCAGTCCAGGGGGTTTGGCAGGATTGGAGAGCCTCTTTGCCAAACCTCCAGGCCCCCCACAAACCCTGCTCTTCCCCAATTCTGCAAAACCCTCCCAGATCCCACCAACCCCCTGCAGACCTCACTTGTCCCCCTGATCTACCCAAGCTTCCTTGAGATCCTGCTAGCCCCTTAAATTCCCTAAGCTCCGACAAACCATGCTTGCTCCCCGCAATCTTCCCAACCACTGCACTACCCCACCCATTCCAACTTATCTTAGATCACATGGTCATTTTTAACTCAGTCTAACTTCCCCCTAATGTCCCTGAATGTCTGTATGTACCATAAGGTGTCACCTTTCTCTGCCTTCCCCTTATACCTGCAAATCTGATGACTCTAAAGGGCCTGTGCTATAGGGTTTGTTTGAACACTCTGAATACTTTCTAAACATCAGGAAAAAAATCAGTGAGAAGCTTTCATTACTTTCACGCTCAAAAGGAAAATGGTTAGAAGCAATTTTTTTTTAAATGAAAGCTTCTTCTATATTTCTATTTAACTTAAATTATATATCAGTAGGCCTCAGGGGCATTGCTGAGCAATATATATATATATGTATATATATATATGTGTGTGTGTGTGTATATCTATCTATCTACCTATATATATATATAAAGAATAGTACATCTTCAGGAAAATGTTATTTTGTGGGTAAGTTATTTGTAAATCTTGTAGAGTTTTTAAAAATCTTTTGGCAAAAAAAATGATGGGAAAGTGTTCTGAAAATGTTGGACTAGAAATAAACTGAAAAGCTAAAACATTTCACTTCCTCATTTTCCAAGTAAAATTTTCCAACCTTTCATTTTTAAAAGGATTTTTTATTGGAAATTTGGCCTAAACTTCACAAATGAAAATGTTTTAGAAAAAATAAATAATGATTTATCTGGAACTTTTTTTTTCATTTTTTCAAAACTCAAAAATTATTTTTTGGTTCAATCCAAACCACCAGATCAATCCAACCACTACTTACCTGCTTCTAGCCAAAGGCTCCCACTGGTTTTAGGAAGGAGAAAGAAAACCATAAAATACAAAAAATTCTGATCATTCTGCATAAATAACAATTTTAGCAAATGCAGTTGATAGCTATTGGGTAGGATTAATCACACAACAATAGGATGGTATCTCAACCTATCCCTCACCCCCAAAAAATCTTAAACAGAAATTTAGTACTGTTAATGAAATTAACACCCTAAAGTGGGCAGTATATATACTTACAGGCCATTTTGAATAGTTGGTAAATGATAGTGTGACATATAATGAAGACTAATAGATATTTGCATGCTCTTTGTTTAAGTCATATATGATCTGTGGATTATGGGGTAGGTATCTCATTAATGACTGAGATGTAAAGGATTCATGCAATGTACAGCTAAATGCTCCATTCCTAGTAAGCCAATACAGGCTCGTCTATGCTGCTTCAGTGGTGAGTGCTACTAGCATAAAGGAAAGGCCTCCAGTACTCATCACCCACCAAATCTTGCAGGCATGCTCTGGACTAGAATGCTGCAACTTTCACACTCACCAGAGACCAAGGACTCAAGAATATGCACAGAAGAACAAACTCCTTCACAGACTTTTACTTCTGGTTTAAAACATGCACAAGGACTTAAGTGAGTAAGGCATGCTAAAAAACCTCAGCACAAAGACCTATGGCACCTAAGCCACTAATTTAGGCATTGTTATTCACAGAACACCTTGAATTCCATTTGAACACCTGCATCTCTTACATCATATATGGGTGCTTGTAGCTATATCTGTCTTCACTGGAAAATTTCTGTAAAGCTCCTCTATTCCTAGGCTTTTCCTTCTGAAAATGCTAAGGATGAATCCAAATTGATCATTAAGGCATCAAACTACACTGTAACTCCTTTCAGGTCCTACTGTTCTTGTCAAATTGTATTCATTCAGCTAGGTTTCCTGAATATTTTTGCTGAAAGAACCAAGCAGATCACCTGTTTGACATACGGATTAGTTGTCCAACATGATGGTGGTGAGAGTGTGCACATTTTTTACTACAGCCTGACAGAGCACTTGTTTAGGAAGCAGGAAACCCAGATTCTAGGGCCCCCAAACCCAAGGGTTTAATCCCACCTCCCAGTAGCATGCCTTATTCCCAAGGCCGTGGAGTAAGTGGGACTGAAGCCATCATCATAGTATATGGCCTGAACAGTAATGTGAAAATTATTTTTAGTTTATATCAGAGGAGATCTATTACAAAGAAACTAGTGTTAAATTTATTGATGGATAATTATTAGGCTTAAAATGAGGGTCAACTTAAAAAAAAAATTAACACTGAAAATGAAGGCACAATTGCTCAACTAATAGTACATTGTGACATTTCTTCCACAACTTAATTTTAAGATGTTATTATCAGACAGCTTTAACCAGTTTTCAATAATATAGTTTTCTAAATAAGCTGTCTTTATTTTCATATTTGCACCATCACATGTATGATTACTGCCAAGAGTGCAGTATAAATAAGTATAATGCTGTTTGACTTGTCGCACTTTAAGACTTCAGTTTGAGTCTCATAACATATAATAAAATACCCTCTAATTATGCTATTTATGGTGGAGAAGACTAAAAGAAAAATGATTTTTTTTATTGTAACATGTATCCACATGAAGAATCCTTTCTTTAATCACAAGATGGGTCAGGAAATGTACATACTTTAGAAGCACTTTGAATATTCATTAAAAGTGTCAATTGGACACTTTTAGTGTCCTAAAAGTAGGAATTGTAGCTCTATTACTGTATTTGGTAAAGAATTTTATAATAACAATAAGAAAAAATACTAATTATTCATACTTTGAAAAAGAACAAGGAACAATTAGACACTCATTCATTTTCTGAAAGCTGTTCTTATGGAAGAAAAAAGATATCTCTGCTATTTTCTGTGTTATTTGGCAAATAATACTATCCAACTCCTAGATCACCTTGTAGCAACCCCAGCCTTCTGGAATAATGAGGTATGGAGGTTTTCTGTTGCTGAGGAATATGTTACAGATTTCTCACAAAATCATAAAAGTTAAAGATGGAAGAGGCCTGGTTACTTGTTTGTCCACCTTGGGTGTGCCTCCACATCGCCATATGACAATGTTGCCAGAAGAAAGTACTCAAGCAAGCACAATATGGGCAGTTACTGTGCCGTGTGTGTGGCACATAGTTAGATTTCACCACTATGTCACTATAGTGGCATACTGTACTGTGGGAGCACGCTACTATGGCGATGTAGCTGCCACTCACATGTAGAGCATGCAATCACCATATCCTTACCAAGACATGATGATTTCCTGTTACATAATCAACAAAGGGTTTGTCCATTTTAGTTTTAAACATAACAAGTGATAATGCTTGTGCCATTTCCATTGGGAATTATTCCACAATAAATTGGGAGGGCACCAATGACTTGATTTTACTTGTGTCGAATCCTGTTGTTTTTAACTCCATAATAATCTTTAACTCATAATGTTTTGTTTTGAATTGTACTTTTAACAGGAAGAATACACTGAACATTTCGCGCTGGATTTCTCACCAGGAACTTAATAAAGATGGGACACATGAGTTCTAGAGTCACCAAAGTTCATTATTTTATTGCAAAGAAAACCAGTCTCACTGGATTTATCTGTTGTGTACACTGCAGTGATGCCATCTGTATGATTTTCTTTTCAAGTTTCTCCTTTCTTTTCCTTACCACTTTCTCCCCTCCTTTACATGTTCAAAACCTACCTTCAAGCAGTTTTCTGCCAATATCTTTAAAAACCAAACTCTTCAGAAGTCACTTGCAATTCTTGTTTAAGCGCCACTGCCAAGAATTTCTTCTCATGAGATTCATCTGATAGCTTGTTTCTTTTCATTTGGCTCTGAGGAACACATCTCCCATCTCATCTGCTCAAAACCTTTTAAAATGCTTTTCCAGGAAACTCATGACTAACATCATTATTTTGACAAGAAAACTGGTAACATCTGTTCCTTAAAAACACACTGCGAAAGGACTTCTACCATGCTCTGTACAAACTCTATTACTCTAATCAATATTTGAAGAATTAAAAAAAAACAAACCCTCAAATCATTACCCTGACTTCTATAAAAATATACTGCTAAGTTTGTGTTTCTTTAAGTAACACAGGAAAAAAATGATAAAAATACAGAAAAATTATTATTATATTCTACCATTGTATTTTTAAGGAACCTGAGGGAATTAGATACCCATGTCCCAAAGAAACTCCTGTCCATCAGATATAAGGATAATAGGGGACTTAGTAATAAATGGGGAAGTTTTTCTTCATTTTTTCTGTGAACCTCATATCTACAAATTCCTACTACAAGCTACTTTCAGTAAACTTTCTGATAACAGTTAAAATAACTAGTTCTTTTTTTCCTAGCCAAATGAAAGGTAACAGCTTGATGTTCCTAAAATTAAGTACAGTAAAAAAGTATCATGAAAGAGGAATTCAAATTCCTGTTTTTAATCAATTAATTGCCTCCCAAGGGTTGAGAGGAAGAAAGAGAAAACATGATAAAGGAGGATACAGCAAAGAAGAGAGTCCTCCAAATAGCAATGAATCATCTAGACTTTTCTTCCAAAACTTTTCACAAGTATATTTTTAGCAGTTTAGTCTCTCTTTCCCCCCTCCTTCCTCTATTTGACTACAATGATTAGTGAAGGAGGTTCTTTCTTTCATTCCACTAACCATTTCTGACATGATATTGGCAACATTATATACTGTAATGTTTCTTTGTTCTCAATTAGCTTTGTTTGCTTTGGGAGAAGAAACAGAGATAGAATGTATTCTAAGTGTGCCTCAAGCCATGGCTCAAAATAGCTCTTACCACTTAACACATATGACCACATTATCAAAAATTAGTCTTAACCCATCTTAAAAACATAAGGGTTTCCAAATATTTTAAAGAATTTTACAGATAAATGTATATATTTTTGCATGTTTCAACCTCGTAGACTCTAGGGGGTAAGTAGGTGTTGACAAAGATTGTAGACAATCAAAATAGTATAAGAAATGATTGCTGTAGTTTTAGTTTAAAAATTTTAACAACATGTCGTGATTTGCATTTAGTCTGTGTTGTATATTTTTTCTGTATTTTAAATCTATAGAAGCACTGCATCTTTCCAGAAGTATTGATTAACTCAATCAAGGCTTGATTAGTATGGATAATGATTTGCACTGATTAGAACTTTTGAGGCCAGTAGCTTCATCCATGGCAGGAAGTATTATACAGTGACTATATGCAAATTATCAAAGATGAAGTTCCCCCTTTTAGGAACAAATGTCTCCTAAGGAACTAACTTATAGCTTCCAGAGGTTCATAAGGCACTGAAATGTGTTGAAAATTCTGTACCTCTTCCATAGCAACATAATTTCTATATAAATGTTACCCTCAGACATTCATATTAGAAAAGGACTGTGCCAAAATTAGATCTCTGGCCCTAAGAAGCCTGTGGGAATAAGGTTGGTATGAACTATGTATGGACAGGAACTTTGTGTAGTTACAATATGCCATTCTCCCATTATAAAATGTGAACATACAAGTATTCTCACACAATTTCTTGTGGAGGAAACCTGGCAGATTTGCAAAAAAGACCTTTCACTTCCAGACGCAAAGACCTCACCTGTGTGAAAGTTTCTTGCACCAGAACAAATGCCTGCATGCTTTGCTTGACTTCCCCCAGAGACCAGAAGCTACTAGGGCTGTGCGAAATTTCGATGGGTGTTTCATTTTGAAGCTGTTCAATGTGTTTCAAGCTTGAAACAGTGAAATCAAAATGAAACAAAAGGCTTCGAAACAGCTTCAAAACAAAACGAGGGCACTAGAAACATTTCAAAAGTTTCAAAATATTTCAAGTTTTGAAGTCAGGCTTCCTGCAGCCTAACAGAAACTAA